>NC_047670.1:77098807-77409307 GCF_011762505.2 Arvicanthis niloticus | reverse complement strand
ACACCCATCCCACGCAGTTTAGCAGCGACTCAAGACCAGCAGAGTGGGAATCCCAGTAGCCCGACCCCGAGGGATCTTTCATGTCCACTGTGGAGGCCTGGAGTCCAGCCTTTTCCCAGGGTCTCCTGGCCTGGCCCCAAAGTACCAGCGTTCTTCTCCTTTTGCCAGAACTGCCTTCCGAACACACAAACCAGTGTGGGTCCCTCTCCTGTCTCCAGACTACTCACAGGAAGGACGCTTCTCCGGCCACCCTGGCTTGCCTGGTTTCTCTCTCTCTCTCTCTCTCTCTCTCTCTCTCTCTCTCTCTCTCTCTCTCTCTCTCTCTCTCTCTCTCTCTCTCTCTCTCTCTCTCTCTCTCTCTCTCACACACACACACACACACACGCTTGTCCTGCTCCTCAACAGCCTTGGCAATGGCTTGTAGTCTTCACTAGTGGGTTCCTGCTCAATCCAAAACGCGCACTTCAAATGTCCAAACTGAGTTTACCGGTTATAACTAGTAGCAGAGTCTGACCTTGAATTGATACTTCTGCTTCCAACTCCCTAGTGCTGGAATGATAGGCATACACCCGCCACCACCGTAGGCTACACAAACTTTAGACGCATCTCTTTTGTGGAGACTTTTATTCTAGGCATGATCTATGTATTATCTTATTTTCCATGCTTCCATCTAGAACAAGATGGAGTTTTTACGCATACTTAGTGTTGCTGAGAGCCCGCCTAATCTCTCTCACTGAAGCACACAAGGGACAAGCCACTCCTGGAGTAGACCCTACCTCTATCCTTGCCTCTCAAGAGATTGGTTGGCCCCTTTTTCTCTGGTTTTATTGGGAACCCAAATCTAAGGAAGCTGCAGAGCCTGGATACAAATGGAGGGCACTTGCTCCCTGCAGAGTCCTGAGGACTCCCCCGGACTTCTTGGGTCTCACCTACTTCTCACTCACCTAAACTGGGGCTCCCGAGCAAAATCATAAATTTGGGAGACAAGAGGAGAGATAAAGACCATTTGATGAGAATGGTGTTATCACCCGGGCAGTGGTGGCCCATGCCTTTAATCCCAGCACTTGGGAGGCAGAGGCAGGCAGATTTCTGAGTTCCAGGCCAGCCTGGTCTACAGAGTGAGTTCCAGAACAGCCAGGACTACACAGAGAAACCCTGTCTCGAAAAACAAAACAAAACAAACAAAAAAAAGAATGGTGTTATTAATCATGTGCTGGAGAGAATGCATACAAAAATTCCCCAAACCTGGATGCTCAGATGCAAGGTTCCAGTCTTTCTTGAAGGCCCCCAGCCTCTAGTCAGCCCCTCCCTGGGCTTGAGGTTGCTATGGGTTCATATCTAACCTCTGTCTATATTCTCAGAAACCCCAGTCCTTTCCTCTCCTACTTGGGAAGGGTCTTGGGGTGGAGAGAGACATCTCCACACACTCTGTTAAAGATTGTATTTTTGAAAGGGCTTGGAGGGAGATTCCCTAACTCCTAGTTTCTGAGTTTCAGGTTGAGGACAGCCAGATAAATAATGGCTTGCCAAATTAATTAATTATTTTATTAGCCTGAGTAATTATTAATCAGGCCATTAATCACCCAGCTGTGTCCTATGAATAGCAATTAGTTGGGGGTGGGGGCAATGGGGAATCAGGTCATGGTTGTAAGGTCTGCCAGCCTGTATACCTTCTCCAGTCCTAGGAAACTTGGGGAGATGCATGGGGCCCCATCTCTCTCTCTCCTCACCCTCACACCCAGGCATGGCATGGATGTAGACACTAGAACAGGGTCTGCTTGAATCCTTTTGCCCTTTTTCTTGGTTTCTTGGTTTCGAGGTAGGGTTTCACTTGGGGTAGGACCACATACATAGGTGAAAGGAGGTGAAACTGGGTATGGAGATGGTCTGGGGAGACAGCAACATGTGCCAGATATTTCTACAGCTACGATCCCTACTGGCCATTGAAATATGAAATGAATGATTGTATGAGATCCAAGTTTTGCCCTTAACACAATGTGTTGAGGGGATGGAGAGGTGGCTCAGTGATTAAGGACATTTGCTGTTGTTTAGAGGCTCCAGGTTCAATTCCCAGCACACAGAGACTCACACGGGCCTGTAGCTTCATTTCTGTAACTCCAGTTTCAGGAAATCTGATCCAGAATGCCCACTTCTGGCTTCTGAGAGCACCAGGTGCTCATGTGCTACACAGACATACTTGCAGGCAAAACGCTCATACATATAAAGTAATAATAAAATAATTTTTAAAAATTCAATGTGTTGGGAACATGGAGATGGAGGAGGTAGAAAACAAAGGAGAATCGGTTAGGTAGGATGGACCAAAGGTGGGGTGGGGGTGGGGTGGAGGATGTACTGGAATCAGACTGACTTTTTACCTTGGAGTTGGGAACCTGCCCTTCCAGAATAGGTGTTTGGGGATGTCCTGCTAGACCCCTCTGCTCCCAGGACCTCTGTCTCAACATTAGCAATAGACCCAGCTCTTAACTGTGAATTCTTTGATACTTGCTGGCACTCTGTAACTGCTCCATGGGCTTGGAGTGTGTGCTATGAAAGAGAGCTGGTGAGGTGGTGGCCTGGATACTGTCACTGTGCTATCTCACTTCCTGTCCTGCACTTTTGGTCCATGTGGTGCCTCCTTTCTCTGGACCAGGTACCTAGGAGCGCCCTCCGTCTGTTGTGCTGCCCTGAGAGTCCCTGGCTGGAGCCCCTCTCCCTTTCTGTTCACAGATGTTTCTGCTTTCTATTTACAGTAGACCTGTTTGGTTTACAACCCACCCAGAGCAGCTGCACTTGGGGGATCAGGCTCTGTTCCTTGCTTGCACTATGTTTACTTGTGAGGGAAGGAGGTTGTCTGGACAGGCACGGTGTGTGTGTGTGTGTGTTAAAGAGGGAGCAGCTAGAACACAGGCACACTGAGAAGCAGAACACTCTCAACCCACTTGCTCTTAAGTAATCTGGAAAAGAGGCTTCCCATGCCAGGCCCACCTGTTTGGGGCTCAAGCTAAGAATGGAGAAACAGTTTTCCTTCAGCCTCAGACAAGGAGGGCCTGTCCACCCATCCCTGCTCAATGTATGTTTTAGCAGAGCCCTGGGGGTAGGGCTGGGGGTCAGAGGTGGGCAGCTTCTGGCTGGACAGAGCTTGCCATGACATAAACAGGGCCTGGATCCTGGCCCTTTGTTTGGAATTCTTGGCAGCTGGAGTGGTGTGGGAGGGGATGGCTGGGCAGTTGGTGGGAAATGGAGTGGAGAGGACGGGGCAGACCTCAGGAAGGGCAGGGACGGTGTTGAGGGGCACAGCTTCATGCTGCTGAAGGGTATTTGGACCTTGGCTTTCAAGAAAGATCTACAACCCAAAGTCCCTTGAGCTTGCTTGACACCCTCTCTTCTGGAATCACCTAGTGCTTTCTCCGAGCTGGCACATAGAAAGCAGGAGTAAAGGAGGGACTGTCAGGCTCAGGGCCTGGGGCCACAGCCCATTGCCCGACATATGAAGAAGTTCTTCCTGATCACGCCTCCTTGCCCTGACTTGCAGAGTGGCCAGGTTGCCCGCTCATGCCTGGCTGCGAGTTGCTGTCTTCAGCAGACACTGAGCCGTACCTAAGAGACTCAGGGTGGTCACTGTTCCAACGAGTCCTACCCTTGCTAGTAGGCGCATGCAATATTTCGACCCATCCCAAACCTACTGTGGGTGTGGGAGTGGGGTGTGGGGGTGTGAGGGTGTGGGTGGGCATAGGGCTTGCTTCAGATCCCTGACAGCTCCGTCCCCAGGTCTCCAATGGGGTTACAGACCTTCCTGTAGCTCTGTTGTCCCTCTCCCGGTTGTTCATCAGACTGGGGGCATCTCAGGAAAAGCACTCATGTTATTTTTCTATTTGCTCCCTCTGCTGAGCTAACAACAAACTACTTCATGACTCTGCAACCCTTCTACAAGGGCTCCACCCTACGTGTCCAAGATTTTCCCTTGATTCCTACAAGCTTGATTCCTACATTCAAACCTAGTTAGCCTGCATGTCTATGACTCCTTTTGCAGATTCTAGGGGACATGGGAACGTGGAGAGGAGCCCCTTCTAGCCCTGGTTTCCAGACATTTCGTGGCAGAGAGTGAAGTTCTTCGCACTGCCAGCAGAGGGCAACACGCACGCAAGGGCGGTCGAAGAATGCGGAGGGGCGCTGGAGGTCCACCTCAGGGTACTAACTAGCTTTGGGACAGAGTTTGTAGACCTTCTGGACGAGGAGTGAATCTCATGTTCTTGGTTTTATTTACAGACTCTATAAAGCTAATCATATCAACTATAATTTGAAGCAGGAAGTTTGTACCTGACATGTCACATTCTCAAAAGAACCGTGAGGAGCTATGATTTCCATTCTCTGAAGAAGAACGAACTGAAACTGAGGAAGGTTAAATCACGAGCCCAAGGTCACACAGTGGGAGCAAACAGGGGCACTTAGGTGGTGCTAGGTGGCCCTGCTTGGGGGGTCCTGCTCCTCTGGCTCAGTGTGCAGCCTGCAGGCCCCAGGCCCAGCCTCTTCCTTCCGGCGCCCAGCAGGGTTCAAAGGAAGGGTGGGCGGGGAGCAACCCCCCGCCCCCCAACCCCCAGCCTCCTGTCCAGGCCAGATGCCTTTGGGGCCCGGAGACAACGGCTGGAGAATGGGGCAGCCATAAACAGCGTCCTGGCTGCGGGAGGCTGTAAAACTAGCGGGCTGAGGCTGGAATGCACAGGGATCCGGGAAGGATTTTCCGCAGGGTCTGGCTGATAGTATCTTTGGGGCCCTGGGGTCAAAGGGGAATCTGCCTCCCTTCCCTCCCTTAGCCCGTGGTCCTGCAGCCCTGGTACTGTCTGTAGATGTTCATCTTGTGTCTGTCTCCCAGACTCTTTGCTGGTTCGCAGGAATAAGGTCCCTATTTGAGCTTGCTGGCTGTGTGGCTTCTTCGCCTTGGTTCCCTTCCCTGTGAAACGGGAACCATTGTAACCACATTTATCAGATCTTAAAGCACGCAGGACGTGGTCTCGCTCACTCTCAATTGTTTATTTATATCTAAATACCACTGCGTTCGAAATTCCTTTTCTGTAGAGGGATCAGGGCCAGTGAAGAGTACTTCTCTTTCTTATCACAAACTTTCCTGGGATCCCGGGGGCGGGCGAGGGTGGGGGCGGGGGCGGGGGATAGCAGTTGGATGGACGAGCCTAAGAACCCGTTGAAGCTGGACAACCTACCTGCCAACAGGCCGGGCTCTCAAACCTAGCTCTCGCAGGAGAGACTGCTACGCCACACTTGGCCAGCAGGGGGCAGCAGACGCCCGGCCTGTAGCACCCAGAAACGGTGTGCCAGTTTGACCAGTCATTGGGTGGTTAAGGCTGAGGAAAGCAAAGAGAGAACAGGCCGTGCGAACCGCAAGGTCAATGCCCTTACCTCTGAACCTCTGTGTGTAGGTAGACTCCAGGTGAAATGCATAGAGGTCATGTGTGTCTTAGAATGCACCCAGCCACCAAGTCATCATCTTATTATGGTCAGAGGGAACTCAGATTGTGTGATGGTCCAATGCCTTAATCTTGAGATGAGGTAGCTGAAGCTGGGGGAGGTCAAACTGCTAGTCGAGGCTTGCAGCAGTTTGTGTGTACATCCCTGCTGCCTTTACTAGTGTGGTCAGTGCATCGGTCGGTATGAAGTATCAGTACAACAGCCTGAGAGTACACCCCAGGGTGCCTGCTGAGGATGCTGCTGCTGTCCTCCCAGCTGTAACTCTCCTGCCTCTGCCTTGGCTTTTCCCTTATGGTTCAGGTGACCTACTTTTATCAGATCTTAAAGCACGCAGGACGTGGTCTCGCTCACTCTCAATTGTTTATTTATATCTAAATACCACTGCGTTCGAAATTCCTTTTCTGTAGAGGGATCAGGGCCAGTGAAGAGTACTACCACATGAAGGCAAAGCACTTTCTTCTCTTGACTTTAGTGTTGGGAGCAGGGCAGGATATCTGGTAATACAAATGTAAACCTTGCCAGATGTAGTGGTTCATACCTTTAATGTCAGCAGCAAGTGGACAGAGATAGGTGGATTTCTGTGAGTTCAAGGCCAGCCTGATCTACATAGTGAGTTCCAGGACTACATAGGGAGACACTGTTTTGGAAAATAAAGAAGAAAGATCTCTCTCTCTCTCTCTCTCTCTCTCTCTCTCTCTCTCTCTAACTCATCATCATCCAGATTGTATCAAATCCACCATGTAGCTGAAGAAGGTCCTCTGCTTCCATGTCTTTTGCTTCCAAGTGAACCCACTTGTACCCACATGTACTACTATGCCTGTGATAGAACTTATGCCTAGGATAGAACCTAGGAATTCATACACGTACTATTCAAGCACTGTGCAAACTGAGCTCTGTCTTCAGGCTAAAGCCACTATTATTCCTATCATTATTATAGCTGACACTTGTACAGAGATTATTGCCACACACATCACATCATTTAATTATTCGATCCCTCAAGAGCCCCACAGGGGAGGCATTCTGACCACTCGCCCTCTATACACAAGACACCGAGGCTCAGGAGGGTCAAGGGTCTGGCCTGAAATCACACAGCCAGCCAGCCAGCCAGCCAGCCAGCCAGCCAGCCAGCCAGCCAGCCAGCAACTAGGTTGCCCTAACTGAGTACCAAGTTACAACCACACAGTGGTGATAACCACTTGATAACCTACCCAGATAAGCTCCAGGATGTTCATCAAATGCCAATCACTTCTCACTCATTGTTACCCTGAATTTCCAGCCAAATCCAGTGAAATATTTTGCAGAAGAGTGAATGGAAGCTTCAATCAATATGAAGAAGGAATGGGGGCAGGGACAGGGATAGGGCCAAGCTTCTCAGCCCGGCTGTCTGGCTCCAAATTGCTTCACAGTCTGCCTTTACCAAAGTCACAAGCACAGTGAAGTAGATTCAGAAACAAAACTTGGATTCCTAGGGCTGATCTTCCAGAGGACCCAGGTTCGATTTTCAGCACCACATGGCTACTCACAGTAATTCCAGTTACAGGGGATCTGACACCCTTTTCTGGTCCCCCTAAGGTATGCAGGTAGTATACAGAGTTATAGGCAGGCAGCCCACAGACAGACGACAGACACACAGACAGAAAGACAGACAGACAGACAGACAGACACACACACACACACACACACACACACACACACACACACACACATCCTGGATTCCTGGCCTCTTTGATGCGCTTGGTGGTATCTGATATTCTGAGAAGGCAGGTTTTTAGACGAGGCTAGACACTGAGGTCATTGGAAGCAGGTTGTCCTCCTTCCATCTTCTTGGGTCTTAGTTTCTTCTTTTGCTTCTTCCACATTTTCTGTTGTGCATATGTTCTCTGTCCTCTCAGCCTAAGCACCTCCTTTCATCTCTCAGCTTCCCAGATGGACTCTAAGTCACTTATTTTTAGCCTGTCTGGACCAGCTTGTAGGTGTGGCTTTGAATGACACTGGCTACCCTGCACCAATGCTCAGGCCTCCTGTCCATCCTGACCAGAATGATGCCATCATCAGCTTCCTGCAATTAAGCTTCAGGGCTGCCAGGCTTAGCAGGCAGCTCCTAGAGGGAATCGGTCACATGCAGGTCGGGAAGGGAATGAGTTCCCTAGTTCACCTCTGCATACAGCAGCCAGGTGCTGTTGCCTGCTCCCTGCCTTGGCTGGGGTGCCAGAGCCCCATTCTCCAGAGTTTTCCCTGTCTGGCCCCAGTGTAGCTTCAGGATCCTGGTGTCCTGGCCTGGAGTGAAGTCGGCCAGCCCAACTGAGGGAGAACCCAGGCCTGTTCCAGATCCTAGGGACATTCCACTCCACAGTGTCTGGGAGCCCTTCCTGTGGCAGATGCCGGGCTGGGCCCAGACTACTGGAGCCTCTGGTTCTGGGGACTGAAAGGGAATCTGGACAAGGGCCTCCACAGACAACTGTGGACAAGACCAGGGCTCTGGAGTGAGGTACTGAAAGTCCAGACAGTGCATGTTTCCTCTCTGACAGGTGGAGGCCAGCTTGGTGGGGGCCTGGCCTTGTTTCCCTTCCCCAATCAGCACAGCCTCTGAGCCCCTTAAGCCTGAGGTAACAAAGCCTCCTCCTTTTCCCCAGCATGGGTAGGTTTGTCAGGCAGTCCATATGGGGAACCAGTGTGGGTGTTCTCAGGCTAGGTCACCTCAGGACATTTCGGGGCCATCCCTAGCCATTTTTACCTGAGATCCTGTCCCATCTTGTCTACAGCCTTCTCTCTGCTGTGTGTTCATTTCTCCTCTTCCTTTCCTATCTCCTGTCCCCTTTCTCACTGTCACAGTCAGCTTTTAATTAGTTCATGTTGTTTTTTTTAATTTTTTCCCAGAAAATGTCACCATGAGCCCTTTTCTGGGAAATCCTCCCTGTGGTCTCTCTCAAGTCTCTCTTCCAAAGCAGCCCATAACCCAATTCATCCGTCAAAGGGGTGTCCCTGACTGTTCCAGCTCTGTCTGGTACCAACTTGTCACCGTCGCTCTCCTGTGTTTACTTCTCTTTCCTCTTCTGAGTTCCAAAATAGTTTTTATGGCTCAAAACAGGTAAAAGGCTAAAATAATCCCCACAGTGGAACCTTCTAGGTTAGATATCTGGAATAACTTCCAAATAATCCAGGAGAGTAGTCCCAAAGAGTATGGCTCCAGAGAGAAAGTGGTCTCTGGATTAAAGCCCCCACCAGGTTCCTTTTTGGCGTACATGTTCCACCCTGTAAGGATCCTCCAGAGAGAAAGTGGTGTCTGGGTTAAAGCCCCCACCAGGTTCCTTTTTGGCATACATGTTCCACCCTGTAAGGATCCTTGGCTTCCTTCATTCATGCTAGAAAGGACACAAAGCTTCTGGTCTCCTCAGGGCCTCACCAATGCTGCAGGCACCCTGCCCTTGCCCTTTGTCCCTGGTCTAGGACTCTTAAGTACTGTTCTTCCTCTATTCAATCATCTCCTTAGAACTAATAGAGTCTCTGGAGAGCAACACGTGTGGGGAGGCCTGATTGTGGGGTTGTGCCTATCTATGCATTCAGTAGTGTGGGAGTCTGAGCGTGCATAGTGGCTCTTGCTTAGCACTTCAGCCTCTGGCCTCTGTTTCACCTATCCTAGGCTGTGTCTGCTGCGAAAAAATCACAGAGCCCAAGCATGTGGTGGCATGTCAAGAGGGATACTAGCTCTTGAGGGTTCACTGATCTCCTGCTGTCTGCTTGTGGCCTCAGGCCAGCTTGACTGATCACCAACACACCCACAGGGTGCTAAGCCAAAATTTGTAAATTACCCTTCCTTGAAGGCATTTCAGATGGCCTTGGGGATTCACAGTCTGTTTATGATTCCTTCTAAGGGCTCCTGGGATCCCCCCACCCCTGAAAGATCTCAGCAGGGGAGAGGTACAGAAGAATAGAGCCCATTGCATGCCTGTGGCCAGTACCTGAGCCCTCACCCTCACCACAAGCTGAAGCCTTGTTTGCTTGTTTGTTTGTTTGTTTGTTTGTTTGTTTAAGATGGATGTTCTCTGTGTAGTCCTGGCTGTCCTAGACTAGGCTGGTTTTGAACTCACAGAGAACTGTCTGCCTCTGCCTCTGAAGTGCTGGAACTAAAGGATGGCACCGAGTAGAACTTTGACATGCTGAAATCTTTAGGACTGTATGCCGGATATGATACTTCCAGCTTGTAATCTCAACACGTGTAAGACAGGAGGATTACTTTCAGCTTGTAATCTCAACACGTGTAAGACAGGAGGATTGCAGCAAGTCTGAGACCATCCTATTCCTTTGGCCTCAGTCTCTTTCCCTCAGCGCTGGAGTCACACGTGTGCAGGAATCACCAAAAATCAATCTAATCTCTTGAGATAGATGAGGAAACTGAAGCCCAAGAGGAGATGTGCCAAAGGCCAGTGGCTATGAAAACCCAAGGCGTTAAGCCTTGTTCTGCCTAGCCCTGCCTCAGAGCTCAGCCACCTCCTTGCAGCAGCCCAGGTCTCATAACCAGGCTGGGTGAGAGCAGCGCCTCCGGTCCTGGTCTTGTCCTGAGCGGCCACTAGGGGGCTCTGGGACCAGCTTTTTTTCCTCCTGTTTTCTGGTGCTGCGAGAACCTCTGCGACTCTGACACGCAGAGCTTCTTTGCACCTCGGGTTACCTCAGCTTCTGCTCCCGTAGCTGCCACCGAGTGGCCTGTACCATTCAGGACGCTGTCAGACCCATGCAAACTTTGACTTCATCTTACTATCCCAGAACTCTTTCCTTGTCTCAGCCAGCTAGTCCTTCCAGTTGTCTACCTTCCATTTCAACTGCAACTGGGAGAGAGAGAGGAGGTGGTGGACGCTGCCTCCTCCTCCTCACAATCCTCCTGGTGCTTCTCCCTTGCCCTTAAACCGGTACTCTTCTCCCTCTTCTCCTCGTCTCTTCCCACTCCCAGTCTTCCATCCAAGACTGAAAGCTATTCTTCTCTTGCCTACCATCCCCCAGAGCACTAGAGTTCTGGCTCTGCTCTGTCATTGCCTCGAAATAGAATATCAGGGGAAGATGTAAGCTATGCACCAGGAAGGACAAGGCCATGAACTACAAGGTTTGGTGAAATGGAGGAGGCCGAATGCAGGAAAGTGGTTTGTTCCTCTGGAGCCAGCCTCTGGCTCTGCGGGGTTAAGGAGAGTACTCCGTGACCCACTGGCCCCCACCTACGTTCTCTCGGGAAGCAGAGGGGCAGTGGCAGTCCAGTTACCTGCACTGTGCATCTTTGCACCTCGGACAACAATGGACACGCCGGCGCCACGAGCGCACGAGCCTTCTGTCAGGGTTAGAGGAAGAAAGCAGCTTCTGTAGTCAGTCATTCGGTGTGCCTTTGGGGCTCAGATGGCCAGATAGAGCCGCAGCCTCCCACACAGGGGTGGGCAGGCCTGCTTGCGCCCGGGGGCTACACAGTATCACAACCGGACCGCAGCACCCTAGTCCCAGCGAGGAGGTGACAACCCTCTGCCTCTCTCCCATTCTTCTTTCCAAGGTCGGGAAGAGGACAGGAGGTAGATGCATCCATTTCTCAGGAAGACAAACTGGCTAGGTGTGTGTGGTGGCGCACACCTGTAATTCTAGCCTTAAGAGCTGAGGCTGGAGGATCTCGGCAAGTTCTAGAACAGCCGAGGCCACACTGGGAGACTCCATCAAACAAACAAAGCCCAAACCAATCCAAACCATACGGGAAAACCAGGGCAGGAGTGACTAGGCCCAGCTGGATCTGCTCCAGCGGGGGTCAAGGCTCACTCCTCTCTGATTCCGAGCTCAGCTGACCCAGCCCCCAGGGCTCCGCCCTCCCGTTCTGCCCCGCCTTTTCTCTCCTTGCTTTGGGCTCTGCTCCTCTTCCGTGCCTTCCTGACCCACTCTCTTCTCTCTTTTTTTTTTTTTAAATTCTATTTATTTATTTTATGTATATGAGTACACTGTCGCTGTCTTTAGACACACACACCAGAAGACCCACTCTCTTCTCATAGCCCTAGTTTCTCGTTCCTTCCTTCCACCTGGCCTGCCCTTCCATGCTTCTTTGGGCAAAGGGACCATTTAGGATACAAGAAGGCGTCCCTTGTATTCCTCTGGGGTGCGCCCCTGCTTGGCGCTTGGAATACTAAGAAGATCTGAGTCTCACCTCTAAGTGTGTTCTGGGAAGGTTGAAAACAGGATGTGCCGCCTCTGCCTGGTGCTGGGGGTTAGCGGTGTTGAGGAACGTCAGGGAGGGCTTTCCAAGAGAGGTGACTATTGATTGGGTTTTGAGGGATGCGCTAGAGTTTACTTGGTTCATAGTGGGCGTGTGGAGAAGGCACTCCTACTGGAGAGACCATCATGGGTTAGTCTATAAGCTGTGCAACCCCTGTGTCGCGTCGTCCTCTGGTGACAAATCTGAAAACGACAGTTTTAGAGGCCATGGAGAAGGCCAGCACTTGAGGCTTGTGTAACTAGAGACAGCCAGCTTCATGGAAGATGGTAGCTGCTGTTGGGTTAAACAGTGTGTGTTGGGGGGGGGGGGGGTGAGAGAGCGAGCGAGCGCCAGGGTCATAGAGGACTGGAGGCCGCGCAGCCCGGGGGAGGGGTGGCTTTAATCAGAGCAGGGGTTATTTGTGCTGCAGTGTAGTGTGACTCCTCCAGGATTCACTGGGCGTCTTTCTCACGCCCACCCTGCCCTTCCTCACCTATCCAGGGCTACTTGGGCCTAACTGAAGTTCAAGGCAGGGTGGGGTTTGGGGGACTGCAGAGGCCGAGGGGAGGAATGGGAACTAGGACATGCAAATGAGATGCAAATGATGCTCGACCACACCCACCCTCTGGGGCTCACTGAGCCACACCGGTGCCTCTTAGTAGTTGAGCCGGGCAGCCCTTGGCCTTCTCCAGCCCCAGACGTGCCTTACGCCCTCCTGCACTGGCGGAGTCCGGGGAGATCCCTACGCTCGCAGAGATGTCTGTTTCCCTGAGCCAGGGCGAAGGGCAGGCTATGAGGTGCGGTGACTGGGCCGGGGTCACAGACAGGAGAGACCGGAGAGCAGGCGCGGTGAGCTCTTGAGGCAAAGACCCGCAAGAAAATCAGAGAGACGTAGACTAGAGCTGCATCACCCCCAGGGACCCCGGCCACATTCCTGCAGAGCTTTGAGTGACATAGACAGGCGGGAGGGCTCGCTCACATGCCCGCCGGAGGACGTGCAGCTGTCTCTGCCTCTCGGCTGTCTGCCTGTCCCCAGCCATAGTCCCTTTGTCTGTCCAGCGCTTTGTGTGTTTCTCCCTTTGTCTGCCCGCTTCTCTCCCATCCCCCTTTCTTCCTCCTCTGCCCGCTGTCTGTTAGTCCAGACACCGTTGTCTGTCCCTGCTCTCTGCTTCGGGGCCTTGGGTCCTGGCTTCGTTTCCTATGGAGTTCGGGTCTCCATTTTCTCCTTTTTAGGGTGAAAGGCAGCCGTCTGCCTTCTAACATGTTTGTAAAATTCAAGACTGTGGGCAGGTGGCTGTATTTGGACTGCTCTGACTTTGTAACAAAGGATTTAAAGCATGTGAGAGGCGACGTGGCTCTCTTATCTTCCAAGGACAAAAGAAGAAGAAAATGCAGCATGAGACACAATGGTTAGATATTCAGAAGGACTTCCAAGAAGTAAGGTGTAGTTAATATTAGAAGAGGACCACAGAAGAGGTTAAATGATCACCATCATACTCTTCAGTAGGAGGATGGGCAACAAAACCTAGCCACTTCAAGAAAAGGCAACAGGGACTTGTACAGGGTACACCCCACCTGCACAAGCTCTCAGATTGGGAAGGGGCATACGGCAGCGGCGGTTCCCCACCTTCATCCGGCTTCCTAGCATCTTCAGCTCAGGACCCCGACCAGCCCCCCGCCGCTCTCTGAGAGATGGCTTCTGGGGATGGAGTGATGTATGGAACACAGATAAAATGTCAGCAGTTCTAAATGGGTCCGGAGATGCAGCCGTGGGGGGCGCGCGGGGTCCCACCCCCCTCCCCGTGAGCCCCGCGGCCGGAGCCCAAATGAGGTTTTGAAGAGGAGCCGGCGGGCGGGGCGGCGGCCGGGCGGGGCGGCGGGCGCTGATGTATGGCGGTTTCATAACTTCCTCGGTATTAAAGGCGGGTTCACGCAGAGGGCAGCGCCATCAATCAGCGGCCTCAATGGGCTGGGATCCTCCGCGAGGCGCGCGGCTGCGCGGCTCGGCCGGCGCGGGGGGCGCGGGGACCCTGGCCGCACCCAGGAGGATGTGCGGGGTGGCCCGCCTGCACGGGCTGAGGGGCAGGCTTTGAACGTGAAGTTGATCACATGCAAATCGCATGCAAATGTATGCAAGGGAGCTAGTGCTGCGGGGGCCCGCTGCTCCAGCGTCCTCCCTTCTGGGCGAGGGCTGGGGTGGGTTTGTATCCGATTCTACCTAGTGCCCAGGGTGCTTGGGTTCGTCTTCATCCTGGCTGTAAGGGGGTGAGGGTGGGGCAGTTCTCGAGGCCACTCTGCCCAAGAGATGTGACCAGAGAGTGACAGGAACATATTGAGTGTTGGGAGAGGCCCTTAACCCGCTGGGCAAGGAGCAGAAGGTCGTTGTGGCCTGTGACTTGTGCCTGGTGTCCTCACTGACAGGTGAAGTAGTATCAGCCTAGGAGGGAGGCTCTCCCTCCAGGAAGGCTGGGAACCACAGCCAGCATAGGTGGCAGTTAGGCCTCCCAGGTCTGCTCTGATACTTTTTTTTTTTTTTTTTTGACACAATGTCTCATACGTTGCAAGCGGGATTCAAACTCACTACGAAGCTGAGGATAACCTTGAGTTCTTGATGCTCCGGACTCCACCTCTCACTGGTATTTCTGGGTCTCAGGTGTGAGCCAAAAGGTCTATTCTGCTATTTCCTTCTTCGTTGCTGAGGGTAGAACCTAGGACCTGGAACCTGCTAAGTCAGGGCTCCCCTCTTAGCACCATCTCAACCCAGCACAGGAATTCACTGAGCATACACTAGACACAAGGCTACACCCTGGAGAGAAGCAAGTGCCAGCCTCCAGTAACACACAGGCTGGCAGAGCCTTGAGCCCTAAAGCACCAACAGACATATACTGAGGGCTATCGGTTCCAAATGTCACCAGCCTGGTGCAGGCAAAGAGGGAAAATCCTTCCAATGGAGTGGGTTAGGGGCTTGGGAAATGAAAAGAATTTCAGGTCAGAGACAATAGTGGTGTGGCCGTGAAATGCTGCATGGGGAGGGCTGGGAGGGAGGTGAATTCAGCTTGAAGCACTTCTGTGGTGCCGGGTGTGGGAGGAGACTCAGAGATCAGCGGCTCTTGCTGTCATGCTTACACCATTCTATAAGCCGTGGAGTGGATTATAGAGGTGAGGAGAGGATTATCTGTGTGTTCCAGGATTGGAGGGGGAAGGTGTTGGGGGACACCACATGGGACTGGGGTGATATGGGCAGAAAAGGGAAGACAGGCCCAGGGAGGCTGTGGAAGAAGGCTGGTGACAGAACAGGATTAAGTGTGGCCTTCAAGTACCACAGGAGGGCTCAAGTCTTCCTTTGTGTCTGGCTGGCTGTGGACACAAGCAGGGTGTTTGGGTGATGGCTAGGTGGCATGTTGGGTCTCAGAGCACCTTCCCACTTGGCTTAGTGGCCTTGCTTCCAGGCTGACTGCCCTTCCTCTAGCTGCTCAGCTCAGCTCAACTGTGGGAGATGTTCTCAGCTTGCAAAATCTAACATCTATTTTTCTCACTCCAAGTCCTGGGGATCAGTCTCCCAACCCCAAACACTGTCTGTTTGATGTCTGTGTGGTCCACTCAGGATAACTGCTTTGGACAACTATAACACCACTCAGACAGATTATGCAGCTTCCTGCCCTCCTGAACATCTCCCACCACTGCATCAAGCCAAATTACTCAGTACCCCCTCCCCCAGCCCGGGGCTTTGATGAAATCCGATTAGTGAGAACTGAGCCTCACTGAGCTGACAGCTCCTCCGATAATTGCTTCCCAAGTAAGCAGTGTCCGCTCTCTAGCTTCCTACCCTCTCCTGGGTATCAAGGCATCCAGAGCCAGGAGACTGGGGACACCTGAGTTGTGAGATTAGGAAGCTGCCACCTGCCTCCAGTTAGATGGGTTTTGACCCAAAAAGTTGGCCTCTGTGGTCTTGGGATTGAGGGTCAGAGTAAAAGCCTTAGCCAGTGGAGGCTCACATTTCTACCTTCTCACCCCTTGGGCAAATCTATGTACCCATTTCTCTGCAGGACAGAGGAAGGTAAACATAAAGACTAGTGGCAAGAAAATGGCTTGATATGAACTCAGCTTCTCTGCTTCCCCAACTCTGGGAGGTAGGTGGGAATGGGGGCTTGGGGACCTGCAGGCAGCTTCCTTTAATCTAGTCTTCTATCCACCAGGCAAGCCAGGGAAGGTTAAATTCCTGAAGAACTGGAGAGCCCTGTAACAGATGCCTTTGGAGGCTGATCAGCCTTTGAGAGTTCTGAGCCAGAGTCAAGGACAAGCTGTTGGGGTGCAGTGGTCTGGGTTCCCTTACATACTGGGCTTGCCCTCCTCTTTTCCAAAGCAGCATATTTTGTGGGTTTGGTGTCTGCAGGAATCAGTTCTCTCCTTCTACCTACCATGTGGATTTTGGGGACTGAATTTAGGTCATCAGGCTTAGTTAGCAGCAGGCACTTTTACCTGCTAAGCCATCCTTTTCTGTCAGTGTTTTTGTTCTTGTTGTTGTTTTGTTTTTAAAACAGAGTCTGGCTCTATAGCCTAGGCTGGTGCCAAACTTGTAACCCTCCTGCCTCAGTCTCCAGTGCTAATTTTATAGGTGCATGAAACCATACCCAGCAAAAAGGGCATTTTTATGTGCTTGCTAATTCCTCCTTATTGCCTTTTTATGGACGCGCATGCATGTGTGTTTGTGTGTGTGTGTGTGTGTGCATTCAATGAAATAAGATCCAGGACTTTATGCATGCTAATCTGTAGTTTCACCACTGAGCTATACCCTGCCCTCCTTCCTTTTTCTGACCTTTCTTTCATCTAATCTCTGGACCTTCAGAAACTGAAAGGTACTCTGCAACCCTGAGCTCCCAACCCCCACACCTAACTTGGGCAGGGTGTGGTCTCTGATGGACTCTCCAGGGATGAGTTGGCTAGTACTGTACTGTGTCTTTGTGTCTGGCCAGGAGGTTGAGGGTTCAGCCCAGCAGCCTCTTGCAGGCCTGCTAGTAGCCATAGCAACCTGTGTGACTAACCTTCACGGGCCTTAAAAAAGCACTTTGCCAGTTAATTTATCACAAAAGACAAAGAGATTCAAGGATTGTCCCATTTTACAGCTGGGATAACCGAGGCACCGAGAAATGAAGCAACCTGCCTGAGGTCCCCATTTGTAAGCCTAGAGCATGACGGCAGATTAAGCCCTGGTTGCAAACTTAGGTTTCATTCTAATCACTCACGTTTGCTGACCTGGCTGGGAGAGAGGGGATCAGAGCGTGAAGAGAAAGCTCCAGAAAGTCCTTTGGAGTTCCCCAGGGAAGTGGCCAGGTGACACCTGGTACCCGGAGAGGGGAAAACGTGGCTTGCATTCATCCAATGGTCAATTTTAAGCTTTGTGCAGCCGTAGCATTTGGCTGGAGAAAGGCTGCCTGGCCTAGAAATCTTAGGGAAGCAAAGCTAGCTCCCTCAACGGCCGATAGATGGCGCTCGTGGCCCAACACAGCAACCCGTGCAATCTGCGGAAACCCGAGGGAAACAAGAAAGCAAGTTAACCCTTCTGTACCCAGGAGACGAGTAGAGGCTTCGAAGCCTTAGAGGCCGCTTCACAGCTCAGGACACACCTGCTAGCTCTTCCTTGGTTGCAGCAAAAATCTACTGTCCCCCTTGTCTCACAAAGCCATCAAACATTGTCAGCCTGTCCGTTGGAAGCTTCTGGAGGGTCAGGAGACTAGGGAAGGGCTATGCCCACCTCTCATCTCTGGGTCTCATTTTTAAGAATCCTTAGTAGGGCTCCATTCCCACAGTTTCTAAGAGAGTGAAGGCAGATGCTGAGGGGTATAAAGACCAATAATTGAACTGAGGGTGGTGGCCCCCATGGGCCTTTAATTCTAGCATTCAGAAGACAAAGTAAGGCAGATCTCTGTGAGGTCAGCCTGGTTTAGGTCGTGAGTCCAGGGACAGCAAAATGAGACCTTGTTTCAAAACACAACAACAACAACAACAACAACAACAACCCCTGAAGCAGGAACAAAAATCCAACTGCAAGGGTTGGGCAAGCCAAAAAACTGTGGAGATGGGGGTATCTGAATGGACAATGGAGTCTATAATTAATTCCTTCCATCCTTCTACCAACTCCCTTTTTCCTCCTTTTCCTTTTTGGACAAGATTTCACTTAGCTCAGGCTGGCCCCAGAGGTGATATATACCAGAGGAAGTTCTTGAACTTCTGATACTCCTTCCTCCTCTCTCAGAGCTGTGGTGTTACACACAGCCTCCCTCCTCACCAGGCTCTCAGGATTCTTTTTTTTTTTTTTTTTTAAATTCATTTTATTTATGAGTACACTGTAGTTGTTTTCAGTCATGCCAGAAGAGAGCATTGGTTTCCATTACAGATGGTTGTGAGCCACCATGTGGTTGCTGGGGACTGAACTCAGGACCTCTGGAAGAGCAACCAGTGCTCTTAACCGCTGAGCCATCTCTCCAGCCCAAGGATTCTTAAATAATAAGACAACACTATGGTGAGGTACTCCCTCCCTTATTTTTGTTTGTAGACAGGAAAATGTGCAGATAACAGAGATAAGTCCTGTTCTAGAAGGTTACTTTTATTCACTGTAGAGGAGGAAGTAGAGACATCGGGGTATACCCAGGGAAGACAGAGGAACCTAGAGGCAGAAAGAAAGCCATGGAAGAGGTGATGGACACAGAGGGAAGAGGCTGCTGCACACTACAGCTCAGCAAATAATGGGCAGCCTCTCGGGAATACAGGTGGGTCCTCACCTTGATGCTAGAGGTCACTGTTCACAACAGCTGCACCCACTGCTTTTATCTGGACACTAGAGAAGGTTTGGGAAAGGGATTGTGTTCTGGGTTCACTGGTCTTAGCACCCATTGGGGATGAGAGCCCTGGCTTTCTCAGGAAAAAGAGTGGGGAAGGCAAGGAACCCAGAAGATACCTATCCGTGAAAGATTCCAGTTGAGTGAAAAGTTCATAGTCAGCAAACAGAAACGTCCAGTTAGACAGGAACAAAGCAGGGATTGGAATGGCTTTGGAAGTCAGTGCTGAGGGGATAGATAGGTACAACTGGGGATTAGGGTTTGTTGTGGGGAAGGCTTCCAGGGAAGACTGTTATAGGAGAATTTGGAAAGATAGGATGTGTTATTTTTATATGTTTACTTCTGTTGGCCAGGGGACACCCAGAGAGTTGGTAAACAAACAAAAATCTGAGGTGTGAATTAGGATACCGAGTCAGGAAGATTCTCCTTACCAACCTGGGTGGGCACCACCAACCTGTTCAGAGTCCAGTGTGACAAATGACTAAGGAAGGGTTCTCTCTCACTGTGTAGCCCAGTCTGGCCTTCAACTGATGGCCACTCAAGTGGTTAGATTACAGGTATATGCCACTGTATCAGGTGTACTAGCTTCCAATCCTGCCTCTTCAGACTGGGCCATCCACCCTCTGCCTTCAGACAAGATTCGAGACTTGTCTCAGCCTTGGTTCTCAGATCTTTCCATCTCCAAGGCTTCTATTAGAAGCTGATCTGTAGAACCACTTTGGACTCGGACAGAACTACATAGAGGGTTTTCCTGTTTCTCCGCTTTACAGATAGCAGGTCCCATAGGACTGTGAGCATATTTCCACAATACATCTCCTCACATAAATAAAAGGATGGTTTTCATTTTGCTTCTCTGGAGAAACCCAGTCCAGGATACAGACTGGCAGTTGTCAAGACAAGAGAGAAACAGATTAAAACGGTGAGGCTGTGGATTTGGATGTTAATATTAACAGGGATGTTCACTGTCAAAGAGCTGGGTGCTGAGAGAAATGCCTTCATGAATATTTGTTTGGTTGTTTTGTTTTGTCGATACAGGGTTTCTCTGTGTAGCCCTGGCTGTCCTGGAATTCACTCTGTAGACCTGCCACAACCATCCGGTTGCCTCCTCGGATGTTATGTTATGTACACAGTTAGTGGCCCTCAGAGGGCTGCAAAGATGATGTCTTATAACTTGGCGCAGCAGGAGGTCTGGGAAAGGTCTCTGGTGGTTGAGGGAATGGGGCTGGCTGGAGAGTCCAGATTACTGTGACGTCGTGATTTAAATCATATCATTAAACTACAATCCCCAGTGACCCGTGGAGCTCTTTTAGCGAACTTTCCGGGGATTTGGCATTTCCGGCGGAAGCGGACGCTGCTAGCCATTCTTCTTATTTAAATGTTGTTGACTACGACTCCCAGTGCCCTCCGCGCCAGGACGAAGAAAGGAAGCGGAAGCTGCATGGGGAGCTTGTGCAGGTGAGGGAGTCGGGCATTGGATCTCTGTGAAGGGAGGTGGGGGCTCGCCGGACTCCGGAGGGGTGTCCGCGTTGTGACGCCAAGGCTTACAAGGGTCCTCTATGAGCCCTGCAGCGCTGTTTTGATTTAAATGCTGTGGATTCCTGTACCGTCTACAAGGGACAGCAGCTAGCTAGTGGCTTGGATTCTAATTTTTATTTTAGGTTTATTTATTTATGTTATTTTATACATATGTCTATTTTGTCTGCCCACCAGAAGAGGGCATTGGATCCTATAGGACTACAGTTTGACTATTGCAAGCTGCTTTATGGGTGCTGGGAATTAAACTCAGGACTATTGAAAGAGCAGCCAGTGCTCTAACCTAATGAGCCTCTATCCCACGGTGGCCTGGATGTATCTCAGGGTTGCCCTTTGCTTTTCAATGTAATTTGAAATGTGTGACTTGTTTCTTAGGCTTCTTGGTTTTTGGGTTTTTTGTTTTTTTTTTGTTTTTTTTTTTTTTTTTGTTTTTTTTTTTTTTAAGAAAAAAAAAATGCAGATAGTCCAAGTTGGCTTCACCCTTGCTATGAGTGAATGCTCCTGATCTTCTGTCTTCCAGCCTCTACCTCCTGAGTGCTGAGCTTATAGGCACGTGCTTCCATACCTGGTTTATTGTGCTAGGGATTGAACCCAAGGCTTCATTCATTTTTGGTAAACACTCCACTGAATTGCAGCATCAGGCATTGAGCTTATGGCTGTTTGTGACATTAGGGAGGACTGTCAGACCCCGGTTAGAGCCCCTTTAATGTTTTGTCCGAGATAACAAAGCTCAGATTACACTGTATTTCTGCATGCTTATCTGTCCTCTTAGCTCTTCATGGCTTACCCAAACCCTGTCTTACATTTTATTTATTTCAGAGTTATTTCCCCCAACATGCAAGGTTCTCACAAATATTTAAGAAATAAACAACTGCTGGAGCTAGATTGACGGACTGTGTGGTTCCTGTAGGGAAGAGCCTTAAAGTGACTTGTGCAAGAGAACCTTCTTAGATGTCTTGGCTGATAGGGCTCTTGCCACCAAACCTGATGACCGGTATTCAATCCTCAGAGCCTTCACAGTAGAAGAGAACCAGCTCTCAAACGTCATCTCTTACCACATGACATGTGCAAAGACATGCTTGCTCTCCCTAGTTAAAAAAAAAAAAGGTTTAAGAGAAAGAACCTTTTAAGAGATAAAACCAGGACTAGCATTCAAGTTAGCTGACTTAGCCTGTGGCACTGCTGTGTGATCAACAGTGAAAATAAGCTCTTGTCACTTCTGTGCATGCCCATCCTTGCTGTCTTTAGCCCAAAGCAGACCCGTCTTAGACTTGAGAGAGATCACTGTGCTGCTTTTTATAATATTGGTTCTACACAGGGAAGTGCAAAGCAAGGTCCCAGAAAACCCAGTTCACCACCGTCCTCAGCTTTCCAGAATGTCCTGGGAGCCCGTGTGGACAAACCAGCTAAAGATTTCTGGCCTGCTATGGTGACACATGCAGGTAATCCCTAGCACTTGGGAGACTGAGGCAGGAAAAAGGCCACTAATTTGAGGTTAGTCAGGTCTACATCTTGAATTTCAGGACAGACAAAGTCATGTAGTGAGACTTTGGCTCAAAACACATAAGATAAAAATAAAGTCTAAATGAAAAGAGGAGGAGGAAGAAGAGAAGGAAGATGCAGCAGCAGAGTCAGTGTCGACTAGTGATGTAGCTTAGTGATATACTGTTATTACTATCATCATTCTTTCATACTGGGGTCGTAGGTGGTAGAGAGGAATCCATCAGTAATGGTTCATTAAGGATCAGGGCAGCTCAGTAGTAAAGTCCTTGCCTGACTCCAGGGTTCTACCCCTAGCAAAAAGAAACAAAAATGATTTGTTTGGAGGTAGCTTTAAACAAGACTGATATAGTGGAAATGGATATCACTGGGCAGGGGTTGGTGATAAAAATCTAGGACATTATAGGTGTGGTAGAGATAGCGTAGAACCTGGCTTCTAGGCTTCCTTATTCTGGTTGGGGAGACAAAGGGTGAATTCATGAAGAAGCCACTAATTCTGGCAGTACCCAGTGGCTCTCAGCCTTTACCTGCACATCTGACTCACTTTGTTTGAGATACATATGTCTTGGCTTCACAGCCAACCTCCCTTTGTGTGATATGCCAGGCAGTTCATTGCTCTGTTAGATACCTGAGAAAAACAGCTTGAGAGAGGAAAGGTAGAACCTGGCTCACAGTTTCAGGGGTTCCAGTCCCTGGCTGTTTGGCCTCATGGCTTGTGCTGAGGCAGAGAACATCATGTGCAAAGGTGGGTGTAGGGCAAAGCTGCTCATATATTAGCCAGAAAGAAGGGGTGTGGGGGTAGAGGGATCAGGGCCAAGGTACACCCTTCAAAGACACACCCAAGGGACCTCCAATGAGGCCTCACTTCCAGTAGCCTGTGCTGTTAGCATCCTCGTTTATCCAGCCATCTCTGATAGCTGGAGACCAAGCCTTCAACATTTGATAATCCTAGCTCGTGGGGGTGGGCTGGGGTCTGAGGAATGTTTCAGTATACTGAAGAGGCAAAGTTTACCAAGGAGGTGGTTTGAGCTGCATCTTGAAGGATAAATATAAACTGGATGTGTTGGGTTACCCTCTTGCTTGGCTGCTGTTTGATTTCCTGGTTAACTCAAGGATCATATTTGCTTGGGTTTGTAGAAATGACTTGTGTAAAGTTTTGGGAGTTGGGGTAGGAGAAGCATTTTGAAAGTAAGTGGAATGGCCAGGGAGAAGCACCGGGTGTGCATAGGAGTGTGAGAAAGAACGGCTGTTGCCATTTAGAAGGCTAGCTGCCAAGCTTCTTCCCCTCTTCCCACGCATATGAAGCTCTATGAAGTGGGTATTATTATCCTTAGTATTCAAATGTGAAAACCCAAGGCTCTGGCCATGGTTGCATATCGTGTAAGAGTCTATTCAGAGTCTGTGTAATCATCCTACCTCTGAGGATTCTTGAGTGTGGGAAAGAAGCTGGGCTGGGGTTAGGGGCTTGTAGAATTAGTAGGGTGGCTCATAAAACCATCTAAGGCAAGATGCTATGGGTGGTTAAGAGCATAGTGTGAGTCAGATAGTGTGGGTTCAAATCCCAGCTTCATTACTTGCTAACTGCATGACCCTAGGCAACTTGCTTGATCTTGTTAAGCCTCAGTCTCCTGGCTTGTAACATGGGAGCAATAATACCCACCTCATGGGGTTGTTATGAAGATCAATGAGGTGTACCTGGCGTAGAGCAATTGCTTGCCACCTGGAAGCTGCTGTAATTAGCCTTCCCAAGTCTCTGGGCTGTGGCTTCACACCTGCATCTCATTTGTCAGCATAGTGTTTCCAGGACACGTTCATCCTGGCTGCACTGCTTTTATTAAGGATGACATTGGAGCGAGAGAGGATAGCAGTAGATGTGTCCTGAGAGTGTAGCCTGGCCTGCTGCAGGCTGCAGTCCCAGCTCTTGAGAAGTGGAGGCAGGAAGATCAGGAGTTCAGCTTCTTATCAAGCTTGAGATCGGTCTGGGTTACCTGTGACCCTATCTTAATAACTAAGAGAAGGGGCTAGAGATGATTTAGTGCTTAAGAGTATGTACTGTTCTTGCAGAGAACCTGATGAGTTCCCAGAACCCACCTAAGCTCCACAACTTTCTATAACTCCAGTTCCAGGGGAGTCACAATGCCTTTTCTGGCCTCCTTGATTACCACAGATATTTAGTGTACACACACACAAATAAATAAATATATATAAATCTTTTTTGTGGGGGTTGTGTTTTTTTTTTTAAGGATTTATTTATTTTAGTACACTATTGCTTTCTTCAGACACAACAGAAGAGGGCGTTGGATCCCATTACAGATGGTTGTGAGCCACCATGTGGTTGCTGGGGATTGAACTCAGGACCTCTGGAAGAGCAGTCAGTGTTCTTAACCACTGAGCCATCTCTCCAGCCCGGGGGGTTGTGTTTTTTGAGACAGGGTCTCTCTGTGTAGCCCTGGCTATCCTGTAGACCAGGCTGGCCTCCAAACTCAGAAATCTACCTGCCTCTGAAGTGGTGGGATTAAAGGCATTATCATAATGCCTGGCACAGTTTTCTTTTTAAAGAATTGTACTCTCCCCCGGACACACACACACACACACACACACACACACACAGACACAGACACACACAGACAAAGAGGAAAAATTTTATTAAGTAGACATGCCTGCTTATGTAGGTTGTAATCCCATTTATTTCAGTGGCTGTGGCAACAGGATCACAAGTTCAGGGCCAGTTTAGGCTACACTGTAAATTCAAGGCTGGCCTGAGTAACTTAGTGAGACAGCCCCCATGCACCCCACCACCCCACCCATCAAAATGTAAAAAGGATTAGCACTGTAGAGCCCTTGCTTAGCATGGTTGAGAACTCAGGTTTAACTCTTAATACTGAAGGGGAAAAATGGAGAGAGGGCAGAGAAAACTAAGAAAGAAAATGTCCTCAGTGTTCGGCATGGCCTAAGAACCAGTGGTTCAGACCTCACCTGATGGAAAGTTTGAGATGGGGGTACTGTTATGGTTAAACCTGTGCCAACTTGACAGATCTGAAATCATTTTGGAGATGAATCTCTGGGCATGATCTGTGAAAGAGTTTCTAAATTAGATTAATCGAGATGAGAAAGCCTGAACTAAAAATGTGTGGTACCATCCATGGCCTGGGGTCCTGGACTGTCTTAGGGTTTCTATTGCTGGTATAAAAACACCATGACCAAGAGCAACAAGGGAGGAAAAGGTTTGTTTTAGCTTGCTGTTCCATATCACAGTCGGTCATCAAGGAAGTCAGGACAGGAGCTCAAAGCAGGAAACTAGAAGCAGGAGCAGAAGCAGAAGCTGTGGAAGTGCTGCTTACTAACTAGCTCCCATGGCTTGCTCAGCTGCTTTTTTTTTTTTTTTTTTTTTTTTTTTTTAAATAGAAACCAGGCTCTTCAGCTCAGGCACTGCCCACAGAGCTCTTCCATGTTAATCATCAATCAGGGAAACAGGAGCTTGCCCACAGGCTAGTCTGGTGGGGGCATTTTTCTCAATTGAGGATCCATCTTCCAACATGACTTTAGCTTGTTGACATAAAAACTAGCCAACATAGCATAAAAAAGAACTCTTAGCTAGGGGTGATAACATACACCTTTAATACCAGGT
Organism: Arvicanthis niloticus; assembly: GCF_011762505.2. Taxonomy (NCBI): domain Eukaryota; kingdom Metazoa; phylum Chordata; class Mammalia; order Rodentia; family Muridae; genus Arvicanthis; species Arvicanthis niloticus. The sequence goes on along the minus strand of NC_047670.1, from coordinate 77,384,118 downwards.
AGAGACGTGAGGAGCTCCATGAGTTCAAGGCTAGCCTGGCCAGCATATCAAACTCCAAGCCATCCAAGGTTGCATAGTGAGAAGTGGTCTCATAAAACCTCGGAGAAGGTAGTTCAGGAAGAGAGACAGATACAGTTGAATATAGGCATCCATTGCTTTCTGAGTTTTGACTACAGCTGTAATGTGTTTTGCTCCTGTAGCTACGACCCACCATGATGAACTGTACTCTCTGAGAGCTGAGATAAACCCTTCAATTTGCCTTTGCAGATACTTTGTAGCAACAAGACCAGTAGCTAAGGTAGGATACTTGGTGTATCAGAAGGGGGGAGTGCTCTGGAGGTGGGGAGCAAAGACATCTTTCATTACTAGGAACTTGAGTGAGCTTGTAGTGACTGACAGGGTTTCCTGGGGTTTTTTCTGAGCCCAGGAAATGGCAGTAGGAGCTCCCAGCTAGTATGGTTTGGGGTTAAAGGAAACGCTGTCCACTTCTTTTCCAGGTGACAACAGCATGGCTGTGTCCCAGACTTTCCCACTGGGGCCTACCCATGAGCCTGCAAGTGCTCTGATGGAGCCTCTGCCTTGCACTCGAAGCTTTGCTGAGGGCTTCCTGGAGGAAGAGCTTCGGCTCAATGCTGAGCTGAGCCAGCTACAGTTTCCAGAGCCTGTGGGTGTCATCTACAACCCGGTGGAATATGCTTGGGAACCACACCGTAACTATGTGACTCGCTACTGCCAAGGCCCCAAGGAAGTGCTGTTCCTGGGCATGAACCCAGGACCTTTTGGCATGGCCCAAACTGGGGTAAAGGCCTGGCTTCCTCTGGTGGGCGTTTCTGAGGTGGATGTGTGCCTGTGTGTGCTAGGAGAAATATGTAATTGGCTGGGACATGGGTGGGTCACCTGCCCCATCCCCTGCAGGACACACACTGGCTCCTGTGGTCTCAAGCACTTCTCCGTTCATAGTTAACCAAGCACATTAACGGTAGTTCCGTTTCCCCTGTGAGCTTTCCACTAATTGCCTCTGAGAGCCCTTTCTTCCGTCATCCTGCCCTGTACCTTACCTTGCCGGATCTCCCGTGTCCCTAGAGTGTGGTTGGCGTCAGGAGAAGGGCTGGGACTTCTGGGACCCCAGGAAGACTGACTGGGGGTGGGATGGGTGTATAGGAGCTGCAGGGCATTCTACGGGCAAGTGCCTGGGTCTCCAAAAGGTTTGGAACAGAGCCAGGTTTAGGGCTGCCTGCTTTCCCTGAGAGACCAGGATGAGTGACTGCTGTTCAGTAGGGGTGTGTTGCAGATGGGAGAGGTAAAGAAGCCTCAGGGCAGGAGGCTCAATCGCTTTTATTGACCCCAACTGAGTGATGAAAGGTGATCAATGATGATCGATGGAAATGACAGCCCAAGGCCTGGGGCAGGCAGGGTACCCAGAGATCAGTGGTCAGCTCGTCCTATCTCCTTTTACCCTGGCAATCTGTCTGTCATCAGTATTAGAATCATCATGCCCTCTGTAGGGCCAAATGCTCCAGTGTTCTTCCCAGTGGTCCCAGGAGGCACACATTTTCTTCTGGACATGGTCCACGGTGGGAAAAACTGGAGGAAAATGGACAGAGGCAAACTACAGGGTAGAAAGGCCTTAACAGATCTGTGGGGGCAGTCATGATCATTATGGCAGGTGGAAAGGTAGGTAGAACAGGTCAGATCTCCAGCCTGAAGCCCCTTATGTTTCTCTCCTTCTCCCACAGGTACCTTTTGGGGAAGTGAATGTGGTCCGGGACTGGTTGGGCATTGGAGGCCCTGTGCTGACCCCTCCCCATGAGCACCCTAAGCGACCAGTGTTGGGACTGGAGTGCCCACAGTCAGAGGTGAGCGGAGCCAGATTCTGGGGCTTTTTCCGGACCCTCTGCGGACAGCCTCAAGTCTTCTTCCGGCACTGCTTTGTCCACAATCTGTGTCCTCTACTCTTCTTGGCTCCCAGTGGACGAAACCTTACCCCAGCTGAGCTGCCCGCCAAGCAGCGGGAGCAGCTCCTGTCGATCTGCGACGCTGCCCTCTGCCGGCAGGTGCAGCTGCTAGGGGTGCGGTTGGTAGTGGGGGTGGGGCGGCTGGCAGAGCAGCGAGCTCGAAGAGCTCTAGCAGGGCTGACCCCGGAGGTGCAGGTGGAGGGGCTCCTGCATCCATCTCCTCGAAGCGCACAGGCCAACAAAGGCTGGGAGGCGGCAGCCAGGGAAAGGCTCCAGGAGTTGGGGCTGCTGCCTCTGCTAACGGATGAGGGTTCAGCCAGGCCTGTACCATAGAGACCCCAGTCACTGATGCACAGGTCTTGCTGGGCTCCATGTTGCATTCAGCCTACTGAGCTGTCCTCTAATGGCTCAGGGTGGGCAGCTCTCCTGCTGTCTTCCCCTTCCCTTAAGCCTGCACCCTTTTGTCTCCAGTGTCTGCACAGCATCAGCAGAGGGGTCGAGCCTGTGCACTCTACCTACCACGTCCTTGCCTTGTGTGCAGCGAGTCCTAAGTCGTGATGTCTGAAGTTGTATTCACAGTTTTGGAGGAAAGATTGTTTTCGTTTCAATCTTTCCTGTTTTGCTTTTTATTGGCATTACGTTTGGCATTACATCGTGTACACTAGGAAAGTTCTCTAATGCCGCTCTACCTCAGCCTTTTTTGACACTAATTGTACATATTAGTGGGGTTTAGTATTATGTTTCAACACAGGCATTCAGTGTACACTGATGGGGTCCAGCCTCCTTTGTCAGTCCTCTCCACACTTCTTTCCCAGGCAGTGGGCAATCCTTCCAGGATCCCTACTCACCCTTACAGAACATCTGGCTCCTATCCTTCCAGGGACTAGGACAGACATGTTGAGAATGAACTTCTTAGCCAGCAGTCCTGGAACACTCCTGTAATCCCAGCACTCAGAGGCAGGAAAATCAGGAGTTCAAGGCCATCTTCAGCTACATACTGAGTTCAAGGCCAGTCTGGAACACATTAGTCTCTGTCTCAAAAATAAAGTAAATAAGTAAAAAAGTGAACTTATTCAGGGAGACCACAGCTGAATTGGGGGGAGACTTCTGTGTGGGAGACTAGGAAAGATCTAGATTTTCATCCCTCCTCTTTTTTCCCTCCCTGTAAGGCCTATGAACTTAAAAAAAATATATTTATTTATTTATTTTGGTTTTTCAAGACAGGGCTTCTCTGTGTAGCCCTCACTGTTCTAGAACTCACTTTGTAGACTAGGCTGACCTCAAACTCAGAGAACTTATATTTAAAAAAAAACTCCCTCTGTTTTGTTTTTTGTTAATGTCTATTTGTTTTTAAATTTCAAGACCAGGTCTCATTGTGTGGACCAGCTCCATTTTGACCTCATAAGAAATCTGCCTACCTCTGCCTCCTGAGTGCTGGGATTAAAAAGACGTGCCACCCTGCCCCACCTGCTTATGAACAACCTCTAAGCACCAAGATCCTTTTTTTTTTTTTTTTTTTTTTTTTAAAAAAAGGGGAGTGCTGCCTCCTGGCACTGGCATGAGGTCTGAGGATCCACTGAAAGAACACTGCAGAGAGCTTTGCAAAAGGCTGGCATATGGTCCTCACTGCACACTCTTTCTGCCCGCCTCCCTTCGAGGTGGGTTATCAGTGCACTACAAGGGAATTCCCTGTTCACTCTGAAGACCTTTGCCTATAACCCCGATGGAGAAGGACCAATGTTACAAGAAACTCAGCCTCTGAGTTTTCAGACTAAGCATTAAAGACTCCTAAGCCTTGTATGGGTTTTCTCCTCTCTTGTGCACTTCATTGGTGGGAGAATGATTTTAGGATATTTCCTCCCTTTTCTTACCCATTCACTCTTTGCAGAAACTTTTCTCAGGTAGCTTGGGGAGGGGTGACAGAGACTTCTGATTGCCCTAGCCAAGAATGCAGGGGTTTTGGTAGGGGCCTGTCCTGAAGTTCATTGGGCACTGTTGGGGACAATAGGGAACTGGCATCTTATCTGTCTCTTTAGTGGTTGGTTGGATGATCTGTGGTAAGAGCTGGAAAGTGAGCCACAGTGAGAGCAGGTCTTGGAACCATCGTAATGAAGACATGTGGTCTCCTATCTCCTGGGGTTCAAGTCACCTCCAGCATTCCAAAAATTAGTATATTTCTATCTCAGCTCCAGAGAGGGAGACTAAATCTTCGAGAATTTCCCAGTGATAGAAGTGTCGTAATTATTCATGTTGGGGCCTCAGAGCATTCCAGGATTTGTTGAGCTTTGACTCAGGATGGAGGCCAACCCTCCAGAAAGACCAGCCATATGCTTTGAGGGTTGGGGCTCACCCTGAATGCCAGGATGGGACAAGGAGAGAGACTGAGTTCAGCCAGATGGCCCATGGTCTCAACCAGCGATACCTCTACAGTGACTCTGACTAGCTCTCTGGACACTGAGTTTCTGCTAAGCTTGCTGGTTGGTGAACACATGTATATGTGTGGGGCTTTTTTGGGGGGGTATTTGGTGCTGGTTTGTGTATTCATTCATTCATTCATTCATTCATTCATTCATTCATTCATATGCTCTGTGTGTCATTTTGGAATTCTGGGCATTGAGTCCAGGATTTTGTGGATGGGTAGCATGCACTGCTGTATCACTGAGCTACATCCCCTGATTTGTATTTGTGATAAATTGTAATAAATAAATAAACACAGTGTTTCTCCTCCAAGTTTTGTTTTGCAAATTACTGAAGCTGAAGAGTTTCTGGGAACTCCTGGTCTGAAGTACATCTGGTATCTGAAATGAAATCAGCCATATTGGGGTGGGGGGCTCCCTAAGCGGGTAGAGTCTGTGCAGACTCTGGGTAGTCACCGTCAGAACCACCTCGGGGCATCACACCTTCATACACTGTGGTCCTGGTCTGCCTGCAGTTACTGCTAAGAATGGGTCATTGTAGTAGCATTGTGGATGCTATGGAGGTGAAGTTGCGGCATCCTTGCATGTTTAGCTGAGGTGGTGAGGAGACTGGGAAAGTCAGATCGTAGAAGAGGGCAGGGCATCATCACGTTCAAGGGTGGAAAGCAGATTAGTGAAGGCTTAGCCAGGTGGGAGAAAAAGTATAGAGTAAGAGCCAGCTCGTGAAGGGTCCTGACCACTAGGCTACTCTTTGAGAATTCAGAATCCAATGAGGAGAGTCAGAATACACATGCAGAAACACCTGATAGAAGCCCACAGATGAAGGAGCCCAAATAGGCAAACATTATAGAGCCACCATGTTCCTAGTCTGGAAAAAGTTTATTTTGGCACACAGTTTAGCATTGCCAACCCATGGTCACTTGGCAAGTTGCTTCTGCCCTCGGTTGCATAGTCCTTCCATGTTAGGTGTGTGGCAAAGAGATCCTGCTTGCCTCTTGGTTGAGGAGACCTAGTATCCTCTCTAAGGACACACCCAGTGACCTCACTTCCTCCCACTAGGCTCTACCTCTTAAAGGTTCTGCAGCTCCCTGTAGGACAATAGACTGGTGGAGTATAAAAAGCAAGGATTCTGGGGAACACTGAAGATCCAAAGTTCAGCAAAGGGAGTGAAGTCAGTTGTGGACTTGAGGCTGCAGTAGGGAAGGTGTGGGAACTGAGGGGATTCTCATGTAGTGAGAATTTGCAGGAAGGCTGGTAGAGACCAGTATGGTGGCTAAGGCTTGCCTATGGCTGTGTCACTACATGCTCTGACTGTAGTGGGCTATTCCCCTCAATTCCCCCAATGTAACTTGTCAGAGATTGTTTAGAGTCCCGTGCCTGCTTGGGTTGCCGTAACAAGAATACCCAGTCTGGATGGCTTAAACAATGGAGTTTGTTTTCTCATAATTCTGGCCACTGAAGGTACAAGATGACAGTGTTAGCTGCTCAGGCCCTACTGAGGCCTTTCTTCATTGTAGTAGCTGGCTTCCGTATCTTTACATACTTTTTTGCCATGTGTGGCTCCCTGGTATCTCCCTTCTTTCCTAGAAGATACCAATCATTGGATTATTGCTTTACCCTCTGGATTTCACTTAACCTTTCTTTAATGCTTCTTCACTTATTTAAAGGATCTATCTCCAAATCGTAGGGCTGTAGCATATGAATTTTGTGGGACATAATTCAGTTTATAGCAGCAAAGTCATTTTACCTGTCGTCAAGGTTAACTTCATATAAGATAGTATGCTCAGGAGAGAAGTGCCCCTGTCCATCCCCGTCCCCCGTCCCCCATCCCCCCAGCACCCCTCTCAAGCTTGGAATCTGGTCTGGGCACTTATCTAGCTATCCAGAGTTAGTTCCACCAGACTGGCTTTTATCAAATCAGAGGAGGATTCTTCAGTGCAGATAAGAGTACCCTTAGGGGAAGGAGGCTAATTCCCGTGCCCTAATCCTAGTTCAGAGACAAGATCCCTAGGGCTTGTTGGCCAGTTAGAACACCTGGATAGCAAGCTTTATTTTCACTGAGAGATCCCTGTCTCAAAAATAAGGACAGTGCCGGACGGTGGTGGTGCACGCCTTTAATCCCAGCACTTGGGAGGCAGAGGCAGGCAGATTTCTGAGTTCAAGGCCAGCCTGGTCTACAGAGTGAGTTCCAGGACAGCCAGGGCTACACAGAGAAACCCTGTCTCGAAAAAAAACAAACAAAACCACAAACAAACAAACAAACAAACAAACAAAAAGGACAGTAATAGAGAAAGACACCTGACATTGACCTCTGGTCTACACAGACATGCATACACACATGAACTTGCATGTATACATTCACATATCTGTCCCCCTACACACATGCAGAAGTGGGGAGGGCAGCTGAGGAAGACACCTGATGTCAACCTCTGACCTCAATAGGCATGTACATACATAAAGACATAGTCATGCCTACACATGCACAAATACACATGCAAAACCTGTTTCCATGAGAAGTGACGTCTTTCAAACTGAGGGTTGTCCAGATGTCTCACTGGGTAAAGACACTAGCCACACAAGCCTGGCAATCTGGGTTAGAGCCCAGAACCCATGTAAAAGTGTAAGGAGAGAATCAATTCCACAAAGTTGTCTGCTGACTTGATCACACTCACATGCACACATCAGTCACACAAATGTTATAATGCTTTTTTTTTTTTTTTTTTTTTTTTGAGACAGGGTTTCTCTGTGTACTGGCTATCCTGGAACTCATTCTGTAGACCAGGCTGACCTTGAATTCAGAGACTGGCCTGCCTGTACCTCCTTAGTGCTGGGGTTAAAAGATGTGTATCACCATGTCTGGCCTTAAATTTTTTCAAAATAAATGAAATGGGGGAGGGGACTGGAGACATGCTCAACAGCTAAGAGTATTTGTTCTTGCAGAAGACCTGGGTTCAATTCCAGTACCCACATGGCAGCCCACAACCACCTATAACTCCAGTTCTAGGGAATTCAAAGCCCTCTTTTGACCTCTGTGGGTACCCGACATACACATATAAACAGTCAACCATATAAAATAAATGAATCTAAAAAGAAAATAAGATACATAGAACTTAGGGCCATTTAGAATTTTGTGGTCTATTACAACAATCACTAGCCAAGTATACCTAACTTATTTATTGATAAATAAATCTCATGTGGCCCAGGCTATCCTTGAACCTGCTATGATGCTGAGGGTCCACTCTTTGAATGCTGGGATAGCAGGTATGCTCTTCCACATCTGCCCTCTTATAGTACTGGGGATTGAGCCTCGGCTCTGTGCATGAACTGTATCGTCCCTTCCCTGGCATGAGAAGAAGCCATTTTAAATTAATAAGAATTAAGTAAAATTTTTCTTCTTTAGTTCACTGGCCATATTTCAGGCGCGCATACACACATGACTGGTGGTGCTGACGGAACAGATAAAGCACCTCTCTATTACTGTGGAAGTCCTGTTGGATAGCCCTAATGTAGAGGTCAAGGGCTTACAACCCTGCTGTGAATCAGAATTAACCATGCAGGTTAAGAAAAAAATCAAGTCCCTCTGTTTTACTTCAAGAGATTTTGATTTGATCAGCCTGAGGAGTCTCCTGCTGGGGTTTTAACAGTCTAGATTTTCCTGTGTGTGTTTCCTTTATGCAACCCAGGTTAACTCTCCAAGGTACTCATGGGGCCCTGAGGTTAGGAGAAGGGCTCTCATTACCCCACCCCCCTTTCCCCTATGCTTGGCACAATGTAGGTGCTCACAGGAACATGTTTATAAGCATGAATATAGTTTGGGAGGGTCCGTGTGCCAATCCATGACCATAAGTTTATCTAGTGTCATTGTGTTTGCCCTGTGATGGAGTTTAGGTTCTGATTTAGAGGAGTGATAGAAGCTTAGAAGTTCTCACTCTAATACATTTATATTCATTCTCTCTCTCTCTCTCTCTCTCTCTCTCTCTCTCTCTCTCTCTCTCATGCTTCTAAGACTTCAGGGTAGAGTGGGCTGGGGAAGAAAGAATCTACTCACCTCGTTCTCTCTTTACCCAAACGGAATGGCTAAAAGGGAGATGGGGGATGAAGCCCGCTGCTCGGGCTCTCACTTTTTCCCTTCAGCAGATGTCTGTTATATGTGCTGTGTGTCACTGTGCATGCTAGGCACTGCAGGGGCCAGGGGATGAGATGATCCTCTATCCTCACAGTGTCCACTGTCTAGTGCTAGACATGCAAGCATATTATGGGACAGATCAAGTTGAAAGCATGTTGAGAACAGACCGCTCACACAGTATTCTGAATATTCCTTAGACGGATGGGTGTACTGATAGAACAGGGCAGCTTAACAATAAGAGAGACTTGGTAATTTCCCTTCTCTGTGGTCAGATACTGTTCAGCCCTGACTGTCATGGGCTAGGAAACAGGTTGAGGGGAGGGGCTCAGAAGAAATCAGGCAGGATCCAAACACTGGGCATATCTCCATGGAAGATGGGAAATAGAGTTTACTTTTTTTTTTTTTTTTTTGAGATAGGGTTTCTCTGTGTAGTCCTGGCTGTCCTGGAACTCACTCTGTAGACCAGGCTGGCCTCAAACTCAGAAATCCCAGAAATCCACCTGTCTCTGCCTCTCAAGTGCTGGGACTAAAAGCGTGCGCCACCACCGCCCGGCTAGAGTTTACTTTCTATAAGAAGACCTTGTTCTCATAGCTACTGGGGTCGAAAACTTCAGGACACGGTGTCAGGGAATGTTACAGTACTAGATGAAAGGTTGGTCTGCAGTTTTAGACTGTCCACTCAGCGTGTATAAAGCCCAGGGTTCACTCTCCAGCTCTCTCCAACATGTTTTATATAAAAACAGTACTGGAAATTCGGCTTGGCCATAGCTGAAGCCAAGAGCTAGTAGCTGAGTGGAAAAAAGAATAGAGATTAGAGACTGTGGCTTATCCCAAACCAACTCTCAGCTCTTAGATTGTTCCTATTTAGGATGTCAGTCTCCCCCCACCCTCAATGTCCCCACGTCCCGATAATTCCCCAGGGAAGTAAGTAAGTTCAACTGGAGCATGGGATATTGAGGTTAGACACATGGATAGACTGCCCAGCAATGGCCATCAGGTGTTGCAGAAATAAGTTGCTTAGGGGGAAACCGATTGCTTTCCTTTTCAGAAGCCTCATTGTCGGCCTTCCTGAACCTGTGCTTAGCAGTCAAGGTTGAGTTATTCTGTGTGTAAGGACAGTTTCTCCTCTTTGACTGGACCCTCATGCTCTCAGACACAACACAAGCAGGCCAGCTGCAATAGAATTTTCCCGCACATGTTGCTCGTTCTTCTGTCCCCACAGCAGGGCTCAGATCCTCAAGTCTCTGGGCCCTGCTTGCAGAAGGGATGGCTGGGAGCCCAGAATGGTCATCTGCGGGGACCTGTGCCAAGCCAGGTTGCCGTTTCCATTTTCCTTAATTGAAGTGGCGTAATTCTGATCATCTCAGGTCAGCAGTTAACTGTTGCTGGTTGGGAGTATGTGGAGGACATACCTCTGTAGGACGTGCTGTCCTCCCATATACCTCGATGGTGCTGACTTCTTAGCTAGCTAGCTCCCTGTTGCACTTGAGATAGGAGAAACTCAGCTCATACACACATCACCTCTTGGGATTCCATTTTCTAACCTCTCAGGAAGGCCCTCCTGGTGTCTACCCGCTGTCCTGATTGTTGTACTTGGGACTCAGTTTTGTTTCTTTGTTCAGTTTAAAGAGCTTCCTTACAAATTCAGTTGCCTTTGGAGCTTCGTGTGCTGGGGCTTAGGGGGACAGCAGGTCACTGAACAAAAGGTTTGCTTTCCAACCCTGAAACGGCACAGCAAATATGTGATGGTCTGGGTGAGTGTAAGAGTGAATACAGGCTTCCCTTCTTAACAGCTTTGGGGAGGGTCTCTGCCTCACCCTATGTGGGTCATGCTTTGGCATCTCCTCCTGCCCATGCTTGGCAGTGTCACTTTGTGAGTGCCATTACCCTGGGAGAGGTCAGATGTTTTGTCTTGCAGCATGAGTTCCCGGTGTGTTAATATGCACTTGTGTACTTCTGTGGTCCTGGGGACCATCTTTGTTTGCTATTCTTAATCTTCCAGATGGACACTCGTATAAGTGAGTGTGGCCAATTTTTGCTGCTGCTATGTCTTTGTGCGTCTTCAGGGTGTGTGTGTGTGTGTGTGTTCGTGCTTAGCCTCTGAGTTTTCAGTCTTCATGGGCTTATGTCTTTCTGAGTGTCCTCTGGCCGGGTTCAGAAGGGAGGGAGTGAAGCGTCGGAAGCAAAGGATTGGGCAGGAGGGGGTGCGTGGCAATCTGTGACTCGGAAAACAGACGTGCAGCGCGTGCGGGGCGGAGGCGGGGGGCACTCTGGCCCCCAGCTCCTCCGCAATCCAATTAAATAACATTTAAATGCATAACCAGCCCGCGCGCCGATGAGGCTGGAGATTGGAGCGGGTGCGGCGGCGGGCTGCGCGGGCGGCGTTTTGTGGAGCTCAGCGATTCTGGCGGCAATTTCCCCGCGCCGCGCGGCTTTTACGAGCCCGCTCCCGGCGCCCGCCCGCTCCGCTGAGCCCGCCGCCTCCGCCCGCCTCCGTCCGCCTCCGCCCGCGCAGCCCGGCAGCGTGTGGTCCTGCTACCCGCGCCGCCCCGCCTGTTCTTCTTTAGAGCTGTTCCTGGCTCCTTCCTACCAGCGCTTACCCTGTCCCTCTGAACAGAGTACCCAGGCCCGCAATGCATTGCTGCTTTTTGCCTGCTGGCTGTATCCACCTCTGACTGGACCCCTTTTGGGCCTGTGTAATTCCGGTCTATCCCTGGCTCCACACAGCTTGTGTTTCTCTCTGCCTCAGTTTCCTCTCTTAGGCCTCCTGTGCCCTTTGCCCTGAGCCTTTCCCTTTTCTCTTCAAGCCCACGTCCTAGCATCAGAGTAAGAGGCCTGAAGGAGAGGTGGGAGGTAGTGGTAACAAGTGCATACTTGGAAGAGGTGGCTCCTTCTCTGTATCCTTTTGGCACAGAAAGGACTGGCTTGTTCATTTAGGACCGTCAGACAGCTCCTGTCCAGAAGTCCTGAGGTTGATAGATGTGGGACTACCAGCCCTGTGATTAGTATGGAAAGGGGCCACTTGCTGAAGAACCAAGAGAAGCCCCACCCTGAGATTCCTAATCTTATGAAGACAGTGTCCCAGGGAGACAGAAAGCAAGAGAAGCCATTTCATGTCTTGTGTGGGACCCAACTCCCCTATTTCATTTTCCCGTTCCCTCCCTTGCATATCTGTGTTCTGGCCCCCCAACATATGGAGCCTGGCATTTACCAGATGCTGAGGGCCCAGGCAGATTTAGGGAAGATCTTTCCTGGCAGACAAACAGCAAGGGGAAAGCCTCCTGCGAGCATGTCTGGCTGGAGGAACGCCATTGAGACCGATATGGCTGGAGCAGGAAAAATAAAGAAGTGAATGAGCTGTGGCTTCTAAGAGGTCACAGGAAGCTAATCATGATCGTGTGGGGACTAATGAGTCACAGCAAAACTTCCGCTTACACTCTGAATGAACAGGGAGCCACTGGAGAGTCAGGGCCTGAGAGTGACATGAGTATTTCCCTTGAATACTCAATGCCGCCATGTTGAGAATGCAGTGGGAAGCAAGGACGTCCAAGGATGCGCTGTAGCAGTGAGGAGAAAGTGGGACCTGGGCCAGGGAGGACGCAGGGAAGCATCGTGCAGTGTGGAAGCACAGTCTGGATGAATTTTGCAGAGTCAGCTGGGGGGGTGGGGTGGGGTTTGCGGTGAGTCAGCCGGGAACTGTGAAAGCAGTATTGTCAAGGATAAACTAAGAGGTTTTGGGGGTTTTGTTTCCCATCAGTGACCAGAACATGGAACTTGCCATTACCTGGTATCATGGAATGCCAAGGAGCTGGCTTCAGGAGACATGCTTTGGACACATTTAGTGTGAGATGCCTGGTAAATGTCCAAGTAGAGGAGGCTCGTGGGTTTTAGTTTCCCCTGTGTAGACCAGACTGGGGATAGAGACTTAGGAGTCCTCAGTGATGCTGGGTGAGATCCTTCAGGGGGTCCAAAGACAAGAGCACAGATATTACAACAGAATGAAAAAAAAAATGCCGAGGAGGATTTGGGGAAGAGATGTGAGATGGGGACCCTTGACTTGGTCATTCCTCATTCTGAGTAACCCTCACTGGCCCTTATCTCTGGTCCTGGCTACTTGCTGGCTCTACTTCATTCCCCTGGGAACCCCACACTAGCCACTCTGGGCACCTTATGCCACTCACTCTTGACCAGGGCCTGCAAGATTGCAGAAGCTCAGCATTCTGGCCTGGGAGAAACACAGATCAATAGGGTCTGAAATCCTGCCTCATCTTTACGGCTTTGCCAATAGGAAAACTGAGGCCTTGAGAACAGTTTGCTTGGGGACTCCGGCCAGCAAGTGACCAGGGCCCCTAGAGCAGAACCGAGTGTTCCTCATGTATCTGCACTGCCACAGGCAGCAGAGGGCTACTGAGCACAGGACTATGCCCATCCATGAGGCAGAGGCTCAAAGGAGACAACAGAGGCAGAAGAAATTCTCGCTCTTCAGAACCTTGTCATCTGCTCTTTCCTCACGTCTTTGCTTTCATTCTTGGTGACTTCCCAGTATGGACTTTCCTCTCTATCCTAGGTCCTTTCTGTCCTACAAACCTTATTCTGACCAGGTCTTCCAGAACCAGTCCTAAGATCCTCTTAGATTGCTGAGCCTGTCAGGTGGCTCAGGCCCTGAATCCAACAACCAGTCAGCTTCTTCCTTTCTCCTGAGTTCTTAATTCCCAGGTCAGTATGAAGTCATACTGTTCAGCCATATTATCAAAATGTAACACAGTTCTGAGCTGTGGACACCACTGTCTCCACTTGAAGAATTTCAGGCAAAGCCGGTTTTGCTTATCTATGTTGTTGACTGCTGCACACTCCTAACTGATCCCCCTTGCTGGTCCTGTTCTGTATGCAGCAATCACTCTCATCCAACCCCTGAGTCTTCGTGCTCCTTACTTTCCTCCTGCATCCTTCAACCAGTCCCAACCAGTCCCCACTGGTCCCCTGTCCTGTGCTCATCCTGTTAGGTGGAGCCTGTCTTCATTGTCTCAGCCTCTGGGTTTAAAGGGGGCTGGGAGAAACTGACCTGATATTATCTGTAGGAGGTGTGTGTCAGGAGACCCTTGTGGGACGCCAGAGTGGCATCTTGGAGTGGGCCCTAATAAAGAGGCCAAGAGCTGGGTGATAGCTCAATGATAGAGTTCTTGTCTAGCTTGCCTAAGTTCCTGGGTCCCCTCTCAGCAATGGGGGTGGGGAACAAGCTTGGGTAAGCTTCTGGAATGGTGGGGCACATTCAGCAGTTTCCATCTTTTGCTCAGAACCCCCCCCCCTTCATCTCACCTCTCCCAATCCCATGTGCTTTTTTGATTCAAAAGATGGATCTCATCAGCCTCAGGGTTGAGAGAGTCTTCAGTTAAATAAAGCCCTGTTCTGCAGAGCTGGGGAGCTGGGCTTAGACAACTAGGTGAGAACAAACCTGTTCTCTCAGCCTGGCCACCCGGACCTAGGCACCCTCAGGTATTTGTCTATTTATTTAATGTCTATGTCTGTGTACCATGTGGACGTCTGGTGCCCATGTAGGCTAGAAGAAGAAAGTATAGGCTCCTCTGGGACTGAGGTAACATGGTCGTGAGGGAAGCGACAGAGGTTCTCTGGAAGAGCATCCAGTTCTCCTATCTGCTGAGCCGTCTCTCCAGCCCCCAAGTCATTCACAGTTTTTTTTTTACCCCAGTGCCTTGCATCTTTCACTCAGCAGGTGCTTATTCCTTGTTTATCAAATAAGAGCTATAATGAGTGAATGGCTTGGGCACTCTGTCTGTGGGGTCCCTGATCTGCCTTTCTGGAAGTGTTGGCTACAGCTTTCAACTCCAGTGTGTTCCAAATCACCTGGGGATCACAAGCTTTGCATGGGACTGAATGGGTCTGGGGCAGAGCCAAGACTCTCTATTTCCAGCAGTCTTCTGGACATGCATGTGTGGATGTTTCTCAGGTTACATTTTGAGGGACCGTTCTCAGCACAAGGCACCCTCAGTCTAAAATTAAGAGATTACAGTCAGAGAGAGAGAGAGAGAAAGAGAGAGAGAGAGAGAGAGAGAGAGAGAGAGAGAGAGAGAGAGACGCCAAACAAGGAAACCACAAAGTTCCCAAAGGCCCTCAGAAGTCCCTAGCTGGACAGTTTGAGGAAGGCTGGGAGCACCTACAGCACCCACCACATCAAAGCCTCTTTTTCTCTCCTTTAAAAAAAAGTATTTTAAAAAAGATTTTTATTTATTTTATATATATGGTGAGTACACTGTAGTTGTCTTCAGACACCCCAGAAGAGATCTTGAGAATGGCATTGGATCCCATTACAGATGGCTGTGAGCCAAGAGCAGTCAGTGCTCTTAACCGCTGAGCCATCTCTCCAGCCACAAAGCCTCTTTCTCAAAGGCCTTACCCATGATGGGGGCCAGGGCTCTTGAAGCGACTACAGTCCCCCAGTCCCTAGTTGGTCTCCTTACTCTGGGAGTCACAGAAAACTGAGCTGAACCCAGGTGTGTTGTTTTCATTTTCAAACCTCAAATATAGCCCAAACTGCCTCTCAGACAAGGTGCACAGGTGAACTCAAGACAGAGGACCATCCAGGGATGAAACAGTGATGAAGAACGGACTGTAGACACAGCTCATCTGGTGGAGTGCCTGTCTACCACGAGTGAGGCTTTAGGTTTGACTCCCCAGCACTGCCACAGTGGGCTTGGAGGTACACAGCCATCATCCCAGTACTTGAGAGGCAGAGGCAAGGCAGGAGGATCAGAGGTTTCAAGGGTATCTTGGCTATATAGTGAGTTCTAGGGCAATCTGGGATATATGTGAGAGGGTTTTTTTTTTTTTTTTTTTGAGAGAATTAAATTCTGACTTGAGGGAGGATGGAGAGAATACTGAAGGGGGTGTGGGGCCCTGGCAAGAGGGGAAAGGGTGTGCTAGAACAGCCAATGGGAAACAGGTGATTCAAGGTGTCCTGTGGAAGGTGTGGGGTATTGTTTTCATTTGATTTATTTTGTTGGCTGCTGCTGTGCTAATGATCAAAAGCGGCTAGGAGCAGCAGCATTGGGTAGAAAGTAGAGAAACTGGCTGGCAGGGGCTTAGTTCCACATGGGCCTTTTGGGAGTGTGTGTGTAGAGGCTTGGAGCAGGAAACCCACTGGAGACCTGGCCTTCCCCCTTGGATTTGGCTTCAGGCTTCTGTGGTATTGTGAGGCATCAGGACCTCTATCTTCTCCATTTTTCTCAGACCTTGAGCTCTTTCAGCCCAGCTGCCTGCCAGTTCCATAACAAAGGTTCTCTGCCTCACATCTCAAGAAAAAAAAAAATCTAGAATTTGTATAGTAATGAGAATAAGTCAAATCCTTGCTGTTGATCACAGTTTTTTTCTTACTTATTTTTTAACTTTGAGAGAGGTTCTTTCTATGTAGCCATGGCTGGCTTGGATCTCAAAGAAATTCTCCTGCCTCCACCACACTGAGAATTCTTTAAAATAAAAGATTTATTTTGATTTATTTTGAGTATGCATGTGTCTGTATGTAGGTATATGTATGTAAATGAGGCTGGGGAGGGACTTGAAGCTGGAGTTACAGGTGTCTTGAGTTGCCCAACATGCTGGAAGCAGAATTTATGTCCTCTACAAGAATAATGATCACCCCTTAGCTGATGAGACATCTTGCTATCCCTTCCTTTCATTGTTCTTTAAACATTTAAAAAATATTTATTTTATCTTATATGTATAAATCTTCTGCCTGAATGTGTGTATGGGTACTCCATGTGTGCCTGGTGCTCTTGGAGGCCAGAAGAGGGTGTCAGAGCCCCTGAAATTGGAGTTATGGATGTCTGTGAGCCACCATGTTGGTGCTGGGAATTGAACCCAGGCTCTTTGCCAAAGCAGTAAGAGCTGTAACCACTGAACAATCTCTCCAGCATGTGTGTGAGTGTGTATACATTGTGTGTGTGTACATCGTGTATGTGTGTGTGTTTCCTTAATTTCATTTATGGGTTGAAGAGATGTCTAAGTGATTAAAAGCACTTGCAACTCTTGTAGAAGACCCAATTTTGGTCCCCAGGACTGATATGTGGCTCATACCTGTCTGTAACTCCAGTTCCAGGTGATCAGACACCCTCTTCTGACCTCCCTGGGTACCAGAGATAAACATGGTATACATGCATACATGCATACATCCATACAAGCACTCATACACATCAAAGTAGGTACATCTTTAAACTTATTTATTTATCACTGTGTATATGTATATACACATGTATGTATATGCCACTGAAGGATCATTTGAAGGTCAGAGGACAACTCTGTGGAATCCACTGTCTCCTTCCACCTTTACCAGGATTCCAGGGATCTAACTTATGTCATCCACAGAGTCATCTTGCTGGCCCTGTCTGATCACTCTTTTGATGCAAGGCAAGTAATTGGTTCTGGGAACAGGATTGATAAGACTTCTGGTATGAGGGAGACTTATTTGTTTATTATTTGAAACAGAGTCTCATGCAGGCTAGTGTTGCGCACACCTCTTCTGTGTCCCCTTCGCCCGCGAATAAGGACACGGAGGCAGTAATCGGGTATCACTACAGACGAGGCTTTACTTCTTGTAACAGCAAAAGCGGAAAAGACCCCAAGCCCGGGAAAGGCACTGCTATATATACCCTAGAGTGGCGTGTTCACTTCTGATTGGCTGTTCACTCATCACCCCATATTACGCCCCGGGATGGGCAGTGACTTTGGCGCGCCTTTTGCCTTTTGCACCTGCGCAGTCAGTTGTTTACAAGTGGGAGGACAGGATGTCCGTGCCATCTTGGCACTGCGGCTCCCAACAGGCTAGGCTATCCTGGAACTCATTATGTATCTGGGGATGACTTTTAACTCCTGACCCTCCAGGTTCCAACTCCAAAATGCTAAGATGGCTAGTGAACATCACCCTGTGTGGCTAGTGAGATTTAAAAAGCTGGTATCTGGTTCCTTTTATTTTTATGTTAGGAATTTGTAGATTAAGTTTTGGGTTCTTCTTCAGTAGCTGTACATTCTGGGCTTTTCTTCCCAGGAACAGTTTCCTTTCCTTTCCTTTTCTTTTTCTTCTTTTAAAAAGATTTATTTTATGTATGTGAGTACACTTCAGCTGTTTTCAGACACACCAGAAGAGGGCATCAGATCCCACTAGAGATGGTTGTGAGTCACCATGTGGTTGCTGGGAATTGAACTCAGGACCTTTGGAAGAGCAATCAGTGCTCTTAACCACCGAGCCAACTCTCCAGCACTCCCCTCCCCCCCCCCCCCGAACATTTTTCACTCCACTTCTTTATTCTGGTTCTTTCTTGGGTGGGTCTTAGACAGCAGGCCATCTCTGGTCCTCTGGGGCAGAAACTGGGGAGACTGAGGTCCTGAAGACATGACATGTCATCTGTCACATTGAACTGCAGTGGCTATGTGATGTGATTTCAGTTGGGTTGTCACCTTGTAGCTCATTCCCAAGTGAAGAGGCTCCAAGTTCTGTGCAGCCACACCAGGTTCTGCTGCGAATGCCTGGAAAGTGAACAGAAAGCCAGCTTGAGATTTGTGAGGTGGTGTTCTAGGAAGAGAGAAGTGAAGATTGGACAATAGATAGGATCGAGGAGAGAGGCACAGCGGGGCAGGGGCATGGTCTCTCCTGGACTCACAGCACCAGGCCCTGGCTTGCATCTGTGGGACAGGGCTGTCTCAGGAATCAGTCAACACCTATAATGTTTTGGAATGTGTGGTGGCCATAGTGAGTAAGGCAATGCTGTCTGAGTCACAAGGGTTCTTTGAGCCTGGGTCTGGAGATGTAAAGCCCCTTTCCTTTTCCTTGCTGTGCTAACTGCTGTTTTCCCAGAGGTCAACATATTGATGAGGTGGATCTGGCAGAAGGAGGCTGACTATCTGGGCTCTGCTTTACTTTGGGGCTCTTTTCTCCCTGTGATCTGGTACCCAGAGTCCAGGCACCCTAGGATCCCTCTGGCAGGCTTGGTGGGAGGGAGGCTGAGGGAAGCCAAGCTGAAGACTAGCCATGAGGAGGCCCTGGAGCCAGTTCAGACTGTGCTCTGGCAGAAGCCTTGCAGCTCTGCCTTGTGGTCTCTTCCTTTGTCTTCAGCCTGTTCCCCAGTCTCTTGCTTCTCTGCTCTCTTGGCTTCCATTGCTCTCAGTACACCTGCAACCCTGGCTCCTCTGCTTCCCCATCTCATCTCCATTCTCTCTACCTTGCCATTTACATCTATTTTGGGATGGGGGACTCCCCTTTATCTCATTCCTTGCTTTCTCTCTTGCCTCTGGCCCATCCTTCACCCCTTCGCTGCTGTAAGTCTGGCGTGTTTTCTATTCTTGTCCACTCCCGTCTTCCTCTTATGCTTCTGTCTCCTTATTGACTATTCCACCTATCTACACAGCCTTCCCTATGTACCTCTCTCTTCTTGCAACTCATTGTTGGCCACACTATTGGATCCAGGGAGCTGCTGGCTAGATTCAGGGTCCATGCTTAGCTTTCACTTGGTCACCTGATGAAGTCATAGTAACAGCAGGGCTAAATTTAACCAGCACTTACTCCAGAGCTGTGTACAATCTCATGTAATTCTCTCAGTAACTCTGGAAAAAGAATATTATTGTGCCCATTTTGTGGATGAGCAGAGCAGGTCTAGAGGAGCAAAATAGCTTGCTGAAGGCTTTTCAGTCAATCCCGCTGGACAGGCAAATGCAGACTTTCCACCTAAAAGGCTCAATCAGAGCCCTGGAAAAGGTTGGCTTCACTCTCAGTGAGACTAAGAATCTCAGCCTCAATGATCAGTCTGTTTCTGTGTCTGTCATCTCTGTATCTGTCATCTCTGTGTCTGTCTCTGTGTCTGTCTCTGTGTCTCAGTGTCTGTCTCTATCTCTCTGTCTTGTGTGTGTCTCTGTGTGTGTGTGTGTGTCTGTGTGTTGGCTAGAAGTTGACTTTAGGTATCTTCTCACCTTGCTCTTCACCTTAGTTTTTGAGACAGTCTCTTACTGAACCTGGAGCTTTTCAGCTAAGACTGGCCAGGAACACTGAGATCTGCCTGTCTGCACCTTCAACACTGGGGTTACAGCCATGCCTGTGTTCTACATGGGTGCTGGAGATCCAAACACTTTCTCATGCCTGCATAATAAGCATTTTACTCACGGAGGTAACTTCTCAGCCCCCTCCTCTTTCTTTAAGCATCCTTGTGGCACCCCTAGAATCTTCCAAGGGTCTGATGGCCCCTCTTTCCTTCAAACATTCCTAGCTTGGCCCTGAGAGTCTATTCTGTAACGTGAGGCACAGATCTAGGCACTGTATCTCAGTCACAGAAACTCCAGGAGGTGTCTGCTGGTGAGAAAATAATGGCACAGGGTAGTTGCCTAGGGGGTCACAGACTAAGTAGCAGAGCAAGGATCTGAGCCCAGGGAACTTTGGCTGACCAGAACCTACTCTCTCATTAGAGACTCCGCTTCACACAGCCCCTCAAAGCAGAGTTGTGGCACCCACTGTGACTAGCCCAATGCTTTAAGCTGTTCTTGTATTTCTACCACAGCCCCTGGCTACAGCCTGCTTCTTTCAGCGCTGCCCGCTGTGGCGTCCTCTGTGTCACCAGCACTAAAGTCTGTTGAGACTGCTTGCCCTAATGGGTGCCTGGGGGGGATTTATAGACAGGGATCCCCAGGGAGCAGGGACAAGTGTTTTCCTCTCCAGCCCCACTGTACAGCCTCCCGGACCAACATCTCCCTCGTTCCGGCCCATCGCAGCAGTTGATTTAACTCAGTGGCTAGGGGATTAACTTCAGTGCTGGTTCCTACTATAAATCCCTGGGCAAATAACCAAGTTGTGCATCAAATCTGCCCAGGAGTGAGTCAGAGCAGATGGTCTCATGGCCATGGCACAGGGCATGTGGGGAAGACTCCAGGCTTTACCATCCATCGATGGCCATAACACCAGGCTACACCTTGTTCAGGCCCACTGTCCAGTCAGTCGAATCTTACCAGCCATATGTGTCATCCCTCAGGTACAGGCTCTGGCTGATGGAAGACTCTCATCTCTACCATTCCATTTGGAATTTGTTCACCTGACACCCCACTCCACCCCCAAAAGGATAAAACTGACTACTGTTCTAAGGTCCAGTCTTGCTTCCCCAATTGGGCTTTGCTTGATCTATCCCTGGCCGACCAATGTAGGCTCAGTGGAAAGGGGTGAGATGTTTAGAATGTAGAGACCATTGGGGCTGAGGCCAATTTGCAGGCCAGAAAGGGGTGGGTGAATCCCAGAGGGTAGAGGCACTTCCTAAGAGTGAAGGAGAAAGGCAGCCATAATTAGAATCCCAAACTTTCTATACTTTGGCTTATATTCAGGAAGGCAGTGAGGCCTCTGTGGTCTGCATGGACCTGGGGATGAGGCAGCATCTGCTGGCTTCTCTGATGTTACTGATACCTCTCTCATTTTTTCCAGTGGCTCCGCCTTGAAGCTCCCCTCATCTCCCCTCTGCTGCTGTGTTTTCTTGTTCTTTCCCACAGCTTTCTTCCTCCAGACCTTGAAAGCACTGTTCCCTGGGCTGACCAGCTAGTGGTGATGAGTTTGTGTTAGAGCCTGGTTCTGGTTCTGCTACCTAGGAAGCCCCTCATTTCGAGCCTGTCCCTGGTGTCCATGATATCTCCCTCCTCATCCATCTTCCCTGTCGTCCTCCCTGCCCCTACCGACTGCCTCCGCCTTGGATATTACAGACACTGAATCAGCAGCCTTACCAGTGTTCTGCTGACAGGGAACTTTCTGCCTCTGAGGGCTCCTGGGTGGGATCAGAGTCCCTCCTGGAGCCTGCAGACATAGAGTAGGGGAAAGGAAGGGAGAAAGAAGGAAGAGGGAGGGAAGGAAGGAAAGAAGGAAGGAGGAAGGAAGGAAGGAGGAAACAGGTGGATGGAGAGGGAGAGATGAAGGGCAGATGGTAAGAGGGCAGGAGGGAACTTGGAGAGACAGAAGGAGAAGAGCAGAGAGGACTTGGGAAAATATGGGGTGGTATAGTGGTGTGGGCTTAGATTCCAGCAGAGGCAGGTGAAGCTCTGTGAGTTTGAGGCTAACCTGGTCTACATAGTGAGTTCCAGGACAATCGGAGCTACATATCAAGACCCTGTCTTGAAATAAAAAAACAAAAACAAAAACAAAAACAAACAAACTACCACCAACAAAACAAAAACAGGGCTGGAGAGGTTGCTCAGTGGTTAGAGCAGGGTTCAATTCCCAGCACCCACAGAGCAGCTCAACCTGTCTATAAAGCCAGTTCCAGGGCTTCTGACAGCCTCGCACAGACATACATGTACTGATGTATTTAGACATACATACATACATGCACCAATGAATATAAAATAAAAATAAATTTAAAAAATAGTAACTCACCTCATTGAGAGGGCAGTAAAAGATAATTAGTTAAAAAAAATAAAAAGAGGAACATGAAAGATGGGAGAAACATGCAGGAAGTGAGAGGCAGAGGATGGGGAGAGGGGCAAGGGGAAGGATGGAATATATGGTAAGCTTGTGTTGCCAGTGTGTGAGTCCCCCTCACCCCCACCTCTGAGCTTGCCCCAACCACTGTTGGGCCCAGCAGGTACCTTGGAGGCCCAGGTTTCCTAGTCCTGGGTTGAGGGGTGCAGACTGGGCCTGTGGCTCTCCCCTGTACCTCCCTCTCTCCCTCTCACGTGGTGGTTTGTACTTCATCTTGTTTGCGGGGCGGCTGGGCCTGCTCTCGGGGTTTAATGATCTGTGCCATTATTTATAGCTTTGCACGCCGAGAAACACACTGAATTTATCGCTTGCTTCTATAAATAACCCTGGCAAACGGGTGCCCAGGGATGAGGGAGGGAGGGGGGAGGGAGAACCAAAGAAAGGAGAGGTAGGGGGTAGGGCAGGGGAGGTCTCTGTGGATTCTGTCCCTAAAACGGGGTGATACGCTTGCACCAGGAGAGCAGAAGCTGGAGAGAGCGTGGGTGTATGTTTAAGAACAAGTTAATATGAGCAGGGCGGCCTGCGCCTCCGTGAGGAGGTGAGCAGATGCTCCTATGTTTCCGAGGACGCTTGTGGGTTGACGGTTACTGCTTGTGTTTGTTTCTGGTGCCATGTTGGTGACAGTGAGATTGAAACAACACAAATGAGCCCCAAGAAATGGCTCATTTGTATATGGCTGCGTACAAGAGCAGGGGTAGGCAAGGGAGAGTCCGACTCCCGACTCCCTTCTCTATAATTGAGGTGACAGACTGGAATGGCTTTTCCCCCCTTCTTCTTCTGGGTGTTCAAGGGCATAGGTGGGAAGAAATGAGGATGCATGTTAAGCCAGTAAGAGGGAGGAAGCTCCCAGTGTCCTATGTGGCAGAGACCAGGGTCATCCTTAAGACTACAGTTTTTGGGCTTGGGGGGGTGGAGAGATGGGGGTGGGGCGAGGAGAATGGTGTACTTGGCACCAGCGTTCCTCCTGTTGGTCCTGTTCCTGACAGGAGCAGAGCTATGGTCTGTCCAGTCTGCCCAAACATAGCCAAATACCCTATGCAAAGAGTTGCAGTAGCAGAAGCCTGCTGGTTGCTCTCCTTTGTCCCTGCCATAGGCTCCTCCCCGCTCCCCTCCTGAAGCCTGCCAAGGATCAGTCTTGGAGGATGGAGAGCCCTGACAGACCTCTTCTCCTTCCCATAGTCCCCTGCTCAGCACATCTTCACAGAAACACTGCAGCCATTAGCTCAGGAAGTGTTCTGCATTGCTAATGAGCACATTTGCATATGTAATGAAGAACCTTCACAGGTGTTGGGGAACTCCCCCTCCTATTCTCCCTTTCTTCTCTCTTGCCAGATGCCACTTTGACCTGTGGCTCTGGGGCTGAGAAGAGAGTTCTTCATCTGGTTTGGAGATGTGCCAAGGAGTTAGAGGCAAGTAAGGGGGGGCGGGGATGTTCCCTTACCTGGGTCAGAAACAGTCAAGGTGAAGTCCATCGAGTTAGGTGTTAGTGACTGGTCCAGGGACATGTGACTGGAAGCCTGTGCACACACAGAAACAAAGTACAAGGTTATCATGTCCAGCCCTTCCTCATGTACTGTAGCAATTAGGTTATGTGTCCCATCAGTGCAAGTGTTCAAAACACATCCTGGGCTGCACCCACACCAAGTGTACAGCTGCCAGCACACACTCCCTCATACACATGTCCTGACATGGCCTGGCACAGCTGGGCATGCACATGGGCAATTGGGGCTTGCACCTGCATTGGTATCTCCTCCTTTCAGCTTCTACCTTTAACTTTTCCCCTCATGGAGGTATCAGCACCCATCTAGTCTGGCCAGAAAACTGTCTTCATCTCATTTAGACTAGGAAAGCACGCAAAGAGGCCATTGTCCTTTAAAAAGAGAAAAATAATGGGCCTAAATCAATGACGTGTAAGGACAGGAGAAAATGCTACAGCCAGGGAGGTAGGCCTCAGATGAGGAGCTGGAGGCAGATGAAGGATGTCTTGGGAGACAGGGTAGAGCCAGGGGCACTAAAGTCCTTACAAGGTCATTCTCAGGTTATCCCCAACAACCCTCAACTCTCCTGCTTCAGCCCAGCCAATCCCCTAGCTCAGAGGCCTCCCCTCACCCTCCTGTTGGTCCTGCCCAGTCACGTGACTCTTCTCGGCTCTGGCAGCTGCCCCCGATGATGGATGCTGCTGCTTAGCTGTACCTGTTGGGGGACAAGGACTGCACAGCTCCTAATTACCTCCTTCTAGAACGAGGACTGGGGGCTGGGCTGTGTGTGGCAGCTTTCCCTCTGGGGGCCAGGGCTGCCATCCTGAGCTGGAGGCAGGTGTTCCCCCCAGTGCCCCTGGTGATGGGGTTACAGGGGCATCAGTCAGGGGTGTGAAGTGAGGGAAGCTATTCTGCAAGGCTGGTAGTTTGAAGGCTTGTCAAAGCCACAGCGCCGGTGACCTGGCATATTGGCATAGGACTTAAAATAAATGGCCTTTTCTTCATGTCCTTCCCACAGAGGGCAAGATCAAGGACGAGTGCCACAGAGAAATGCCTGTCATAGTCAGGGATAAGACACATTCGAACAAAGGGCAGAAGTGAGGGACTAGGAGCATGGTGGCACTTCTGAGGAAGTGGATCTCCTTCTCTTACCCAGTGGGTCACCCATCAGCCTCAGCTGCAGAGGTAGACTAGAGTTGGAGCCGGAGGGCATGAGGCAAAGCCTGGGATCATTGCTAGGAGGGGAGAAGTGGGTGACACTGGCTGGCTGTTAAGGGTGTCTGTCATATGCTGGTACAGGAGGCTCTGGTCTGGGTTGACTTGTGGAGGGAGGAAAGGTCTCAGGATTGAAACCATGGTAAAGCTCCTGCTGACTTTTCCCCAGGGGCACCAAGATCTTAAGGGTCAAAATCGTGTATTCAACAATTCCCCATATCCAGAGCTTGAGGATCAAACGGCCAGAAATGGAGGATGTGAGACCTCCACAGGCTTGCTGCTTCTGAGCTCCCATTATCCCCTAAGTGAGAATTCTGGGAGACTGGGGAAGGGTGGGCAGAGACCTGGTGAATGGCACCAGGTACCACCCAGCCTGTGTTTGTTCTCTGGGTGGTGGAGGCTATGGTGAGATACATATGATAATTGCTAGCCACTGATAATTGATACAGCTCAGTGATGACTACCCCACTAGGTTTGTTATTTGCAGTTGCCTATCTCTGGGAGTCTTGGATGAAGAAGAAAGGATAAGGCCTGACTCAAGCATCTGGGCAACCAGGGTTCCAAAAAAAGAGCAAAAGAAACCAACTGTCTGGCATGGTGATATGATAGTGTTCTCATGACCACAGTACTTGACAATCAGCTGAAAGAAAGATTTATTTTGACTCATGGTCTAATCCATCATGGCGAGGAAAGCATGGTGAATCAGCTTAGTTCACGGTGGGAGGGGTGCTTGGCAGATGTCCTTCATGTCACAGCAGAGCAGGAAGCAGAGGAACCAGCAGCTGGGTATAAACATCAAATATCTTCCCCTCGTGACCTATTTCAACCAGGTAGGTCTACTCTCTGTACATGTATGTATGCAGGCTCACATATCAGTTTGTGCATGTGCACATGAGTGTATCTGCATATGGATGTGAGAGGTCAGCTTCTAGTGGTTTTGTCTTCTTGAGACAGGATCTCACTGATCAGAGGTTGCCAATTAGACTAGGTTGGCTGACCTGGCCAGAGCATCCTTCTTTCCCCGTGTCCCCATTGGTAAGTGTGTGCCACCACTCCTGGCTTTTTACTTAGCTTCTGGGGAATTGATCTTAGGTCCTCACATGTGTGTGATGAGCACTTTACCAACACAGCCATCTTGGCATCCCTGGCTAGGCTGACTATCTAAAGGTTCCAAAGCCTCCCAAAGAAACACGACTAGCTGAGCAACAAGCATTTGAAACGTGAGCCTGTGAGGGACATTTCAGATTTAAACCATGCCAGTGGGTCTCCCTGACTTCAGTGAGGAGTATAGAGTGGGGGTGGGGGGAAATGGGCAAGAAGTCACTAGTGTCCCCCACTGATTCCTCTTCTGGATAGTTCCCCAACTCTACTTACATCTTTTCAGTTATGTCTCTACCTCAGAGTTGGCATGGTCCCCTTAGTTGGCTTGCCCTCATCAGCAACGTCCCTCCACCTTATCCCAGCACCCACCTTGTCGATACCTCTTAGTGCTCATCATCAGGCTTCAGGGTGATCAGTCTCCACCTCATGCCATGGTATCAGCCACTACTGGCATTAGATTTGGGAACATTGCCCGGTAAGGATGTTCTCTTTGTTCCTGGCTGTGTATGTTGTCTGCAGAAGTAACTGCAGAAATAGACTGGAGTTAGAGCAGGAGGCTGAGGGAGAGCCTGGATACACAGGGTGCCTGGGGACAGGTTTGTTTTTTTGTGGGGTGTTCAGAGGTGCTACATTCTTGCCCATCCATGAGGAGGCAAAGGGGAAGGGAGATGATGGTCCATAGTCTCCCCACCACACCAGGCTGGGGCAGTTTGGTGAAAGCAGGCTTTCCTAGACTGATCACCAGGCTTATGTATGCATGTGTCTGCATGTGAGAGCACACACTCACCTCCAGAGACAGTATCACACCAACATTCTTGCTGCTTCAAGTTTTCTCACAGGCAGTCTGTCTGATTTGTGAGCTGCTTCCAGGGCAGATCTCTAATCCTGTTGCACGAGACTCTTTCACTCCAGATAGAAACCTTCTGTAGTTCCTCAGTACTGATGAAAAATAGTTAATACTTCCAGCAGGAATTCACAGCTTTCTCTGATCTAGTCCCAGCTTGCCTCCAGCCTTATCGCATATGAAGATGAACTCTCCAAAGAAGACTAATTATTTACATTTGCATTGCCGCTGCCTGAGTGGTCAAAGTTCCACTCAGTGGCTGCTGGTTTGTGCTTGTATCCTCTAGGAGGCCTGGGGACAGGGTAGAGGACACCTTTGGTGTTATTTCTCAGGCTACTTCTACCTTTAAAGAATATTTCTTTTTATTTTATGTTTTTTTTTTCCTGATGTTTGTCTGTGTACCATGTAGTACCTAGAGAAGGCCAGAAGAGGGCACATGATCCTCTGAAACTGGAATTACAAATGGTTATGAGCTGCTCTGAAGTTACTGGGAATAGAATCTGGGTCCTCTGGAAGAGCAGCAAGTGCTCTTAACTGCTAAGCCATCTCTCTAACTCCTCTCTAGCCCTAGATGTCCTGGGACTCACTGTATAGATCATGCTGGCTTCACACTCACAGAGATTCAGCTGGTTCTGCCTCTCAAATGCTGGGGTTAAAAGCGTGTTCCAACATGCTTAGCTCTCTCAGGTCCCATTTTTGAGGCAGGGTCTTGCTGTGTAACCCAGATTGGCCATGAACTACTGATCTACTTCCCTCCCTTTTGAATCCTGGGATTACAGAAGTATATACTTGGCACAGGAGGTTTGTTTGTTTGTTTGTTTTGGAAAGGGTCTCATGTAGCCCAGGCTGGCCTTGAACTTAATATATGACTTAGGATAAACTTGTACTCCTGATCTGCTTTTATTTTCCAAGTGTCAGGGTTACGTGTGTTTATCACCACACCTGGTTTATGCAGTACTGGGCTTCATGCATGCTTTTTGACTGTTCTTGTTTACATTAACCTCTTCATTAAGAATCCGTGCTTTGCATTTGGAGAGGATATGTCTCTTTGCAAGTTGATGTGGAAAGTCCCTTCTTGCTGAGCCTCAGCAGCAGGGCTCCTACTAATTCCTGTTTCTCTGGCCTACCATGGTGCCTGGCATCTCTGTGTATAAATGTCTGAGAGCCCAGCTACAGAGGAAAGCATCCTGATGAACTTGTTCAAGTCCTTGCTCTCGTTCTTTCTGGCTCTGTAATCCTGAGCAAGCAGTTTCTCCGCTCAGCTCTGTAGTTGTACATGAGGTGCTTGAGCCTCACCACTCGGAGATTCTGTGTCTCTGTGGTATAGTAAGACTAGAGACAGGCCCCACGGCAGACTGACACACAGCCACTTCCCGGAGGAAAGGGAGGTTTAGTGGTGAGCCATGGACAGTGTTAAAATTGAGTTGGGTGGGTTATGGATCTGGAGAAAGTAGGTGAGTGTGAATTCTAGGCACATCCACACGAAATGAGGCCGCTTTCTTATTGCTTATACTTTCAATTTATTTATATTAAAAAGGTTGAGAACTAAATTAGGCTTGGTGATGCACGCCTTTAAATCCCAGCACTTGGGAAGCAGGGGCAGGCAGATCTCTGAATTTGAGGTCACCCTGATCTATATAGTGAGTTCCAGGACAGCTAGAACTATTTAGAAAAATCCTATCTCAAAAAGCAGACAGACAGACAAACAGGGGAGCTTAACTCTCACACACATTACTACAAGGACTCCAGTATCAGAGTTTTGTCTGGTCCCCTCTCTCTCATTCCCCTCGTGTAGGCTCTACTGTTTCTCTTCCCCTTGACAACTGCTTGGGAGGATCCACACTTTTCTCCCTTAGAACCAGTCCAGTGGCTTGGCATAAGGCCTTCTCAGGGTCCCCACTGGGATGCCTGGGCTGTAGAAGCTCGGCAAGTTTCCAGTGGGCGCCCCTGGTGAGGTCTCCTCTGCTACTGCTGCTACCTCAGGGACCAGAGTTTCCCATCACCCTGGGTTCCCATACTTCTCTCTTCCGGCCCACAGCCAATATATCCTGCCTTCCATCCCCGACCCTGACCTCTGGAGCCCTTCTTAGCCTGAGAACAGGCCCCTTGTTTTATCATCCTTCTCTGAGAATACTGAGGCTGGAATTCTAAGAGACCAGAAAAATTCTTCCAAAGTGTGAAGAAGGGGGAGGGCTCCTGAGCGAATGAGACCCTCTCCTACATTTCTGCTTCTGACTAGCCCTCATTTTCCCACATCACCCCTGGGAGAGGAGTTGGTGGAAGCTCCAGAGAGTACCCCCAAACTTCTGAGAGTACCCCCAAACTTCTGACCTTCACATACCTTACAGACAGGAGGTGTTCCTCGCAGGGAGCGAAGGGGAATTAGTACATGTTCAAGGCGCCCTAGGGTCCTGCCCCTGACATCTCCCACTCTCTTGTGCTCCCTAAGGACCTTGGGTATATCCAGAGACCCAGGAGCAGCTGCCCCTCAGTCCTCCAATAGAGAGAAGAGGAGAAAGGCCATGGGAAAATCCCCGGAAAAAAAAAAAAGTCACGGAAGGGTAGTGGCTCCCTCTTCCCAGCAGCCTAATAAAATCCACCTTTGAAGACAGGCAGAGGAACCCAGGGGGTGAAGTTGAGGGCAGAGGAGGGTCTGTGGTTGCTGGGGGCTGAAATTGCTCTTAGTGAGTCCTGGCAAAATCCCAAAAAGGAAAATGCCAGGGTTCTGTAAGTAAAGTTTGGCTGTGAGCATGAATATCAGAGAATCTCATTTTGAGTAGGTGTGAGGGCCCCAGAAGCTGGAGCTGAGTCACACATTTCTTATTTTATGAGATCTTTGCTTACAGGAGACCCAGAGAGGGAAAAGAGGCAGGCAGAGTCACACAGCATTTATGTGCTCCTCATGGTTGGCTGGGCCTAGCTTTCTCCTGCTCTCATTTTCTCAGCCACTCTTCATATAAATTTAAAAATACTGCTATTCTCCACTCTCAGCAAATCCTATGCTTATTCCAAACACTCTTCCTCCTCAATAGTTACCTGTGAACTTTGACACTCGGAATCAACTTTGGGGAGGGCAGTTTGAGAAAACAAGATAGATCCCCTTAACTCCCAAGGGCTTGCAGACAGCCTGCTAAATTGCCCCTTCAAAGGAAAATTAAAGCAATGTGTGTTTTATGGAGTGTTTTTTGGGGGGCTGTTTTTTGGGTGTTTTTTGGGGTGGAGTTATAGGTTCAAGACTGAGGCAAGTCAGGGTGAGACACCTGAACCAGCAATGTGTCTGCTCCACTCCCTGGTACCCCACTTCCTGTCTGAGTAGACAAACCCAAAGAACCTATCCCAGGAACTCTTTCCTGTGGTGTTTCTTCTCTCACAAGGAAGCCCTGGGGAGCACATGTCCCCTCTGGGGCCCCACCTCTTGGATTTCTGTGACCACATTGCCAGGGTCTAAGCCTGGGATCTGTGGTATCCCAGGGTTTTCCCCATAGGCTGCCAGGGTAGAGGGGAAGAGGATCCTTTGTTTAGGCTCCAGGCCATCTTTCTCTCGTCCGCCCACCCCCACTGTTTTCTCCTGACAGTCAAACCAATTTTTTGTTTCTTTTTTTTTTTTTTTTTTTCTCTATTTTTGGCTTTGTGACAGGGTTTCATTTAACCCAGGCTGGCTTGGAATTTGATATGTAGCCAAGGATGTCCTGGAATTTCTGATTCTTCTACCTTTACTTCCTGAGTGCTGGAATATATGCTGGCTGATCACCACACCCATCTTACAATGTGGTAAGGATTGAACCCAGGGCTTTGGGCACTTTAGGCAAACACTTTACCAATTCTTCAGCTCCGTGGTCCATGTTTGTTGTGGGATTCAGAGTGAGTCATTTTGTTTTTCTTTTCATTCTTTATTTCCAGGGAGGATTTTGTTTTTAAAAGAGAATCTAAAGTAATCATCCTAATAGAATGCTCATGACAGAGGAAGCCACTGTCTGCCTGTTATGGTTTTAATGTGAAATATTCCCCCACAGGCTTGCATGTGGAACCAATTGGTCCCCAGCTGGGGGCGCTGTTTTAGGATGTGATGGAAACATTAGGTGGGGCTTAGACGGAGGAGGGCAACTGGGGAATACCGCTGAAGGATCCTGTTCCTGGTTGCTGTGAAGTGAGTAGCTTTGACCCCTACATCATCACAATTTTGATGCTCGGCTCCACTGGACATAGCATTAGTCCTGGCCATAACTAAAGGCCAGAAACTGTGAGCAATTTAATGGCCCTTTAATCTGTTCCTCAAGGCATTGTCACAGTGACAGGAAACCTGACACTACCCCAGATGAATTCTTCTTTGTTCAACTAAGGGCAAGGGCATGTCTTAGGGAAAGATACTGGGTAAAGGAAAATCTAGGTTCTGATTCTAATCCAAGTCTCTTCTTTCTGGGCCTTAGTTTCCTCATGTGTAAGACATGGAGCTGGGATCCATGTCTTACACATGAGGATCCTTTAGAGGTGGGTGAAAGCCTAGACAAATGAGCACAATAGTCAATGTATTTGACCCCCTAGGATGTGCTCGGTCCTGTGTACATTTTCCATAGGCTGTCCTATTTAAAATTCAAGCACACGATTACATAGCATTATGTAATTACATAATGAGACTTGTTCTCCAGAAGAAAAAGTCTTATGAGGAAAGTAAGGCATAGAGAGGGTAAGTGCTGAGGCCTGTAGGTAGCAAAGGCAGAATCAGGACCTAGGCAACTCCTGTCCAGGGCTTGGCTCTTAGTCACTGTCATATGGGGTCTGGATCCATGTCTTGTAAACAGGGTTGAGAACCTAGCCCTGTTGCCTGCAAGCTAGTATTCCTTCCACTTGGTTCAGCCACCTGCTTAGTCAGGACAGTGGCATCATCTAGCTTTCTGGAGGCTGCTGGGGTCTGCTTAGCTCAGGCTGGATGACAGAGTGCCCTACTGCATACACTTACTGAAATGGCCTCAGGACAACATGGGGACTCTTTTGTTTTGTTTTCTTATTTTGAGGGAGTGCCTTGCTGTGTAGTTCAGTCTGATATTGAGCTGGAGATCCTCCTGCTTCAGCCTCCTGAGTCCTAGGATGGCAGGCATGTGCCGCCATACCAAGTTCTAAAACATGGCTTCCTGGAGAAGTCTGAGCTCAGCCTTGGAAAGCTGAGAGGAGATGTAGCTTTGTAGCGAGGGACTCCAAGAAGCTCTTGGCCAGAGCATCACATGTGTGATACTATAGAAGATCTCTTCCCTGGGTCGGGGATGTGGCTCCATGGTAGAAGACTTCCCAAGCGTTAGTGAGGCCTTAGGTTCAACTCCAAAGCTTACTCTTTTGCCAGGCGTGGTAGCACACATCTCTAATCATGGCACTTGGAGTCATAGACAAGAGGATCATGGGTTTGAGGCTGGCCTGTGTTATATAGTGAGACTTGTTCTCCAGAAGAAATAGTCTAAAGCCCTTGTCTGTCTCTCATCTGCCCCAGGAGGTCCTGCGCCAGGAGCTGCAGTAGCCCAGCCTACAGAGTCCCGAGTGCTGCTCCTACCCCACCCCATGCCACACACAGTTCCTCTTCCGCTCGGTACTCAGTATTGCAGCAGATTCTGTAAGGCTGTGCTGCTTGAACTCTCTGTTGGATTAGGCATCTTCCTCAGAAGACAATTTATGGCGACATGTCGGAGACTCTGTTTTAATGAAGTTGCAAAAGTAGGTTAATGGGCTGTGGGTGTTTTTCATCCCCTCCCCCTGCCCCATCTCCACCCCTGGGCAGATGAGTGATGTATCTACCAGTAAGAGGCAGAGCCTGGACTCACAAGCTCACACATCCATTCTGGGCCTCCCCCTAGGCTCTTCAGTCTCAGTCATCTCTGCTACTAGGCAGGAACTCGGAATATCTAGCCCTAGTCCCTCAGATGCTCGGATGGAACTTCCTTTACTGCCTTGAGGGAGGGAGTGGGTCATAGAGTGAGTGAGGATTCTGGAAAGAGGAAAGCTAGAATGAAGGAGAATGTGTGTCTTTGGACATCAGAAGCCAGGGTGTGTACAGCTGTGGTAAGCGTGAATGCCAGGGGCCTTGGATGTCAAGGTCAGTTTTGTTGGAGGAGGAACTGAGTTTCTGGAGCTCTTCCAGGTGCTGTCCCTTCCTCCCGGGTTCATGTCTTTGCCTCCTGTTCCTGTGTCTACTGTATAGCTGCTCTTACCATGATGCATAGGGGCAGGAAGCTCTTTCTCTACCCTGAGTCTCCAGGACATCCTTGCTCACCTCTGAATGGCCTTCAGCTTGCTTCTCATAGACTGTCCCTATGCACTTCTCTACCCAGTCCCTGTCCATACACACATCTCAGGAAGTTTGACAGGATTAAGCTGTGGAAAACTTTCCTGTTTGCTTGCCTGGATATTCAGTGAAGGTCTGTCATCCCTGGAAGCTTGGGGTTTCCTGTAAGAAGACTCCAGATCTCCCGCATGGACCTTCCCTGTGTTGGGAATACCCAAGGCAGGACTCCCAGCAAGACATGGGAGCTCAGAGCTTGCTTGGAATACATAAACATACCCTGGAAGATCTTGCTGGTAACCACACCCCTCTGCCTGGTCCTTTCACACTGCAGGAAGTCAGTCTGCTCTGCAGTCACCCAGGGCAGCAAGGGTCCTTCTCCAGTTTAAGACCTTCACAGCCGACAAATGAGGCTGTGGACCACATTTTGGATTTGGACACTTAGGCAGAGTAGAACATGACTCAGCTGCCTGGCTATCTGGCAACTTCATTTCCCACCTCCCTTGAAAACCTTTGTCCTCCTTTCCAAGGTCCCTCACACTCTCCTGCCATTACAAACTCTAGAAATCTTAGACACTGCCTGCAACTGAGCACAGGCTGCTTGGATGGGCTCTCTCTCCATGCTGTCTTCTCGTATCCCTCCTGTGCTTTCTCCCCAACCCAGATAGGACTTCACAACGTTTCCTGGTCCTTGCTCTCCCTGAGTGATGCTGGAGTGAGGCGTGGTGTGTTCACCTGGGCTGGTGCAGGACTTCAGTTGCAACTGCAGGATCCAATCAGTGCTACCTTGTCAGGTGGTCCAAGGAGCTCAGCAGGTATCTGCCAGGTCTGGTTGTATCTGGAGATTGGTGACGATACGGCATCTCTTTCCCTGGTCCCAGTTGAGGGGCTCCCACACTTGAGATGCTAGACAGGACTCGAGAGCAAGGCAAGTTAGGTGGTGTCTCCTGGGTATAGAATGAAACCCAGAACTATGCTTGTGTTCCCTAGAGCTTCTGTGGGATTTCCCCTGATGCAGAAGCACCAGGGTTTCCATGACCACACATGCACACATGTGTGGAGCTGTTGGGGTGGTGGGTTTGTAGGGAAGGGAGCAATAGTGAAGACACTGGTTGGGGGAGCAGACCCCATATCTGGTAAGAGAAAAGAGACATCCAGGACCTGACTTAGAAATGGCTCAAAAGTGTACAGGGAGAGACAGGAGAGTAGAAACAAGAGTTTTAATTCAGGAGGGTTGTGTGGAGGACAGCTGGCTTCAAATTGAGAAAAAAAGACATCAACAAAGGGAATTTCTGAGACAGGGTTAAATACATGAAGCTGAGTCAGAAGACTTTGGGACCCCAGTTGACTGCTGCTTTGACAGTTTTTTTACCCTCGTTTGTAAAGAGGGAGTAAATGGCATGGGATATTCCTGATTTTATTTAAAAAGCTCTCTCTTTTAGTGTGTGTGTGTGCATGTGAGTGTGCTTGCATTCATGCATGTGTGTGTGTGTGTGTGTGTGTGTTGTCTGTATGAAAACTACTCTACAGGAAGCTACTTGGGCCTGAGATTTAATATATACAAACATTGTCAGCTCCTCCCTTCATGTGACAGGGCAAGTATTAATGTAGTTAGGACAGCAGTCCAGTGTTAGGTCTGCCACCATCCAGTTCGTTCAAGAGGCCTCAGTTTCCCCTAAATCAATCTCATATGATAATTTATAAAATTCAAGGTCCTTATGAGTGTGGGGGAGATCATAAGTCCTAGGAGTCTCAGAGGATTCTAGGGAAGGGGGAAGGCTTCTTGGTGGGAGAACCAGGGGCTGTGACATGACTGCGAGTCTCAGTCTTTCTAGGCTAGGACCCTGGCAGGAAAATGGGCGTGTAGCCCACCCCTCGCACAGCCTGTGTACCAAGGCTACATTCCCTTCCCCCTTCCCAATCCACTCAGGATGGAGGGGGGGAGAGGGGGTGGGAGCCCCCTCCCAAGTGGCTTTGAGCCGGAGCACAGCAATTACGCAGGAGGATTTATGTCCCTCTGCCTTTAATCGGAAACTCCGTGTCAAGAAGAAAAATCTGCACTGTCCTCTGGCCCAGCTTCCTGCTTTATCATTATTATTGCAGGAAGGTTGATTTGGAAACTTAAAGAAAAGTGGGGTTGGGGGTGGGAGCCACTCGGGAAGGGGAGGTGCGGGGCACAATGACGGCCTTCTTACTGTTGGCCCTGACTTGCCTGTCTCTATTTCCAGACCCTCATTGCCAACAGATGAAGCTGTGGACCATGGTTTAGACTCCAATATCAAAGCAGACTGGAGCAGGGCCAGGGTGCCTGCAACCTTCTTGTCTCCTGGGCACCTCTGTCCTCTACTTTAAGACACCTAGCTATCTCTTACTGCTATAGACTCCTCTCCTGAAAGATCTCACTTTCAGAGATGAGAGACCTTTATCATGGACCCAACAAACAGGGGATTCTTCTGCAGCTGTTTCCTCTGTGCAAGGTAGTAGGGTAAGCTGTGGCCTTTTAAAGCAAGACTCCAGAACACGACAAAGGACAAAGGGTAAGGCAGTATCTGGGAGTTCTGAGGGGCCAGGCTAGAAATTAGAGGGACATTAGGAAGGGCCAGGGCTAAGTCTCCCAGGAGGCAAGCAATTTGAACTGGGGGACACTGAGAAAGAGGGGCAGGGTGGGCAGTCATGGGAGACAACTAAGGTAGGAGGGACTTGCATAGAGGACCCAGGGCCATGTTAAAGGGAAGGAGAAGCCAGGTACTGGGGGAACTCAAGGTGGGAGGGGAGAATGTAGATTGACCAGAGGGAAACAGACAGAGGCGTTTTACAAGGATGCTGTGAGAGAGTGTGTCTATTGGGGGTGGGGGTGGCTGGAATCTGCCAAGGAAGGGGTATTCTGGCAATGACAGAGGGAGAGGGCAGAACCAGAGGAACAGCTGGTGGCTGGATTGGGGGGCGGGGCTTGGACCAGGGATGCTGGATCCAGTTGTTATGCTCTGTACTCCTCCCAGGAAGAACCCTCCTGGTTGGTCTCTGCTGAGAAAAGCTTCACTTCCCTCAAAGCACCTTCTACTTTGGAAGCTGTCATCTGGGTGACTGGGAGAAGTGAGCCCCAGGAAAGAAGGTCCCTTTCAGTCCCCCCCCCCCAACCCTCCAGGGTTTCATTCTGACAGATGGGAAGGGCAAGGACTGACTTTTGGAGTCAGTTCTCTGACATGGATTCCCTGGGGACATTTCTCAGGGTCCCAGGTTTTGCACCTGCGGCAGAACAATAACAATAGTTACAAGTCAGGGTGTTACAAGGTAAGTCTGATTGTATCCAGCTTGTGAGCCTGTCTTCTGACAGTGTCTGTGTCGCACTAAATTTCTTTAATAGCATTTGTGAGTCCTCCTCCTCTGGTCCTCACAACTTCTTGAGCAGCTCAGGCAGCTGACATCCTCATGATAGAAAGCAGAGCACAGAGAAGCTGGGTGACTTGCCCAAGGTCACACAGCATATCCCAGGAGCAGCTAGATGAAGCCTGGGGAGCTTCATGATCTTCTTTTGGGTTACCTTCCTCTATGCAGCATTGGGATATGGGGCTAATTTTGGGGTGTAGGAAGATCGGACGCTGAACCACTTCTGATCTTCCTGCAGCCTGGGCTCTGTGTCTCCTCCCCAGCTCCAAGAGGTTTTATAGCTGTTTATGAGCAATTTCTGCCCGTATATCACTGGAGATATATGGCCAGGCAAATATTAGGGACTAGAGTGGAGGTTTAAGAGGCACATTTTATTGCTGCTGAAAGTAGGCATGATAGACAGCCCGTGGAGACTCACCTTCCCTCCTGCCTGGCAGTGGCCGGGTGGTGGCAGCATGGACTGGGGTTCAGCTGAGAACCATCTGCCAGGCTTGAGTGTATGCTGGCACTTGGAGGTGCCCTAGTAAAGGCACCTCATACTCAAAGGATAGGCTGTGTCTCTCAAGGAGTCATGAAAGTAGGTGTGTGTGTGGGGGGTGGGTGGGAGGGGGAGGGAGGTGCATATGAGGTCAGAGGGCACAACCTGGACAGCACTCCCTCTTCAAACCCAAGTGGGAAGACACTGAGTTCCAGAGGATTCCATTCACAGAAATGCAAATTAAATCAAGACAAGCTGGGGCCATGGTACAGCTTTAATCCCAGCACTAGGGAGGCAAAGGCAGGCAAATCTCTGGGTTCAAGGACAGCCTAGTCTACACAGTGAGTTCCAGGACAGCCAGAGATATACATATCGAAGCCTGGTCTTGAAAAAAAAAAAAAAAAAAAAAAACTTAAAAAAAAAAAAAAAAAAAAAATAAAAAAAAAAACTTAAAAAAAAAAAAAAAAGACAAGCTCAAGGGAGAACCCTGACAAGTCAGGCCTCTGGGGGAAAAACTGCACCTTTATCTTTGTTATCTTCAATGACAGTCTTTAAGATTATTACTTCATGAAGAAGACCACCCCTCCCCACGATCCGTCTCAGCCAGAGGTGCCTGGGTACCATGACCTCATCTGCTCTGGGCTCCTGTTAGGAGCCCCCGGAGGAAAATGTCTACTCAAGCAAGCCTGCTCTGTCTGCGCTGCTCACGCTGGGGAACAGCAGAGGGGCAACGAGAGGCTTCTTGGTTTGCAGCATATGGAGAGAAGATGTTCGGGGGAATCCTCATTCCTGATTTAAGCAGCTCCGACAGCTTTATGGTGCCTCCTTGAGTGAGCCCCCAACGTTGGCCGTTTAACTTTTTAGCGTCGTTTAACGCTTAGGCTCCAGCCGACAGGCAGGCCTCTCGGCCCCAGAGGCAGATGCACTAAATCAGGACACTCTGAGGCCTCGATAAATAATTTTTACAGGGCACACAGCCCATAGATCACCAATGGGGGAGGGGGAGGCTGTGATATTTCAACCAATCGTCATATGCGACTACCCCATGCTTTGACTCCAGATTGTCCACACGGCAGTTGGCTTTATAACAGAGGATCCCCGCAAGGGGCTAGGGAGATGGGCCTTGCATAACCTATTGCCCTCATGACCTGGAAGTAAGGTGTGTAAGTAACTCAACTTGAGGTTAGCCAGTGAGCACCAGTGTCCTGAGCTTCCACCGCAATGGAACAGGGAGCTGCAAGCAAAGTGAAAGAGAGGAAAAGAATAAACTTCCTGCAGCCAGAATGTTACTTTTCCAGCTATCTTGCCCTGGTCCTCTGCTACTGTGGAACCTAAGGACTCACAAGAGACCAGCACAGTGCATGCAACTGGAAGGAGGGCCATACCAGGTCTGGCAAGGTAGAAGGGTGGCGCTGAGATCAGGGTGAGCAGAGACCAGACAGGCCCCTCAAGCTATTTATGTCTTTAGGGAAAGACAAAATGGCAGAGACCCTGTTGGGAGTGTGGAAGAAAAAGGCCAGGTAAATAGAGGGATAGAAAAATGGATATGAGAAGAAGATATGTGAAGCTAAGATAGAAGGAAGGACAAGGGGAGACCAGTTGGTTACTGTGAAGGAGTTGTTCTTTCTCCAAGCCCGGTGCCATGCAGGGAAGAGGGAGCTATGTCTGAGCCAGGCTTCCCTGATGCACCCACCAAACACCCTTCTGCGGTTCCAAGCTTGGGCTTTCTCGTCCTGGGTGCCCCTCCCTCCGGTGCCCTTGCCCCGTCCCCTCATCTGTAAGGTCCTGGGATTTGCCAGGACACTTAATCCATATGGAGCTGATTCATTCCCAACTAAATCATCTCTGCGAGCTTCTCTAAGAGCCCTCTGATGTGCCAGCCACCATTGCTCTCCCTGGGCGGCAGCGGGCTGGGGGCTGCCAGTAAACAAACCTCCTCCGCCGCCATCCATCCATCCTGGCTCTGGCCGTCAGTCCTGCCAAGACCATTCATCTCTCCAGCTTTGCTCCCCACCTCCTCCAACCCTCCCTCTCCTGTCAGTCCCTCTCTGGGTCCCCTCCCTATCAGGCCTCTCCTCCATGTCCCAGGAGCTG
Source organism: Arvicanthis niloticus (assembly GCF_011762505.2). NCBI lineage: Eukaryota > Metazoa > Chordata > Mammalia > Rodentia > Muridae > Arvicanthis > Arvicanthis niloticus. The sequence continues at coordinate 77,345,254 of NC_047670.1, read as the reverse complement.
TTGAGAAGGTCTTCCCAGTCATTCCCCTTAGTGTAACAGAAGCCTTACATTACTTCTGGTCCAGCAAGGTGAGGTTTTCCTGGTTCATTGCCTTCCAAGAAGAGAATCGTTCATGTCTGATTTACTGTTCAGTACTGATGTTCCAGGGGAGTTTTTTCTTCTGTCTACCTTACCGATTTGAGATTCACATGTGATCATAAGTTTGGACAGGCATGAGGGCAGATGATAAGGTTCCTTTTTTTCTTCTCTCTATGTCCCTCCTTCCCTCCTTCCTTCCCTCTTCCTTCCTTCCTTCTTTCCTTCCTTTCTTTCTTCCTTCTTTTTTCTTTTTTTGAGACATCTCTGTGTAGCCCTGGCTGTCCTGAAACTTGCTCTGTAGACCAGGCTGGCCTCAAACTCACAGAGATCTGCCTGCCTCTGCCTCCCGAGTGCTGGGATTAAAGTTGTGTGCCACCATTGCCTGGTTAAAGTGATAGCATTCTACTAAAGTTTTGGAGCCTCTGAGATTTGCAAGATGGACCTCTATGCATTAATTTGGGGTACAAGCCCAGTGACATAGACAGCTCTCTCCCCTCTTTCCCTGAGCAGTCTCACCCACTGCTAGAGGCACATAGTGGGTGTTTAGCATCTATGATCTTGTCAGTGCTCATGAGTAACATAGTGTTTGAGAGGTTTTCATTGGAATAAATGACTTGGGAGTCCCAGCCTGGATCCCAAGGAGTCCAGACTGCAGTACTTTTGTTCAACCAGGCTCGTAGTAAATGCACAAGAAAGTGTCTTTCATTTCTGCACTCCCTTCAACCTCCTGTTTATTTTTATTTTCTCTTTTTTTATTTCTTCTCTTCTTTTGACAGGGTCCCATGGCATTGTCCAGGCAGGCCTTGAACTCCTGATAATCTCATAGTGACAGATCCTCCTGTCTCAGCCATCCCAAGTGCTAGGATTACAAGTGTGTACTACTATGCTGTTTATTTCTCTCGGCCCCCACTTCTCCTTCTCTTTGTCTCTATGGCCTCAAAAATGCTAAGAAAAATCTCTACCGCCGGGTGGTGGTGGCGCACGCCTTTAGTCCCAGCACTTGGGAGGCAGAGGCAGGCGGATTTCTGAGTTTGAGGCCAGCCTGGTCTACAGAGTGAGTTCCAGGACAGCCAGGGCTACAGAGAAACCCTGTCTCGAAAAACAAACAAACAAAACAAAACAAACAAACAAAAAAGTCTCTACCAATAGGCTCTGGAACCCCAAATAGCCAAGCTGCAGATGACATAGCTTGTCCAGAGTACCCTGAATCCTGGTGACTGTAGGGTAGAGGAGGATGAACTCAGTGTGGAGGCCTACTCTGGCTCTGAAGTAGAATAATTCCATTCTAGAGATCGCTTTATCCAGTGGCACTGGCTTGAAATACACCAGTATTCACAGGGGAAGCATGGAAGGCACCCTGTTTTCAACTGGGTCCTTGGCCCTTTCCAGCTCTGCCAGAGGCTGAATGGTAGGGCCTCTTGTAGCCCCTCAGGAAAGGAGATAGCATGGTTTTTGTAGCCTTGTGGGGTTAAGCTCTAAGACTTGCTATTCAGGAGCTAGCCTGGGTAGTGAAGGAGGCATTCCATAGATCTTTATCTTGAGCCCCTTGGAAGTAGTAAATGAGAGAGGCCAAGGAGAGTGAGGGGTACAAAACTTTCAAATGGCCCACTGGCCATCCCTGCCACAGAGACACCAGGAATACCCCAGCCCTGGACAATATCTCTGCAGCCCAAGCTGCCTAGAACTCACTATGTGGCTTGGGTTGGCCTTGAATTCACAAGTTCATTTCCTACTTTAGTTTTGGGATTGCTAGGATTATAGGCATGAATCACCAAACACTACTTGGCTAGGATCTCTGGCTGGGCCTTTGCTATGCCCTAGACCTAAGCAGGTCAGGTGGAGCACCCACTGCTAGAGTTGTCCCCTCCTCCTCTAGCTGTAGGTCCCCTGTAGAAGTCATTTTGAGTGCACAGAATAGGTGGGGCCTCCAGCTGCTGTCCAGCTGTGAAGGTCCCTTACAGGCCCCTGTTCAGAAAGAAGTGAGGTATAGAGAGAGCGGGGATGGGTGAGGCATGGCTTAAGAATGATGGGGTGTTTCTTAGCTCTCTGAGCTCAAGACATATGGGGTATATAAGACCAGGCACAATGAGAATTATTGCCTACTGAAGAGGACATGGGGGAATATGAAAACATTCAGGTAGAGAGACCCCATTTCTTCCGCCCTTCACTATACCACCCAATCCATCTGTACCAGGCTGGATAAGAGGGTGGTGAGGGGCCACCTGAGAACTGTCCTTCAGGACCCATCTGATTTCAAAACGTACCTTGTCCTCATGATGCACAGAGCAGGATCTGTGCATTCAACAACAATTCTCCTGTAGGAAAAGGGCATGAAGCTGTGCCCACCTCCCTGTTTCATCCCAGTGCCCAGTTTCTTCTAACATTTGTCATACCTGGTCTAGCATTTTACCCACCCACCAGCCTGCTGCTCAAAGGTGCCCCTAGTGCCCTTATTTCTGTGTGGCTCTGGTCTACGATTCCTCTTCTTGTACCATATCCAGGCAACTTCTCTCTTCTTCCAGCTTTTCCCTTGAAAAAGTCTACTTACCCAAACTCTTGATGAAAGGTCTTTGGGTGCACTCATGGGCTGGTGCCTCTGCTCAGAAGCCTCTGGGATTTATCATCTTTGTGTCTGAGTTCATCATTCACATATCCAGTTTAGGCTGTTACACACACAGTGCAAATAGGAATCCTCCAGTCTACCAGTCAGCCTGACAACCCCAGTCAGCAAGGATGCCAGAGGCCTTTGAGGATCTGAGAGGGACCCATACCCACACACTTTCCCCAGAAGCTACCTTAGATTGGACAATAGAAAGGACTAGTCTCTTTAAGGAAAGATTTCCAGGAATGCAGGGAAGTTCTTGGTGGGTAGGGGAGTAGGAAGGAACTCTTTTCAAACTCTGAGCTGACAGACCTGGAGATGCTCACTTCTATCTCTGCAGAACTGACCCCAAAGAGGGACAAGCACTTGCTTGCTCAAGAGCTTGGATTCCTTCACTTTTAGTCCAATTTTGTATAGTTTCTTATGTGGTCATTCATGTTTGGGCCAGAAATCTGGCTCCTTGCCTTTCTCCCCTAGACCCCTGATCTGAGAACTGTTTTGGGGAACACCTCCAGCTCCATCTTATGGTGTCAGAAGAGTAGAGGCGCAGAACAATTTCTGGACAGCCACACAGCAAACTAGGGGTGCCTGTTAGGGGAAGAGGCATGATGAGCAAGCAGATTGGAGGGAGCCAGAAATGCACACACACCCCCCTTCAGCACCCTCCAAATGTGCACATGATGGAAAAGCCTTTACAGCCAAGTGCCCTCCCTCCAGGAAGAAAACCCCACAACTGGGGAACATCTGGATCAAACTGCTGCCATGAAAGCTCAACATCAAACGAGGTTTTTCCTAGCGACCCTGCCCACAGGCCCTGGTCCAAGAAAAATTGCAGGTCTTCCTGCTTGAAGTTTTTAAGTGTCACAGAACCCCTCAAATTTGAGATCTGACCTGATTCACCAGAGACAGATGTCCCCAATGAACTTGCTTGGGTTTGATCACCCCAGCAGGAGAAGGTTCCTGTGTGACCCAATCTGGCTGAGCTGGGGCTCAGGAAGCCTGGGATTTAAAGCTGTGTGGTGAGGGGCTCCAGCAGTTCAGGCATGGGGCTGGGGAGCCACAAGACAGGTGGGCCTTTTAAAAACGTGCCTACATCAAAGGTTCCCTTCCCGGCTCTGGCGCCTCTGGGGGGTGGGTGGAGAGAGGAACTTGGTGAGTTCACCACATAGCTGCACGTAGGGGAGGCTGTGTGTCTGAGAACTTGTGGGGAATGTGCAGAGGGGGAGGGCAGCCTCTCCCCAGAGGGGAGGGAGGGCAAGGGGGTTTCTCGTTTCCCAAATAGCCTCCCGGGCCAAGGAAAATGGGGCCATATGCTGTCTCCCTCCCTGTCTGCGCCTGAAGGAGAGCAGAAGGGGAGGGTCACATTCTTCCAGTGTGGGGGAGGATGGCGCAGCTGCTGCTGCGGGGAGTGTACGGAGGGATTCCCACTCGGGTGGGAGCTGGTGATGTGTACATTTTCCACAAAGGCGGGAAATAAGAGGGCTGTAGAGCAAAGAGATCCTGGGAGTCAGTCAGCTCTTCTAGGTGCTCCCCCACTCCGGACATCTTGCAGGCTGAGTGGTATATTGTGGAGCAGATTTAGTTCCCCAGGTCAGGCTGGAGAACTCAGTTCAGATAAAGTCATTTGACTGGAGCTTGGGTGAACTAGTCTTTCCTGGACTGTGACCCTGGTTTAAGAAGCCAGGGATTTATTGTTGGAGTGGAAGGTAGCCTTCAGTTGGACAAATCATAGGGTACTGTTGACATATCCCCTTCAGGAAGTCAGCTCCAGTGCTTTTCCCTCCCTCTCAGAGGTGTAGGTATGTAGCCCCTCCTCAACCACACACACACACACACACACACACACACACACACACACACACACACTACCCTGCCATGCCTCATGTTTCTATGTTTCTAGTTTGGGGATAGTCTCACATTGAAAGCACTGGTGATTTCTCTCACCAAATAGGCAACCAATGCCAACATCTCCTTTTTGCCCCTAGCACTGGGCAATGCTCCCCTGCAGTCCTAGGCAGTGTCCCTATCATACATTCTGGAGACACAGAGAAAGCCATGCAACGATTCCTTAGCAACCTGAGGCCTTGGAGGGATGTTCTGCCTTCCAGATCACACAGGCAGTGTCTAGCTGACCTCTTCTTGGGGTCTGTGGGGAGTGGACAGACCTTTAGCTTGCCTCTGAAACTCATTTTATAAGGCTCATCCTCACTGTCCAGTTTATTGTTGTGACTTTAAATAATCGTTCTCTCTCCCTCCCCCCCCCGCCCCCCTTGGTCACAGGAGGCCAAATGCTTGTTGGGTTCACACTGCCCCTCCTCTGTCTGACTCTACACGAGGGAGGCACTGACAGGTGGGCTGACTGAACTTTCCCAGAGTGCTCCATCTTTTGACAATTTCCTGGATCTGCCCTTTGGAGTAGTTTTGGGCCTATGTAATGGTTCAATGGGTAAAGGCACTTGTCGCCGAGCCTGACAACCTGAGTTCAATTCCTGGAACCCTATATATGACATGAAGAGAGCTAACTCTTGCCAAGTTGTCCTCTGCCCTCCACATATGTGCCATAGCATGCACACACATACACACACAAACACACACATATAGGCACACACACACACACACACAGGCACACACACAAACACACACACTTACAGGCACACACAAACACACACACAGGCACACACACATACAGGCACACACACACACACACACATACAGGCACACACACAAACACACACACTTACAGGCACACACAAACACACACACACAGAGGTGCATACACACACTGAGACAGAGAAAGAGAAATGTTAATGGACAGAGTCCTTTGGAGCTCTGTGGCTGAGCTTCTGTGACCTGTCAAGTCAGGGGTCTTATTGGGTGACTTGGAGTTCTGTCCCAGTGAGATAAGGACCCAGGGGTTTGAATGGTTCTGCAGTGAGAATCTGTGCTTGAGGGGTCATTGTGAAGCCAGAGGACAGTAAGTAAAGGGCAAGGTAGAGGAGGGAGGGGATATGCAGAGTTTAGCAGACATCAAAGAGGTAGAGCAACTTTGCCTGCAGGTGAGGGTGCATGTGTGAGTCTGGTGGGCTGGTGTGTGAGTGCCCTTGGGCAACTGTAGGCATTCATCCTGAACTCACCTCTCTATCACCATATCCATTCCTTCACTGTCCAGCTTTCCTCCATCCCCCTCTAACTCCAGGCCCAACCTGACCAGTGTTTGGCAATATCACCCAACACCGAATATGGTGTTGCCCTGTATTCTGGAGGGCTTCTCTAAGGGCTTCCACTGCCTTTGAAGTGAATGGACTGAAGATTGGTGAGCTGTGTGCCGAGGGCAGATCTCTCTGCTGTCAATGTGGTGAGGAAGATCTCCACTTTGAGCCCTGTTTTAAGGGCTGAGGTGTTGACACCTCAGTTATCAAAACTTGGGTTTTTATCCCAGAAGGTGAAGCTGACAGGTTTGCTAAGTATCTCTGGATTGCTCAGTTCTGCAGACACCAATGCCTGCACTCCCAGGGCACAACTCTAGGTGGTGCCATTCACATAGAATTCCATGTGTGGATTCAACAGCCCCCCTCCACCACCAGGGAAATATGGGTGGTGGGCCATCTTAATGCCCCTTTCAGAACTACTGATAGTCAAATGAGACAGAAATAGACAAAATGATGGTTGAAATTAAGTCCTCCTGAGAAGTAGGCACCAGAAAAATGGAGCTGTACCCTGGAGCAACATGCAGTCTAAGATTAGTAGGGAGCAGAAATGAAAAAGCACTTCCACCAGGAAAGAAAAATGCTCTTTAAAATCCCTAGATGAAAAGCTGGCAGTGGTCACACATGGAACCTGCCACTATCTCTGCACTCAGGAGGATGCAGTAGTAAGGTCACAAGTTCAAGGTCATCCTGGGCTACAAAAAGAACCCTGTCTTAAAGAAACAAAATGGCAAACAACAACAGACCCTAGGTACAGGAAGATAGCTCATAGGTAAGTACCCAGTGGGGCCTGATGCTTAGCTGGCACACATCTAATCTGAGGTGAATAGGAACCAGTGTCTGTGTGCGTTTCAGGATTCAGGTTCTTAGTAGCCGAATGGCTTGGCCACACAGGTTACGCTTGTGCTTGTGAACAAGAAATTGCTGAAATCAGAAATGGAATCTTGGCCCAGATGGAGGTCGGGAATTTGTTTCCTTCCTTTTTTTCCTTCTTAGGAAAGCTTAGTTCATTGTTTAAGATGAAAAAGAACAACCAGATGAATGAAGGAAGGATCTTTGGGAATGATAAGTAACACCCTCCAGATGTGGCTGTTGAGCTGGACAGGATTGACTGTCTGGAGTGGTCATATTACAGCTGCACAGCCTCTCGAGACTCCTCTCCCAGAATGGCTTTGGGATCTGTGACTCAGTTTTTGGATTGCTATTGGTGTTCTTTGCTTTGTATCAAACACTGAAATTAATAGTTTATACTGATTGATTCAAATATTTTATAAACTGGCTCTAAAGTAAATTTAAAAGATGTGTGTGTATGTGTGTATGTGTGTGTGCATGAGCTCTCCCTTGCCTGAATGTATGTATATGTACCACATGTGTGCAGGCACCCAATGGAGGCCCAGAGGCTGTTGGATACTATGGACCTAGAGTTACAGGCAGTTATGAGTGACTATGTGTGTGCTGGGAACTGAATCCAGGTTCTCTGTAAGGACAGAGAACTCTTACCATTGAACCATCTATCCAGACCTAAGATTCTTTTCTCTAAATTTACATAATGGCTCAATGCCTTTAATTTCAGCGCTATGGTGGCAGATGCAGGCCTCTGAGAGTTTAAGGCCATCCTGATCTATAATTGAGTTCTAGGCCAGCCAGGGTTATATAGAAAGAACCTGCTTCACAAAACAACAACAACAACACTGTTCATGGTGCTCGAGCTCAAACTGAGAACTTTGAGCCAAGAGCTGTATCCTTGAGTTGATTTATCCTCAGGCCCAGATTAGTCCCTTATTCATCTACAATTCACGTGTAAAAATCAGCCCTAAGGTTTAAAAGAGGGAATCTGTTGATTCATAAATTATGTAAAATGCACTTTTCACAGTTTAGGAGAGAAGCTAGCCATGTTGGTAACCTGTAATCTCAGCTTTCAAGAGGATGAGGCAGAAGGATCACCAGCTTGAGGCCAGCCTGAGACTCATAGTAAGGCCCTGTCAGACAACAAAACGAGATGGCAAATCAGGGAGACTGAGGCAAGTAAGAACTCTTGCCTGCTTTGGACAGTGGGGTGCTGTTTCTTTGATAAGAGCCTGTGTAGGGAGGACTTAAACCTCAGGTGGGTAAGGTGGGTAGCCAGGCTGAGACCAGGAGGGGGTGACCTCCAGGAGGCCCCACCAGGCAGAAAGTTCAATGAAGCTTTGCTGTGGCCTAAGCTCCATGTAATGCAGGAATTCACTGAGAGAAGAGATCTATTTCTCCGGCCTTTATAGCCCTTAATGATTCTCGAAATTTTAATTAGGTGATTAATTTTTTTATTGGGTCCTTTGATATTTCAGAACTGGTCCCACTCCCTCTAGTTGCCCACTGGACTCCCAAGTGTGAGGAGCAGAGATGAGTATTGCCTCACCCCGCCCTAGCTCAGGAAAGAGCAAGCTGGGAGGTGGAAATCCCTCTGTCACCTCCACACCTCTAGGGCCAGTGACACTCTGTACAAAGGAGTCCTCCAGATTCTCTGGGCTAATGAGTAACACAGTGTGGAGAACATACCTTCAGATCCTTTATTGGCCTTTCTGTGCTAAATCCTGGCTGAGCTGGAAACTGTTTACCCTCCACCCAGGGATTAGGAACCTGTTTGAGTTAGGAGGGCAGAAAAAGGCCAGGGCTTGGCTCTGCCTCCCACCTGCTTTCAGGAGCTTAGGCAGGGTGCTGAACCAGCAGGAAGGGGAGTGGGTGGAGAGAGAGAGAGAGAGAGAGAGAGAGAGAGAGAGGGAGAGAGAGAGGGAGAGGGAGAGGGAGAGGGAGAGGGAGAGGGAGAGGGAGAGGGAGAGGGAGAGGGAGAGGGAGAGGGAGAGGGAGAGGGAGAGGGAGAGGGAGAGGGAGAGGGGAGAGGGAGAGGGAGAGAGAGAGAGAGAGAGAGAGAGAGAGAGAGAGAAGAAACCTGTCTCCAATCTTTCCTATTGATCTCTTGCCTTGCAGCTGCTTGGCCAGCTTTTGAATCTTGAATCTCTCCACCCAGCTTCACCTCTCAGCACAGCCCTTGTCAAATATCAACATGACTTGGAAGTGTGGGGAGGAGCGAGAGAGAGGGGTGCTGTGTTGTCATGATAGTGACTGGGATCCTATATGTGTTTTCCTAATGGGGGAGAGGGTCCCCTCCAAAGATCCCTGCCCAACCTCCAACTTCACTTTGAAAGGAAGAGAAGGCTAGACTCTAGGAAGGACTTACTTTTTAGCAGCATAAGCAGCTCTTATAGAGTTTTATAGAAATTCAAGTTCAGTATTTCATTAAGATCAACAAGGTCTTAAAATGAAACCAGTGAAAAGACTGTTCCCTCAGGTGTCCTGCTGGTGGGGACATTGTCACTTGCTGTTGAAGCAAGTTCTTTTCTGGCAATGTGTGCCTGCACATGTAACACACACATGTATGCAGGTTTGTTCACCACGGCATGCCCACAAAGTTATGTGCCACACAAGCATACAATCTGTCAGAGACCAACAAGTCTCTTACAGAAAGCAGTAAGTAAAGTCTCTACCCCTTAGTGGTCCAGGGTGCTGTTCGTTCAAAGAAACCTCCAGTGACTGTCAGGGCAGGGCAACATTAGCCATGGTGAACACAATTGTGCCCCCCCCCACCCCCAGAGAATCCCTCTACAGGACTGGAGAACACAGGTTTCCTTGGCGAGCAGGTCTAGAAGAAATAGCATATTTTCCTGCCAGAGCCTCCCAGAAGCACAGCAGGCTTACCTGTTTATCAGAGAGGCTCAGCAAGTAGTTCCTCTGCTGGGATTTGAGGTACTGTGGTGCCAGGACTAAAGGGTTGGCTTTCTTGGGACACTGTCCTGCTTTAATGAAGAGAAGGGCATATCTGCTAGCCTAGCCACCATCCCTGAAGCCCAGGATAGAAAGGGTATGTGACATAGAGATATTTTGTAGCCTTGAACTGAATAAAAGCAGATTTGGAGGGAACACAGGATTGACATAGTGCAGAAACCCAAGGATCCCAAGGAGAGAGAACAAAGGGCCAAGAGAGAAGGGGAAGGCTGTGGGTAGATGATGTGGAGTGTAGGTGTCCATCTGGAAGGTGAGGGAAGAGGAAGGCAATGGTGAAAAGAAAAGAAGAAATTAAATGAAGGCCCATGTCTGCTGAAGACTGCCAGATTCACACAAAGGGTGGGAGAAGCAATGTGTGGGCTGAGAAGGGCTAGCAGGCAGTGGAGGCCTAAGGGAAGAGCCCCAGAGAGGCAGTAGTGTCTTTGGGAGAGGTGGGCAGGAAAGTAGGGAGGAGAGGAGTTGCAAAGGCAGGCCCTGCCCACTGGGACACACAGAGGGTGATGACTGGACCTGCTTCTCTCTCTTCTGGTTCCTAGCCAGGATTTTAGCCCCCACCAGCTTCCCTGAGCCCAGGGCTAAGACTGACAGGACTGCAGCTTCTCTGGGTCCTGGGTAGATTTGAATAATTAAGTCATCTGGATTCTTATGATTTACCATTTTCAATGATAAATAGACAGCGACCAAGCCAGCCAGTTGGCAAAACTCTGGCTGCTAGTTATAATCTGTCAAGCTGCCAGCAGATTCATGTTTTATGCTAATGGAGAGAGACTCATTGACTAGGGGCGGCTGCGACCGGGTCAGCTCTTTCCTCAGGCACCCCAGAGGTCGAGAGGTCGGGGAGGAAGGGTTGAGGCTGATATGGATTTTCTGTAAGGGTCAGTGTAATTTTGTAATAATTCAGCGGTGCACACAAACTGGCACACGGAGGGTCACGTATGCAGAGATATGTTCAGGCCCCATACACCCGAGTCACCCTCCACACACTGGCCATTGGACCTGTGCAGGCCTTTGGGCTTGGGGCACCTAAGACAGGACTGGGTAAACTTGTCCATCCCTGCAACCATCTTGAACACACACACCTTGTGTTCACCTTCAGAGGTGCGATTATACCAAGATAAACTTATAGACATACCCGGCAGCCTGAAGAAACGGATGACATCACCCCACACTCATGTGCCCACACTGTGACAGAACGGTCTGCATTACATAGAAGGGAGGTACACAGGACCTCCATCCTATACCCTTCACTTCAGGGCATGAAAGCGCCAAGTCTGGTGCATTTTCTCAATGGGGAAAGCAGTAGGGTGTGTGTCATCCTGCCAACTGGAGAGGCAGAGACAGACCTGAGAAGACAGGAGAGCCTGAGAGCTTACAAATGCAAAGGCTGTGGTGAAAATCATCTGACAGACACCAAATTTGTCTTTTTCCTATCTGTTTATTTGTATATCTATCCACAACACACCAAGGTCTCAGGGTGTCAAAGATCTTCCGATCCTCGTGGCACTCTGAGGTAAAGTCGATGCTTTGCCGGTGATGAGTACTAAAGAAAATATTAACAGAGCGGACAGCTGCAGCTACTGGTTGCAAAATGGGACAAATTGCTCATTTTCCCTCCTAGGTCTCCACCTCAACAAATGTGGATATCATTGCTGGCTTGAGGGGTCTGAGAACAGGTCTGGGTCTGGGTGAAGACCTTTTGTTCCTGGATGTGGAAATTCTGGCCTTTGGTATGATAGGAAATGCTAATTCTAGACCAATTAAAACAGCCTAGTCTCTCTTCTGACCCCCAGGTGCCCTCACAACAGATCAATGTGTGCAGGGAGAACAGAGAAGGAGGCAGCTGCCCTTCTGCTGAGAAGAGAATTTGAATTTTCTTTGATTATGAGCAGGGCTGGAAACTGCAGGTCCTTCCTCCCAGCAGCTTTGTGGTTGACAGGAAAGGGGCACAGGGAAAGAGCAGAGTGGGGTTAAACATTTGTTTTCCCCTCTCCAGATTCGAGGAGGGGTGAGGACAAACCATACAAAACTGAGAACAGCAAGAGCTCAAAGGAGGAATGGATTTTTGTCACCCAGCTTCACTCCTCATGGCTGTTCTGTCTGCTGAGATCCTGGCTCCTTCAAAGCCCACTGGGTTCTCTTCCTTGTTTTGCAGGGCCAGAGGGAGTAAGGAAGCGAGTATGGCTGAATAGTCCACGACCTTCCCACAGTCACCTGGATTGAACCACCCTTCTTGAAGTGGGGTTTGCTAATGAAGGCAGTCCACATTCTAAAGTTCAGGGGCCAGAATGCACTAGGCTAGTGGGAAACAAGACCCCCCCTCCATGCACAAAGAATAGGGAAATGTGCCTTTCTTTTTAGAAAGTTTAAGGTTCTAATTTGTGAACCTGACCTGCACCCTCAGAGAGCAGTAGCCTTGGAGATACCAGCACCTCTGTCCCAGAAACAGGGAAGGAGTGGGAATGGAAATGTAGAGTTGTCTACAGTGAGTTAAGGATGTGAAGGTCAAAGTCACAACTGGTACAGAAAGCAAACAAGTACCCTGCCCCTGGTCAGCCAAGCTCTGCTGCTCACTTAGGGCCTCTTCTTTGAATCCCTGTATTTGCATCCTCATTATGAACTCCAGAGGCAGAGTGTATGCCAGCCAGCCTCAGGGTCCCAGAGCAGAGCCTGCTGGGATACAAAAAGCAAGAGTCCTGGCTTGGCATAGACAAAAGGGGAAAGAACACCAGAAAGAAACAAAGGGGGAGGGGGAAGGAGGAGAGGAGAGGGAGGAGGAGGGCTGGAGGAAAGAAGAGGAGGAACTGATATAGGAAGTGCTGGACAGAGGCCTCCTTGTGAAGATTTCACTGAACAGTGCCTAGCATGCCCCCCTAGCTGTTGGATTGGGGGTTCCTTAGCCAATGCCTAAAGGCTACACTGCTCTTGGAAGACCTGACCCAGTGACTTATCCCTTCCCACTTTGGGGGATACAAAGGAGATGTACTTTTTTCTTATTTTTGTAGTGTGGAGGATTGAACCCCAGGACCTCTCACACACAAATGTACAAATGAACCTGAATCATACACATATACGTATATTATATACACACAAAGAAACCTGTGTCATGACACAGAGAAGGGGATAGCTTGGTGGGACAGCACCTGCCTAGCATGAGTGAGATATTGGGTTTGAGTCTCAGTACCAAAACACAACAAAAATCTTAAATCTAATTGGGGAGTTTCCACAGGGGCACCATGGACAAGGCATAGGGGATATAGTACAGGCCCAACAGGCAACACTCAAATATACCAGGTTGATTCTTCTCCAAGCAGAGTCTAAAGTCATTTTGACAACTCATCCCTTGTATGGGCTCTGTAAATCACCCTATGCACTGAGACTTGCTTGGCCCAGAGACTGTCCCCATCCTCTTTCTTACACAGAATTCATCCCTTTGTTTCCTCCAGAGTTTATAAACCTCATACCAAACTCCTCTCAATTGAATCTCACCTGTTCAAGCATGGGGGAACCCCTTAACCTTATAGTCTTTTGGGGTAATTGATAGAAGGGAGGGTAACAAAGATTTTGCTAAGGATAGAAAATTTTTCTTTAAGCAGTATATGGTGGCTTATGCCTGTAAATTTTCATTACTCAAAAGGGTCAGGCAGGCAGTCTGCTATGAGTTCAAGGACATCATGAACTACATAGGAAGTACCAGGCCAGTCTAAGCTTTAGAGTGAGACCTTGTCCCAGAAACAACAAAATCAAGGTTTTTCTTCTTACCAATGAAGAAAAAAAAGACCCTCCCTCCTACCTGGCAGAATAGGCCCCCTCGTCTTCCTTTTCCTCTGTATCTATTAAGGAAGCCAAAACAGCTGCAGTGCAAAGGGCTCATTTGACAGATGATCAAACCAAGAAGCAGGGTGACAGAGGTGAATCACCCAGAGTCCAGAGCAGGGTGGCCTAGTCTGCTGATCCCCTTTGGCAGCAGGGTCAAGACAGAGTACTGTGATCCTCAGGCTTGGGCCTACATTTATTCTTGGCTGGGTGATGGAGCACTGCATGCAAGCCGGTGAGGTGGGCTGGGAATCTCTCCCTCTCTCTCTCTCCCTCTCCCTCTTTCCCTCTCCCTCTCTCCTTTTACCTTCTCTTTCTGTTTTACCCTCATTTTAACACAAAATCAAACCAAGCTGGAATGAACCAGATTTTGCCTCTCCATTCTGCCTGCCCTCTACCAATATTTCTTTTCTATATGCTTGCCTCCTTCCCAGTCTCTCAGAGTCTCTTCTTCTGGCTGGGCACTTGGCCTTTTACAGGGATGCAGACACATCTTTCCCGCCTGCCTGCCCAGTCTCTTGTCTTTGTTGTCTTGATTTTTTCCTGGCACATTTTGCTATCTTTCTTTGTTTCTAAGTCTTCTCTACAGTGTACAGATGGCATAAATGAGCCCTTCCCCAAAGGAAGGCCTGGTCGGCATCCACTCACCCATCCTTCACACTGTTTTTTTCTTAATTCCTCTCAGGTTGGGACCCTATTCCTGGGTGTCCCCTTACTTAACATGTCCCAGTGGGTGGGACCCACTACAGGCTTAGGAAAGCTGTCTCAAACCTTTGTCGATCCGATCCATCAATCGTAAGAGAAAAAGAGGATGAAGTGACTGTGAAAAGGAGAGACAAGCCCACATTTGGGGGTGGGGAGGGGGTGAGGAGACAGAAGCAAAGGGAGCAGATCAATTGAACGGGGAGGAGGAATCCAATGACCCTGTGATTCTCTCTGAAAAGCTTTGGTTTTGGTTTTGGTTTTTCCGAGAGTGCTAGAATTGCAGACATGAGGCACATCACACTTCTGTTTGAGTACCACTGCCTTGGTGCCTGCCTCTTTATGGTTCCTCTCAAAGGTCCAGATTTAGCCACCCAAGGCAAACTTATTCTAGGCAGTACTCCCCTTCCCCGCAGCAGTTCTGACTGGATGGTCTGGGAGAACCCAGTTCTTGGACAAAGCTTCCCCTCCCCCACAGATGCTCCAGGCTAAGTGGGGCCTAGCGGCCTGCAGAGCCAGAGACACCATGCATTCCAAATGGTATTCACTGCCCTTCCCAAAAATTGCTCCAAATGCAGTTTTTTAGTTTTTGCATTTGTCTTTTTAGCCTGATTCCTCCAGCCTCGGGTTCCCAGAGGGCCCTGACCTAAAAACCTCAAGCACAGGTCCACCCTGGGCACCAGTTAGGTGGCCATTGACTGCACCTGCATTGGCCTGCCTAGCCCACTACCCCCTAAACCACCTGACATCCACTCTTGCACCCTGCACTCTCCTCTAGTCTGGCTCCAACGTAGCTCTTTGAACGACTTATACTCTTAACTCTCTTTGAAAATCTCCCCATCTCTTCCTGTAGGGTATCTCTTGAGGAGGGACAATCAGCCCCCAGAGCTGGCCTCCTTGGGGGCACTGGAGAAAGTAGGAAGGTTGTGGGTTATGGAGCGGGGGAGACTTGCATACTCCCTTGAGACCATTTGAGAAAGATGGGTCTCGGAGTCAAGCTAGATTAGAAACAATAGTAAAGGCACTGGGAGTGTTCCTTCTTGCGCCTCTCCTAAATTAAAATCAGTAGAGGGATCCCAGGAAAGACTGGGCCTTTTTCCACCTGCATCCCAGCACAGCCAGAAACTCTCTGGGGGTCCTCTCCCTTTCTGTGGACCTGTTCCTGGAGATCTCTCCTGGAGGGTCCCTAAGGCCTACTGGGATTGAGCAGGTTTGGGACTGCTAGGTTCTTTAGATGTGTTTAGCCCAGACTCTGGAGCCAGCAATACCTCCCTTACCTAAAATCTCAAATCCCAACTCTGCTTCCTCCCACAAGCCCTTGGGAGGGAAAAAGAAAAAAAAAAAAAAACTTTTTGAAGTTCCTTCAAGTTGCATTTAGGGAAAAGAATCCCCTGCGGACTCTGGGTCTCTTTGCTCCTATTTTCACTTTTCTTCCCCAGTCTCAGATCCCTACTCTTCCCACCCCTGCCAGCTGCCACCCTAGGGCCCAATCTCAGGAGGGAGAAGATGCCCTAAGCCCAAAACTTATGGTTGCCCATCCCGCAGCCCAGATCTCTCAGAGGGCCGAAGGCGGGCAGGTCAGAGTTCGCCTGTAAAGAAAGCAGGATGAAAAAGGAGAGAGAGAGGGAGGAGAGAGAGAGAGAGAGAGAGAGAGAGAGAGAGAGAGAGAGAGAGAGAGAGAGAGAGAGAGAGAGAGAGAGAGAGAGAGAGAGAGAGAACCGGAGCTGCAAATTTCCAGACTGAAGCTTCACGCTCCGCTCACCTGCTCGGGACAGGCTCCAATAGATTTTCGTCCACTCAAAAGTTTGTCCCCTTCGCAAAGGATTTCCAGGAGAGGCTCACATTTGACTCTGGGGGTGAGGGTGAGGAGCCCAGGAGGGCGCAGACGCCTGATCTAAAGCGGCCGGGGGAAGCGGGACGCGTGTGACTGTCCCCAAAGTAAGGGCGAAGCGGCGATCTACAGACCATCCGAGAGCGCTCTGGTTGTTAGCCTCGGGACGGCCCCGGGGCCCACAGGGTGCTAATGCAGGGGTGGAGAACACCGGGCAGCTGAAAGAAAGGCTAGAGCCCTAGATTCTGGCGACGTCCGTCGTGTCCTCTAATTTCTGGCCCCGGCGGGTGTGCCCCAGCCCGCAACATTCCCTGGACCCCTTCTGGGCAGCGCTCAGGACCCCCACTTGTCAGAAAGGGAGGATGAAGGTCCCCTTAGCCCCACCCCACCCCCGAGCTCTCACCCCCCCCCCCACTCCCCAGAGCCGAGGGACAGACAGAGAATTGCAACTAGAAATTCGATCTATTGGTACGAGACACCACGTGCTCGCGGGCTGGCCAATGACCAGGCCGCCCGGGATGAGCTAATAATGGAAGCAATTTGTAACTTTCAGTAGCTCTGTAGGCCTAGGTACCGGTGGGAGGGAGCCTGGCAGAGGGGGAGACAGCACCCCAGTTTTTCTGCCCAGCCTGTTTGTCTAGGGAAACTCGGACCCCCTGGCCATCCTTTGCGTTTACAAGCAATCTCGAGCAGTGTTTTTCGTCCACTCCTGACTCACAGCACAGCCAGGTAAGCTGGTCCCTGCCCCTCAACACCCACTTTTCCCAAGCACCTGCAGACTACCCTCCCTTCTTGCTCCATCAGACAATTGAAATCCAATTTTGTTTTTCTCTTAGTTGAAAGAAAAAGAATCCTCTTGTTTTCTTTAGCGTAATCCTATTTGGAGGGGGAATTAGGATCGGTGTACTTTCTGCGGGGGACAGAGGATTGGTGATGCTTTATTCTTTCAGAAGTCTTTCCTCCCTTCTCTTGGGAAACTACTCTGGGAGAGTTTACTTTTCCCTGGGGGTGAATTACATCTTTGTACACTAGTTCTTTAGCGATGTCAAGTTCACCTCTCTTCTCCACACCACTCTTCAAGTCAGCATTTACAAATAACCACCTTCCATATTTTAAATTTGTTTGTTTTTCTCTCCCCCTACTAGTTTTTATGCGGTTTAGAATCTCCAGTTTCTTCCCTCCAGGTGAACTGGGATTTAGTTTTGTACTGGTCCCTCTTTTTGTTTTGGAAATGACTTTATTGTTTGGGAACCTTACGAGATGTGAACAAGCTCTTTGGTCAGTTCCAGTGGACCTGTGGGAAGAGCAATGTGGAACATTTTATGTATTTTCTTCACTTTTTTTTAACCTTAATTTTTATGTATTCACTTCAATTTAAGAATCCTGACCTCGTGTTGACTCCTTTGTATGTTAAGCCATTTTTATTATTTCCTAAGCTTCACCATCTTGCACATTTCTTTCTTTTCCTCAGCCCCTTTCTACTTCAGACTCCTCCATCTCAGAAGTCACCGCACCTTTCGATAATTCTCAGCTTTAAATCAGCTCGCCCCCAGCCTCAGAAGGGTCCCTGGAAGAATCAACTGTCCTATTCCTACACTGTCCCAACTGGGGACACCTGCTTCTGCTTCCAAAGTCAGCTGAGATAAGAAGGTCAGAATGTCCTCCAACTTTTCATTTTAGGTTGAATTTCTTTTCATTTGTCTGTTCTGGGTAAACTCTTTGGCACGCTGACTTGAATTTTTAATCCCTGCTTTTTCCCTTCAGTTTTAGAAAAATGCAAGCAAGTTTTATTTCTGCCTATTGGGCCTTTTATCTCCTGCAGGAGAATTCCCAGAAGAGAAACACAATGTTTGCTTTCACTTTACTTTTGATCAAGCTGGTGTCTGCAGAGGTGGGGGTATCCCTTTTGTGTTTGTTTTTTAGACAGCATCTTACTATGTAACCCTGTCAGGCCTGAAAGTCAACTATGTACACCAGGCTGGCCTCCAGCTCTGAGATCTACCTGCCTGTGCCTACCAAGTGTTGGGATGAAAAGTATATGCCATCGCTCCTGGCTAATTCTTCCTTTTTAAAGATGTTACTAAGAAGGCAAACTGTTAGAAGGAGTAATCTAGAGTTCTAATCTATTCAGAATTATTGAAGCTACAAAAGTAAGATTGCAAGAGTAACTCACACTCTGGAAAGATGGGAAGATGTCCCAGGGTGACTATATCTGTCCATTGTGACTCTGTGCTGGGCAGAAGAGGAGCTGCTCCTCCCTCTGGTTCCAGCCCCATTGTCACATTGACATTCTGGGCACATGTGGCCCAGCCCCCACCCGCTCCTCCAAGTATGAATCTAAATTACTATTAATAAGGGGCTGCTCCAAGCTAATTGGCATTAAAAGAATTCATTTCAATTTGTTAATATTAAATGAACACTCTGCACTTTAGCTCCCTTCCTCGCCCTGGATTCCCAGATGAATGATGGGAAGCAGGGCGGGGGAGCAGGCAGGATTTTATGTCTGACTCTCTAGCTTGGCCACTGCTGGGCCTTCCCTGGTGTTATGAGACCAGGCAATGTGGAAGCCTGATGGGGGGAAATCTGAGGGACTTATTCTTTATCATCCTCTATAACAGGAGCTGTGAATAAGGGTAAGTGAATGGGGGTCAAAGGAGAGACACAAAAAGATTTAGGGGATAGAAGAAAGGCAGCTAGGAGACTGGGAAGGAAAGTCAGTGAACAGAAATTTGAAAACACAAGGGTTGGGGGCAATGGGTGAGATAGATTTAGGAAGAAAGCCCATGCAACTGAAAATCCAACCCCAGGGCTTAGAGCAAGCAGCTGGGGTCCTGCAGCTGCTAGCAAGGCATCCTGGACTTTTCTGCCATTTCAGTTTCTTGGTCTGTGAAGCAAGGATTATATAGTGTAGGATCTGTCTTAGAGTTGTCTGAGATTCCATGAACACACATGATGTGTTATGCATTGTGCTGGGTACATAGATAACACTACTACATGTTAGCTCA
This sequence comes from Arvicanthis niloticus, assembly GCF_011762505.2. Classification (NCBI taxonomy): domain Eukaryota; kingdom Metazoa; phylum Chordata; class Mammalia; order Rodentia; family Muridae; genus Arvicanthis; species Arvicanthis niloticus. The sequence goes on along the minus strand of NC_047670.1, from coordinate 77,326,198 downwards.
GTTTCTGATCCAGTAATTGCTGGATTGGACTCTCAGACCTGCCTTGAATTAGTTATATGCTCTTCGAGCAGTTATTTGAGCAGTGCACTTCTGTTTTCTTATTGGTAGTAGAGTCAATAGCTTCTGGGTTCAGGCATGGACGATAGAAAGGAATTTCAGTGCAAAGTGCCTGGAACAACTCAAGTCTCATCATGCTACATGAAAACTGCTCTGGACGATGTTGCCCTTTGGGTGAGCAAGGTGAGAATAAGTAGGTTGGGAAGGCTTCTTACAGCTGAGCACGCTGGAGTTGCCAGGACTGTGAGCACAGCATCTACTTACCATCCTTAGAAATCTGGGGGTGTAGGAAGGCAGCCAGTGACCCTGGAGGCTGTAGGGGTTCAGTTCTCCCCTGTCTCTGTTCTGGCTCTTGGGTTGATGGTGTACTCCCAGTGTCCTTCCTCTTGAAAGAGGAAGCCCCTTCCCTTTTCTTTTGGGTGCTACTGATTTACTTTCTTGAGCCCACATCTCCCTATAATGTCAAGGTAGTCTCCAGAGAGTGGGTTGGGGAGATGGCAGATGGTAGAGAGTCTAACACTTACTAAACACCCTCTTATGTTCTAGACCTCATTCAGCAGGATCCAAGACAAGATCCAAGGAGAAGGGGACCTGACAAAGTACAAGGCACAAAGTATCCACATTGAAAGTTGAGTTCTAATCTTTTTTTTTTCTTTATTATAGAAAAAAATACAAGATGGTTACATGCTTAAACTAAAGTATCCTGAAGACTTTTCTTTTGGGTTTTGTTTTGAGTCAGGATCTCCTGCAGCCCAAGCTGGCCTGAAACTTGCAATGTAGCATGGATGACCTTGAACTTCTAGTTCTCTCGATTCTGCTTCTCAAGTACTGAGTTTACAGGTAGGAGACACCAGAGCTGGTCTATAGAAACACATCTTAATGCCTTCCCATGCTGTACACTTCTGAAGGAGGCGGTAAAAGAAATCACCTGAAGGGAAAGGCAGCACACATGTTAAGTCAGGGGCCAGATCACTACAGCAGATGGAGTGGGGGTGGGAGGATAGTATTCTGATATTCCATCTGAGAAGACTTCCCAGTCAGGATTCCAGTGGATGTGAAAGGTAATGGGGATAGAAAAATATAGGGAAGAAGTTATACATTGGTGAGAAAGAGGAAGAAAAAAAGAATCATGCCAAGGCTGGCTAAGAGTAGGGAGATAAAGCATAACTGCCCTTATGGCACCAAGTCAAAGTAATCACCACTCACTGAGGCCATGCTGTGTGTAAGGAACGTAAGAGACTTCAATCAGTGCTCACAATAATTTTGACAAGTGGGTTGCAGTACTTCTGAAGATTCCTGCTCCTGAGAGTACACTCTGAGTCTCAGCCTAGTTGAGTGGCACAGAACTCATGCTTGGGATAATGAGCACCCTCAATGTCTCTCCTCCCATTCCAGTTTCAGGCTGTCCAGTGGCCCCACACTTACAGTCACACTTAGCAACTGACGGAAAGGGGTTAGCAGTGGGCAAGACCATGAGATGGAGTTGCAGTCAAGCAGTGGAGACAGGAACTGTTCTCATATCTACATGAAGGATGAAGGAATTCCCTATGGACAGAGCTGCTAAGTTACTCTTCTGGGACTGCTGCTTGTGGATTAATTACAGAGGCCTGACTGGGTTGCAACACTTCCAGATGATGGTTTTTATGGCTTTTCCCCAGGGACATCCAGTGAGGATTTGAGTCCTCAGTAAAGTGTCAGTTGTCACAGAAGTCTTATTCTCTCTTTGTATGACTGCAGAGAACCTTCTTTCTATTCCAACACCACTTCCCAGGATCCTGGTCAGGTGTGGCCAGTAGAAGCAAGAGCCCAGTGAGGCTGCCCAAGGCTGAGGGTATGGTAAGTTCTTTGTGCCCCATTTCTCATGTCCTGGATGATACTGAGATGAGGTCTGGCTGGAAGCTTGAAGAGCAAAGCAACATTGTTGAGAGGAACCCAAGTCCTCAAGCGACAGGTGGTTGAGAGCTGACTGCACTCTGCCTGCTCCTTTGTACTGTCATTTCCACGACAGATACAGTTTCCTCTGCTGTTGTTTGAGACTTTTTATTGTAGCCTTTCTCAGTCAGTCCTCCTAATACACTTTCCCACAGTAAGTGTAAAAGTGTATTTCCCACAGTACACCTGCTGACTTAAACTCATGTTAAGGGTCATACCTGAGGTGGGATGATGATAATGATGACATTAGTTGAGGCAGAGGTTAGGCTAAGGTGTCTGAGTCTGTACAACCCTGACAACCCTCTGAGAAAGTGTTACAATTTCCAACTTGCCAATAAGTTTTAAAGAAAGTAGCTGAGCTGACTTACACCTTTTATTTCGCTTTTGTTTTGTTTATGAGATAGGATCTTCACTCTGTAAGACAGGTTGACCTACAAATCACTGAGTAGCCCAGGCTAGCCCTGCATTTACATCAATTCTTGCTGCTTTGGTATTCCAAATGCTAAACTTAGAGTTGTGAGTCCTCAAGCCTGGTAATCTTCGAGGGATATTGATAAGTAGTCTAGGCTAACCTTGAATTCATAATCATCCTGACTCTTAAGCGCTTAAGATTAAAGAAGTGCTCCCTCATGTCAGACTCTAGATGCACTCCTCACCTTGGGCTAAATCCACTCTTCAGGTCAGAACTAGAGGGGACCTTGGAGAGCAACCCATACCAGGTTGTCTCCTGACAGTTAATCAGAGAGGTCTGAGAGTCCCAGTGCCTCTCTCAAAAATCATAGGGGACACTCACTTTAAATGTTGGGGTGCTATGTGAGGCTTTAGTGAAAAAAAGGGGCCGGGCATGGCAGCACAGACCTGTAATGCAAGCACTGAGAAAGTAGAGGCAGCAGGAGCAGGAGTTCAAGAACAACTTCAGCTGTACATGTTGATCACCTATCTCAGAAAAACAGAAAAGCCAGACATTGCAACTGGTCAAAACCTCCAACAGCTACGATTCTCTCTGTGTCTCTGGGTAGCCTGGGTCATCTAGAATGAGGGGCGTGCACACACTTTGTGTGTGTGTGTGTGTGTGTGTGTGTGTGTGTGTGTGTGTGTGTGTGTCCTTTGCTGGAGCTTGGGAAGTCAGATTGCATTTGGACTCCCAGGCTCCTCTTGTTGGCTATCTGCCCTGAGGACGAGTGGTGTGCACTTTTCTTCCACCCTCCTTGTCACCAGATGCTAGGGAGGGCATGCTGGGAGCCAAAGCCAAAGCAGGAAAAGGGACTCCTCAGCCCCTCTCTAGTCTCTGCACATTTCTATCTGGAACTGGGGCCCCCTCTCCCCCTAGGCCCCACCTCTTAGCCCACCAGGAAGGAGAAAGGGAAATTGTCATAAATCCCCCTATTTATACAAGAAGACAGTGTGTTTCTTTTGCCAGAAAAAACACAGAAAGGGAGCTGTCAGGGAAGAAGGGACCCAGCCCCAGATCTTGAGGGGTCAATTTGTCTTCCCCAGTTGTGGCTTGGGGACTACTGCAGCACTAGCTGTGGGAGATGCAGGCTGAGAGTTGGGGGCAGCCAGGATAGCACTGCCTGGCCTTTGTTTCTGACCTCAGCCTTTCTGCTTCATCTGAGAGGCCCCCTTCCCCTGACACTCTTTTTCAAAACAACTTTCTTAAGGTGTAACTCACATGGAACACAACCCTACTTGGAAAAGACAGTTCGTGGCTTTAGAATTTTCATGGACATGTGCAACTGTCAGCACAATCGGTTTAAGAGTATTCTGAGCCCTCAGAGAGCAGCCTCCTGCCCACAGGTGACCACTTCCTTATCCTTGATATCCCTTCTGACTGAGACTCTACCTCAATGTCTTTCCTATTCAGGACTGCCATAGGAATGGCTTCATGAAGTAGGCGGCCTTCTGTGATTGGCTCCTTTTCCTTGGTTCTTATGCATTGTTGTGTCAAAGCATGCATCCATCCTTGTTCCTTCTCATGGACCGGTAACTTCAAAGGTTGACAGACCACATTCCGGATATGTGTTCATCAGTACATGGGCATTTGGGTTGCTCCCATGTCCAGACATTATGATTTTCTATGTCTCTAGACAGTTTGAATCATCAAGAGTGAGGTCTGTGGCTAGAAAGAGGCCTGACTTATGTGCGGGAGCCCTCAGTGTTCATGGAAGCCAGGCCTTTGCACCTGGTTCTGGTGCTTCTCCCCCTGGTTAAGTTGCTGTGGTGCTGTGGATGGCCATTGACTCTTTTATCCAGCAGCTCTCTCTCTCTCTCTCTCTCTCTCTCTCTCTCTCTCTCTCTCTCTCTCTCTGTCTCTCTTTCTCGCCCCTTGCTGTCCTCAGACCCCTCTCCTGCAGCTTCAGAGTCTGAGTGGATAAACAGGAATACTTCCCCAAGGATGGCCCCATGTAATTCTCTGTGTGCTACCGGTAAATAGAAACCCCTGACCAAGGGAAAGTCAAGTTCATGAGGATGTAGCTGCTTCAGACTTCAGGTCTCCTTCCCATGTCCCCATCTTACCTCTCTCAGTCTACTCTTTCTGCTGATACCAGACACTGCCCTACCTACATCAACCCTGCCATACCAGTGGGACTAGCAGGATGCATACGAGAAGTCCAAATAGTGCCAGGTTGCATTTGTTGAATGAGGGGATGAGGGATGATTCCATACTCTGGAAATAAACTGTGGAGAAAGTCAGTTATCTCTTTCTGTTGCCACCCCTTTTTCTAGTCTGGAAATCAGCATTTATCCCCACAAAGGTAGGTGTGGAAAGCCCAAAATGCTACCTATACCATAGCTGCTATTTATCGGGCCGGCATTTATGTTGTCTGATTGATTTTCATCTCCTTTTTAAAGGCAGAGTTTCACGTAGCCCAGGCCGACCTGAAATTTTCACAACACAACTGAGAATAACTTTGAACTTTTGATCCTCTTGTTTCTAATCCCAAGTGCTGGGATCACAGATGTGTATGGAGACGCTTGATTTACATGGTGCTGAGAATAGAACCCAGAGCTTCTTGTACACTATTCTACCAACTGAGCCGTATCGCCAACTTTCTTTTTCACCTCCCGAGCAAGTATAATAAAACTCATTTTGATTTCTCTCTACATTTATTTACTGACTGTGTGTGTTTGTGAGTGTGCACATGCTCAGAGCTGTAGAGGTCTGAGGACAACTTGCCAGTGTAACTTCTCCCCTTCAACTCACAGTATGGGCTCCAGAGATCACATCAGGTTGTCAGACTTGGCAGTAAGTGCCTTTACCAGCTGAGCCATCTCAACAGCCCTAATTACTCTCATCTTAAAGTTAAGTAATAATTGGTTACAGCTCCATGTTACCCATCAGCCTGTCCCCTCCCGCCCAAAACAAGTGGGTTACACTCCTCCTTCACTGTGTAGTGGCTCCTCCTGTCTCATGGAAGAACCAGTTTGTCTTTCCAGGACTTTGTTCTAGCACTTGTTGAGCTGCCCATTTTTATGAGAGGGATTAGAAGAGGGCTGAACTTTATCATCGAAGACTCCAGTGAGCCAGAGAGCTGCTGATGTGGAACCAGAAGGACATAGCAGGACAGATAACCCTATGTCGACAAGTGGCTGCTGTAGCATTCCTTGGCACCTGCTCAACGGGGCTTTCTACGTGATCTGGATGACACACAGCAAGCTTGGACGCGGTGTTATTTTTGTTTGTATGACTTCACTCCTCACAGAAAACATAAAAGAGAGCCAAGGCTAGGCTGATTATACAAAGAGGCTTATAAGACTACAGCCTAGCCGGGCGGTGGTGGCGCATGCCTTTAATCCCAGCACTTGGGAGGCAGAGGCAGGTGGATTTCTGAGTTCCAGGCCAGCCTGGTCTACAGAGTGAGTTCCAGGACAGCCAGGGCTACACAGAGAGACCCTGTCTCGAAAAATCAAAAAAAAAAAAAAAAAAAAGAAAAAAAGAAAAGAAAAGACTACAGCCCATATATATATATATATATATATATATATATATATATATCCTATATACAGCCTATATATATAAGACTACAGCCTATATATATAAGACTACAGCTTATATATATATATCCTATATACGGCCTATATATATAAGACTACAGCCTATATATATTCTGCTTAATTTTGCATGATAACATTTATGCATGGTTTGCCAGGGACCATAGGCCCTTCAAAGTCTTCCTTTTGAGATGGAGTCTCATGTAGCATAGGCTAGCCCCAAGCTCACTGTGTAACTGAGGCTTGCCTTGAATTCCTCACCCTCCTGCCCGCACCTCTCAAGTGCTGGAATTACAGGTGTGCATCGCCATGCCCAGCTTGCCAAATGTTTTGTAACTATTAACTTGTCTCTGTTCTAGACCCACATGCAGTAGCTATCATTAGTATTTTCAATTTTAAGATGGGGGAATTGAGGCACGGATACCTAGTATATACCCAAGGTCATAGAGCCAGCAAGTAGGCAATCAGTGCCCAGGACCTGGCCTTGAGTCTGAGAGGAATTGCTTCCCCAGGTGTTCCTGGCACAGTCATAGCATTTGGGAGCTGTAGTTTGTCTGGCAGGCCCTCCTCCCCTGCCTTCCTTAGTTATGGCCCATTGGAAAAATCAAGCAGAGCTGTGGCTCCCAGGGCGATGATCCTTCAGCTGCTTCCTTGGCACCGCCATCTCTCCTCAGCTCTTGGCAGAGGCTCCAGCCAGGAGTAGCTCAGCTGCTTGTGCGGATCAAGATTTCTCAGGAGAAGGAGCACACGGGGAAGCTGCTGTCTCTCCTGACTGTCAAGAAGAGTGGATGAGTCACTGCACGACTGAGTGCATATTGCTGCAGAACAGCATGGCCCACTGTGGAGAAAGCTGGCTGTGTGGACAGCCACTGAGTAACTTTGGGGACATCTAAAGCGGAAATTGCTGGGAATGTAGGTTCTAGAGGGTTTGACCTTGAACCTCTGGTCCTCGAGCCTCCAGCTCCTAATTGCTTAAACATGCAGGTACTACCATCCCTGGGTTTATGTGGTGCTGGGGATTGAACCCAAGGCTTTGAGCATACCAGGCAAGCACTCTACCAGCTGGGTCATATTCCCCAGCCCATATCTAGTGTTTAAGAATTCTGATCTTCAGTTCTTCAGTGAAAATCCTAATATGTCTTTGTTTCATGTTGGAACCCAAGGAGCTTGCTTGGGCACAAATGGGGAGGAGACAGGACTGTCTAGGTCCAGCCCAGTCTTACTACCCTTCTCTAAGATCCCTGAGAAAAAGAGCAGGGATTTGGATGAATGAATGTGTCCAACTTTCTCCTAATGGTTTCCATTAAGTAATGAAGAGTCATTGCTGCTAGTTCCCTTAAAAACAGAAAGAAGAAATAGATTAGGAAGGCTTTTGGCTAGACCACAAGAGGAACCAGTAGCTGCCTGGGGACCTGTGCTCTGGTGACTACTCTGATAAACATCTAACTAATATTCCCCCTGACTCCCTTATTCTCATTTTGAAGTTGAAAGACACTGCCATACAGGAGGGTCAGTGCCTCAGGTGCTTAGGTAGACAAGCCCCACTTGTGATTGGGGACTGGGAAGGGAAAGAGACAAATCTTGGCTCAAGTGCCATCCCTTGGTGGAACCAGATCATTGCAGCTCCCACCTCTGCCTAGCTGTGTGGTCTTGGACATATTGTTCACTTCTCTGTGCCTCAAGCTCCCCACCAATGATAGCACCTACACTACAGACCTATCATGCAATCCTGGAGGTGCTTGGGAACAAGTGCTAAAAAGGCAGCCTTTGGTATTGGAAGAGGTGGCTTAGCAGTGGAGAGCACTTGTTGACCTCCCAGGGGACTGGGGTTCAGTTCCTAGCATCTAGACTTCATGGCTCCCGAAAGTCTGTGACTTCAATTTCAGGGTCTGGCACCCCCTTCTGGCCTTTGAGGGCAACTGCACACATATGCACATATATACACACAGACACACATGTACACATAAATAAAAATTAAGAAATAACTTTTCAATGGAGTTGGAGAGGTAGCTCAGCATTTAAGAACACTTAACTGCTATTGTATGGGGCTGGGGTTTGGTTTCTATCAACACAGGTTCACAACCATCTCACTTCCAGGGGATTCAACACCCTCTTGACATCTGGGGGCCCTAGGTATGCATGTGGTAGACATATATACATACATATACACATACACAAACACACATACACACACATATATACATGTACACACATACATATATACATATATATATATATATCACATATGCATACAGTAAGACAAATAAATATAATTTTTTTAAAAATTGCAACTCCAGGAAGATAAAATGACTTAGTAGATAAAGAAAGGAACTTGCTGCCAAGCCTAATGACCTGAATTTTGTTCCAAGTTCTGGTCCAGGAACCCACACAGCTGTAGGAAGAAACCAACTCTGGAATTCATTCTCTTGACTACATGCATATTGTGGCACTTGCACACTTTCATACGAACACACATACAAAATAAGTAAATGTTAAAGACAGTATTTTAGCTGGGTGCTGGTAGTGCACACCTTTAACCCCAGCACTTGGGAGATAAAGCCAGATGGATTCCTGTGAGTTCGAGGCCAGGCTGGTCTACAGAGTGAGTTCTAGGACAGCTAGGACTACACAGAAACCCTGTCTTGAAAAATCCAACCAACCAACCAACCAACCAACCATCCAACCAACCATCCAACCAACCAACTAGCCATCCATCCAACCAACCAATCAAACCAACCAACCCCTACCTCTTGAGAGATAGTCACAGGATTCTGACCAGGAAAGTTACCCCAGATCCTGAAAATGAGGGAGCCCCCATGAGTGGGTATCCTATAGGTGTGCCATTTTGGATACTACCACAAGGTGTCTGCAGAACTAAGCCCAAAGGGTCAGCCTGGATCTAACACGAGTACAGAAGATTCCCACAGGCCCTCAGCTTTTCCAAGCTGCAGGCAGACATACTGGAATAGCATACCAAGCCCCTGCCTGTGGAAACTTACATTTAAACACAAATTAGAGCCAGCAAATGGCTCTGGCAGTCAAACCAGCCATCCCAGGAGAGTGAAGAGCTAGCCAAGAGAACCAACCGAGATGAGGCAGGAGTTCAAACTTCAGAAGCCACTCTTCAGAATAGGCCAAAACAGGATTCCAGAATGAAGGGCTGCAGAAGCTCCCTGCTCCCCTCACACCATCTCTGTGCTCCATGCCAGACAGGCTGGGCTTTCCACTGTTTCCTCTTCCACATAAAAAGTATGTGAGGCTGGATCTCTGAGACCTGTGAGTTCCAGTATCTCATGGGAGCACTTGAGGACAAGGACATGTGGGGACTCTCCTGCCCCCTGGCTTGGGAGCTTCTAACTGCTCCCCAGCATGTCTGGCTGCTTGGCTGGCTTTTGGGAGCAGGTGCAAGAGCACCCAGCTGCTGGCTTCTTTGTGGGTGTCTGCAGACTTCGTTCATGCTATGCCCAGGCGGGCAGAGCAAGGCTGCCTTTCTGGTTCGCGCAAGCCCACTGAGCCCAGTATGGGCTGGGATTGTCACTACCCCCTGGGTTAAGGTGACAGATGTTCCCTTTGTCACAGCACCTGTGAGGGTGGCTAAAGAAGACAACCCCTAAAGGGCAGTGCTTCACTTTTTCTCCTCAGTTGTACCCTGCTTTCTTGGGAGGCTGACAGTGAACATAGAGGGTATGCATCACCACGCCCATAAGAACCTCCAAACATGGAGCTAAGGTTCTTTCCAGAGTAGGAAGAACATCTAGGTTGGATACACAAACTGATGGACCCTCAAGTGCCCTTTGATGACCTTTGAACCCAGGGATGTCTGTGAGGCTTGGGTTCCTGGCAAGGGCAAGGGGCAGGGGCAATGATCTCAAAAGACCATGCCAGCCTAGGTTCCTATAACTGGAGGGAAAGAACTGTGGCATGTTGCCTTCCCCAAGACTCATAGATAGAGGTGTGCATCTGTGATTGGAGATGCAAGAGCCAGCTGTGTTTCCACCATCGTGCTTTCCTCCCTCCTTCTTCTGAGTGCCTGGCTGCCCCTAGAGCCCCAGGCCTGCCCGCCATCTGGGCAGCTCAGAGGACAGCCCCCTGCCAAAGGCATGCCAGCATTGATTTATAGCTACACACACACACCTTAGCAAGCTCGGGCTGTGTGCCCAGAACCTCCTCTGCTCTGAGAATTGGCACTCCTCTTAAAGGGCTAGAGGAGGAGAATGCAGGGATGTCCAGGAGGCAAGTTGGGCATTAAGAGGGCTGATGAGAAAGGACCCTACCCTCTATGGTATGGTATCTATCATTCTCTTGAAAGCTTCACCAGTGGGTGAGCCATCTTAGCACACATCAAGCTAACCTTGCACCAATGCCTCCTGAGTAACTAAAAGCTTCCTCAGACCAGAATTGACTATGAACTTGGTGCCCAGCACAGTGCCAAGATATAATTGAGGCTCAGGAGGAATTCGTTAAGCAGGCGATAGGATGAATCCCAGAAACTCCTGTGTGGGTCAGGAGGTGAACCTGCCCTTGAATATCAGAGTTGGCAAGCCCTGATTGCACTGGCTGCCATCCCCAGGACCTCTCTCTCTAGAATCTTTCTCCCATCCCATCACATGTTCCTAGCACCAATGAGGCCAATTGGCTACCCAGACCCATGAACTTTCCCATCCCTCAAAAGGAATGAGCATGAAAAAGCAAGGCACAGACAGCTGTGGCACCCATTAGTCAGAGGGCTGAGGCAATCACAGAATGGAGAAGCGAAAAGCCACTAAGCTCAGTGCCAGAGAAACCTCAGAGCAAGCACTGTTTTGGCCCAGAGATGGACGCTCACAATCCTTCTACTTCAGCTGCGGGAATGAGGAGATCGCAGATGTGTCTCACCATGCCCAGCTGGGGTCAAACTGACAGAGTAAAAAGGAGCCCCAGGAAGGTTAGAGTACAGCATTCCTGAAATAGCTCAGCCACCCGCTGTGCAGTCAAGTTCCTTGGCTGGCAGAGTCTGGGTGCCACTTTCCCAAACCTCACACTACATCTCTTCCAAGTTCTGAAAATTTATCCTCCACCGAGGTCATTGCCTACAATCTCTGGCCTTTCCTGGATACTATTTTAAAACAATTCCAAACACCACTCTAGAGCTACTGAATGAGCCTGTCTTTAAAATGGACCCTAGGTGGCTGCCAGCACACTCAGGGTAAAGAGCTTTGACCTAGATTACACACATTAAGGGTGGGACAAAGACGTTGGATACTTGGGATTTCCAGGGGTAAAGCTCTAGATTTAAATCAGAGATGGAGCCTAAGGAGTACACATGCATTTGTATATGTCTCCGTGTTGTGCATGGGTAAGTGTATTAGATATATTTCTCATTGCTCTAATAAAATATCTGACAAACGTCACTTAAGGAAGAAAAAGTTTATTTTGGCCCCATAGTTTGAAGGTTCAGTCCACTATGGCAGGGAAGCATAGTTGCAGCAGTTGAAGCATCTGGCCCCATTGCATCTGTAGCCAGGAAGCAGAGAGTGATGGACGTTGGTACTCAACTGGCTTTCTCCATTTTATTCAATCCAAGAATGGTGCCTCCCACACTTAGGATGGGTCTTCCCATTTTGACCACTAATCTGGAGAACCTATCACAGATATGCTCATAAGTTTGTTTTCATGGTGATTCTATAGCCTATCAAGTTGACTAGAATAAACCTCACAGTGTGTATGGGTATCCATGACTGTGTGACTGGGCGCACGTGAGGAGTGTGCATGTGTGCACATGGGCGTATCTCCAACCTTAAACCTGTAGGCTGTCTGTCTATATCCATGATCCTTTTATTCCATGGGTGTGTATCACTGGGCACCCTTCTCTACCCCATCTCTACCTGCATCTGTAAGAGAAAAGGATCCAGCCTCCCCTGGGTCATGAGGACACCTCTGCAGCAGTGGAAGGCAGTGGAAGGCAGGAGAGCCTTGTTCCTGACCTCAGACAAATCCATTCATCTGACCCAGTTTCATAAAGGAGTCCTGATGAGTCCACTTTCTTGCTAATGGTTATGAGATGAGCCTTGGGGATTTATGGTTGAGGTTCAGTGGCCATCAATAGGCACAGGATATTCGGGAAGCCAGGCCCAGGATATCAGGACAATCTTTACCCTGTATTTGGGCAAAGAGCACCACCACACTGGATGGGAGGAGGAACTTAGGAGGAGAAAGATCTCTGAAAACAAATGGTCACTGGATAGGGCTTGAGTGTCAGGGAAACAGACCTCATTGCTGTGCATTTGACCAGGGGAAAGTGATTTTGTGCGACAGTGGAGCGATGTGCAAAGGAAAGGGGAGTCAGATCCAGTTAACAGGCCTCAAGCTTGGGAGTCTCATTTTCCTGACCTGTTGATTTTCCCTGTGATATCATCTCAGTCTCCTGCATGTTAGAGATGGATGCCTGGAGTACCACTGGGTTAGACATGTGGGAGTGAGTCACTGCCACTGTGCCTAGCAGCTCAGCCAGAACATCCCAGCCCTCGGTGGTGTCATCAGTGAGGGCCACCTCTGGTCAGGTATTAGGAATCCAGGAGCACAAAGGTGATTAGGAAAGACTTTGCTTGGGCATCTGGGCACTAATGGGAAGGCTTGACCCACTCATGTGTTCTGCAGGGTTGTGTCTCAAAAAAAAAAAAAAAAAAAAAAAAACCCAAAAGCCAAAACACTTCTCTCTCTTCCTTTCCACACAATAATACACATGTGGTATACATATTTATATATGCATGTATCCACAGGGTGAGAGTGAGAGAGTGAGAGAGTGAGAGAGTGAGAGAGAGAGAGAGAGAGAGAGAGAGAGAGAGAGAGAGAGAGAGAGAGAGAGAATTCATAGAGTATGACCAATTGGAAGACAAGTCAATATAGTGGAGAAATACCCACAGAGGAGATAAATGAATGGATTCCTAAACTCCAGTCTTGAACAGGATTTTCATGCCTCTTCCATCTTCAAAACAGCTTGAAGCCAGTCATGGCTAGACTGGCCTCCAGATACTCCTCCTCCTGCTCTGGCTCACCCTCCCCCAAGTACTACAGCCCAGTGTTGAAACCCTGGAGTTCTCTGGGGATGTGGACAGCGGCCAAATCATTGGCGTTTCCTGAGCACATGTTCTGTGCCTGGCAATGGGCCAGGAGCTGGGGTGAAGGAGGGAAATTAGACTTGATCCCTGCTCCCAAGATGCCACAGCCTGGTAGAAGGGCACTCTCTATAAACAATGCCTACACCGCGTGCTCAGGACAGTATTGCATAGGATCACAGGTGGCCTGCATTATTGGAAAGGGAGCTATATAGAGGAAGATATGCTGGGCTGCTTTCTACAAACCTGCTGTGAAAGGTTAAAAATGTACAAAAGCAGACATGAGGGAGCAATATCATAGCCTCGGGGGCTCACCATTCAGTGCCTGTTATAGTGCCTACCACAGAGGTGACAAGAATCTTTCTGGCAGATATAGAGAACTCCCCCACCCACCCAACTACCCCACACGTTTGCCCATATCGCCTGATTTGAAGGGGGGGGGGTGTCACGGCTCCCTAGACATTCAGAGCAGAGGACCATTGTGGCCAAGAGAGGAATCTGGGACTTGGGCTCTGAGCAAGGCAAGAGTCAGGTGCATCCTATCGATTCACGATGTAGACACAACTGGCCGCCCCTATTTCTGGGCTATCTTTGTCACTCGTAGTGGGGAGTCCCCAGACGCCTTCCACAGAGAGCTGCTTGGAACAAGAATTCGAGGCCTGGTGAGGGCGAGGGCGGGCACTGCTGGGCACTGCGGGCTCAGGGGCCCCTCCGCCCCGCCAGGCGCGAGGCCTTAAATATTACCCCGGAGTTTTCAATTATCTCTTCTTAATGGATTTGCAGGGGCTCTTTCATCAAGCGCGGGGTGGCTGGGTGTGGGGGTGCGGGGAGCGCGCGGCGAGGGCTGGAGCTGGGAAAATGGCCCATATTTCAATATTAAAGCCCTTTACGATCGTCAGCAGCATGAAAGATGCTGCAAATAAAGCGGAGCCGCCCGCGCCAGCCTCTCCATCTCGCAAGTTTTAATTAACGCTGAGGGGGAGGCAGCTGCCGGGCGGGGTCGGAGCTGGGCCAGGGACGGATCGCGCAGCTTCTCGGACCTGAGTCCTGAGCTGGGTCACAGGAGCGGCTCGTGGACAGGAAGGCCAAGGTGACTGGGTCCCAAGGCCGAGGAGGATCGCGTAGTGGACGCGCAAGGTGGGAAGGTCGGACGGCTGTCGCTACTCAGAGGGCCATCGCGCTCTTCTTCCAGGTCTCCATCTTTTGCCTGTCTGTCCCCGCCAGCAGCCCCCAGCTATCCCACGAGCGTCCCCGCCGACTCCCGCGGTTGACATTCCGAGGCCGGGGTTAGGGGAGCAGGAGCTTCCTGCGACCCGTCCCCCACAACCTCCCGTGGCTGCACTTCCACGACGTCTGCTTTCCCCATCACCCTCTCAGCTTCCCTGCCCGCCCCACTCTCCGCGTGCGGAGCAGCGCACACAGAAGCGCCTCTGTTTGGCCTTGGCAGCGGCCTGGCCCAACAGCTTGCTCCTGAGCGGCAGACCCATCCGTCAGGCGGGACGGATGGGACGACGTCAGGCTGCCCGTTCCGAGGACTCCCTGGGGAGCCACCTCTGGCCTTCGTCCAGACTCTCTCTTTCCTCTCTCCGCCTGGCCAACTTTGCCCCCAACTGCCAGCTCAGCACACTTCTGTGTCCAGGCCCTTTGGATTCCCAGCACCCCTAGCCTAGGTCTTGGGGTCTGGAGGAACCCTCCACTCAAGGGCCACAATAAATAGTTCTTCTCTCATCTATGTCCCCACTCAGGTTTGAAAAAACACAGAGATCTCAGTGGGCCACGGTTTAAAACAAGAAAACTTTATACAGTTGGAGAAACTATACAAATAAAAGGTATGGTCTTTATTCCCGAGAATCTCCAGCTATTTGATTTCTACTGAAAAGTTTTTGGAGAAGTTAAATTCTCTTATTGTAGTGCAGAGCTAGCAATTACACACTTGACAGATTCAGTTGTGGGTTTTGTTGTTGTTGTTGTTGGGGGGGGAGGTTGTTTCTTTTGTTTTTGTTTGTTTGTTTTGTTTTTGAGACAGGAACTCACTTAGCCTCAAATTCACTCAGGCTAAAAATAACCTTAAACTTCTGATCTTCCTGCTTGCACCTCCTACATGCCCAGATCACAGGGGCCACCACTGCAGTTTGTGCAGTGCTAGTGCTTTGTGCATGACAGGCAAGCACCCTACCAACTCCCAGGACGATGAATTCTATGTTAAATCAAAGAAGGGAGATGAGAGGAGAAAATATTTAATGTGTAGTTTTCTTGGTGTCAGTTTGTGATAATTATCTATAAAACCTGCTTAGACTTCAAGTTTAGTGAGCTTCAGCACACAACTCCTCAGCAACACAGAGAACAAAGATGGACTGTGTAGTCCTGCAGAAGTGTATAGAAGAATGGGAGAAAGATTGAAGATCAAAATATATTGAGCTTAGTGTAAGAGGTCCTGGAGGAGAAGAATCTGGGTTTGGAGAAACATGGCTTTTTGCTTCAGTTGAGAAAGAAATACTTTTGAATATAACATATTTTCCCTGGCAGTAGACAGGATGTGTGTGGTAATGGAGCTCTCAGGGTAGACAGTGGGACCTTCAATGAGGCTGGAGACAAAAATGAGTGGGCAGGAAGCCTGGGGCACCCTTCTCCAGAGGAATCCTGTCTTTGGTAGTGGACTACCGGAAGGACATCAGAGTACTATGAGACTAGGTTCCCTCCCTTTGTACCTTAGAAGCTTTGAGAATATGGCCACTGAAGGTTCATTCTTCCAGTCTGATATCACTGGGGGAAGGAGAAAAAGCAAAGACCCTCCCCTCTTACCCAGACTGTGAGGAGAGACATGGAGTCCAGGCACCATTTCGAGAACAAAGAACCAGGTGATAAAAGCATAGAGGACAGTAGCAAGGGGCTCATGGTCCATGAGAAGACAGTTCACACTCATTTGTTCAGTCTTCTATTAGAAAGCAAGGGTACTGAGGACTCCCTGCCTCGACTCAGTAACTAGAGTTACAACTGTGATGAAGAAGATAGGACTTCTGCCCTGGCCCTACTGGGGATCATAGAAGAAGACACAAATGGGTGGCTGGGATCTGGGGTTATATGTCTGTAAAGGTAAAGGGACACTTGCCATTGGCAGGACATATGGGGCACCTAGCCTAGGCTAGAAGGGCTTCACAATGGTACAGAGAAGGCACCTTTTAGTTTTCCCCAAAGGATGTGGACACTATCTACCATGTGGCAGGGAAAAGGTTACTCTGGCCTAATGTTTGAGTGCCTGTTTAGTGCCCAGTCAGCAGTTTGTGACCAGCCAAACCTAGGCAGACTTCCTGCTTCTAGTCACAGGCTGGCCAAGACTACACTGTTCTTCCCTCTCCAGCTGGAAAGCTCCTTCATGCCCAACCAGTCTGGATGAGCTTATCAGTTCTTCGGCTTGCTCACACCCAGCCTCAGGGCTGGGCTATCTGAAAACACCTCTAAAGGGAGGGCTCTGTGGAGGGTCTTAATCTTTCCTCCTTCCCCTTGCTGATAACAGTTTTGAGACAAACCAGACTGAAGAAAGAAAATAGCAACCACCACGACCAAAGAAAAATCCACCCCCTCCCCAGGCAGTCTGTCTATCTAGCTGCAGGCAGCTGAAGGAAAGCCAAGCAAAGAGAAACATTTCATTGCCCCAATGAACCTAGGAGCCTACATCAGTGATTCAACCTCTACCAGTCCTATGTCTGGTTTGGGGCAGGAAAGATGGAATGTAGGCAGGTCAGGACAACAGAATCCATGATAATATAGGCAAAACCCTGGGGCTAGAGCACCTGAACACTGAGGTCATTCCAGAAGAGCAGAGGTTACAAGAGGAGGTAAGCACAAGCTTTTGAAAAGTCTAACAGGCCAAATGAAGGGTGTAGAAAGTGACAGACTCCACAGGGCCTATGTGTCAAATTTTGATTTTCCCCTACAATACAGAAAATGAACAAATTTAGTGTTCTGGTGTTTGTTATCCTGTCTTCAGGTTTGACAAGCTACTGCTGATGTTTCTTCATCACTTCTCTTGAGTTTTCAAAACAAAATAAATCATTTAAGATAAACATCCCCCTTGTCCCCCTTGCCAGCATGTGTGTCTCCTGCCCAGAGGCATCGCCATCATGAACTTCGGCTGGTCTCCCATTCATGATTTCATATTTATAATACATAAGTGTATCCAAGAATCACAGATTGCCTCAGAGCATTCTAAACACTGTCCAACTGCTACAACTCATAGAAATATTTTTTTCTGCACTTAAAAAAAAAGTCTTTATTTAAAGTTTGTGGCAGAGAGTGGGCGCCTACAAAATCAGGCCTTATGGCTTCTAGGAATGGAGTAATCAACACTTAGGAGAGTTGGCACCCCAGGTGCCAGCTACAGAAGCCTGTGGGGGCGTGAGATTGCAGTGTGCAAGCTGTTTTCAGCACCACGAACAGGGCCCAAGACCTTGTTGAAGATGTTCTGTGTTTGTTGACAGAGAAGCTTATCAGACTGAGAGATCCAAGATGAACCCTAAGTTTCTAGCCCAATGCGACTCATTGAGTGACAGCCCCAGTCCTCAAGAGAAGAGCACTAGCAAAGGAATTGGGTTTTCCAGAAGATGATTTCACAGCTGATAAGTCTGGGCTGTGCAGAGCCACTGATGAGTGGGCATCCTGGGCTTCTGGTGGTCAGGACCCAGAGATGGTATGAAGGGAAGATTTAGTCTTGCTGGGTGCAAAAATCACAGCTGGTTCAGAAACCAAATCCAAGCTCATCTTTCCCAGGAGGCCAACTGTAGGGCCCAGCCTTTGCGCCCACAAACAAGAACCTGCTGCCCTTTGTGTGGTAGACTTCCTGCAGCCCATTAGCCAGGGCAGACCAGAGGGGGAGGAGGAAGAGGTCATAAGTGATTCTAGAATCATAAAGACCTTGTCAGACACCCACACTTTCAATTTGCCGTCCATTCTGTATTCATCAACAAGACAATCAGGCAGTGATCACAATTGCTTCCTAGAGATTTCTTGACCAATCTAGTCTCTCATTTAGGGAAGAGAGTGAAATACAGCTGCTCTGCTTCTGCTGAGACCCAAGGCTCTGACCCTGGTTCAGAAGTCTGCCTTCTGCAAAAACTAATAAACAAAACTCTTTCAAGCTACTTGGATCTCTACCTACTCTGTCCAGGTCAAGCCTCTGCCTACCCTCTGCTGCTAGTGCATTTGCCAACAGTCTCCTGGCGACACCAGGCTTCTTTTCATTCCTTCCCATTGCCCACAACACCGGTTTCCTAAGCTCCAGCATTCTCTGCCTTTGTTCTTCTTCCTGACTTCTTGAGCATTCCATAGAATGGATTTATAATCATTTGGGTTCTGGCTATGGCTAAGTACTGTGCACTTACTTCATCCCTGGAATAATCTTGAACACTGTTTCTCCTGCCTTCAAATCCTGAAAGGTGTCTCCTTCTTTGGGTTCAAGCCCTACAGTCACCAAAACACTCACCAGAGCAGACTTGTAACCAGTCCATCTCATGCTGACTTTTGCAGGCTTCTCATTTTAACACACACTGTAGCCTACAAAATACTACTTCTGTGCACCTCCTATACTGAGTAGAGTTCTGAACATCAGGCCATATAGGTCCCTACCTTAAAGGAGTGTAGGGGCAACATGGAATGCAGTCACATGACTTGTTCAGCTAGCCAGGGTATTTATTCTTCATTGGGTGCAAGCAGGGAAGAGATGCCTGTTGAGTCAGGTAACAAAACCCTGGGGCTTTGTTACCTTCAGTCTTTTTCACAGGTCCAGGGCTATATGTGGACAATTAAAAGCATGGATACCTTAAGCTGTGGGCAGCCTGAAGGCAGAGCCACAGAAGTCCCTTAAGTAAAGGGCCACAGAAGAGGACCATCGGAAAAGAAGGGTGTATCTTGAAAAGCTCCCCCAAACCATAAAACTTAAAAGCATCCAAGTTGTAGATAGCTTTGGGGATTTTCCTGAAGAATCTGAGAAAATTCCAAGGCTCTTTGTGGTTGTCTATGAAGTGTGACTACTCTGTTAGTTGGTGACTTGGATTTAGCTAGTAATTATTAAACAGAAGTTAGCAACAGAGTCTGAAGTTAAAATTGCACACGCGCCTGCCCTTTTGGTACACACCTTTAATTCCAGCACCCAGAAGGCAGAGACAGGCAGAATTCTGTGAATTCAAGGCCAGCCATAGTGAGACCCTGTTTCAAAAAAAAATTTTTTTTAAAGAAGTTGCCATACAGCTGAACATGTTGGTACATGTCTTTAATCCTAGCACTCAGGAGGCAGAGACAGGAGGCAGATCTCTTCTGAGTTTGAGACCAGTCAGGTCTACAGGGCAAGTTCCAGGGCTCCACAGAGAAACCCTGTCTGGATAAGCGCCCCCCCCCCCCAATTTAAAAATAAAATGAGAAATAACCCACACATCATGGTCTTAATGTTAACTCGAAGGAGAGCAATATAGAAAGAGAAATAGTATTTGCTTAGTACTACTCTCTTGAAGAGAGAAGGGGTGAGCAAGATGGCTTGCTGGGTAAAGGTGCTTGCCACTAGACCCTGATGACCTGAAATCTACCTTTCATGACCCACTTGGTGGAGGGAAAGAACTGACTCTTGCAAATTGTCCTCTAACCTCCACACAAATGTGGTGGGATGCATACACCCACTCACCTCCAGCCACACAAAATAAACAAATGTTATAATATTTAAAAAATAAAGAGGAAAACGTGAAGCTTGTGGTCTTGTGTTGCGGGCTGAACTCTTATTACTGCCCAGACTACTGTGTAAAGCTTTTTCTTTGTACTAAATAAACTCCTGTCACGAGGAGGTCAAAAACAAAAACCAAAACAACAAAAAACAAAACCCAACATCAACAACAACAAAACAAAAAACAAAGAAAAAAAACTAAGGGTGAAGAAGTCAGAAACCCTGGTTCTTGCTCAAGCTCCATCCACCCAACAAAGGGGTTTCAAGCTTTTCTGCCAATGTCCTTTCAATATTAGGGGATGGAAGGTAAATTGGACCTAGGGGTCAGTCAGCAATGACCTGTCTTCTTTCCCTTTCTTTCCCCACTCCCTCTCTTCCTTCCTTCCTCCCTGGCACATGTTAAAGAAAATAGGATGATACATACTTTATTTGTATTACATATAATTTAGATTTCTCATTAATAAGAAAATAAGACCAGATTGTTTTTCTCTTGTGATAGGGTCTCGCTGTATAGACCCTGGCTGGCCAGGAATCTGCATGTAGACTAGGCTGGTCTCAAACTTGCAACTATCTGCCTTCTGCCTCCCCAGAACAGGTGTGCACCACTCACTATGCTTGGTGGCCCAAATTCTTTTGAGGCCTTGTAGTTTTGCCTTACATTTATTCAAACTTTGCATATTATTACATAATAGTTTTATGCTTTCTTTTCTTCTTTTTCTTTATTGTTTTTGTTTGTTTGTTTGTTTTTGTTTGTTTTGTTTTTGCTTTTTGAAACTGAGTTTTACTATGTAACCCTGACTGACTTGGAATTCCTGGTTAGCCTACAAAACTCACAGAGATACATCTGCCTCTGTCTCCCTAGTGCTGGAATTAAATGCAGATACAAACACATTTGTCTTGTTTTTACACATTTTAATAATTAAAATGTTTAAATTATTTGCTATCAAAAGTACTCTGAGCCGGGCAGTGGTGGCGCATGCCTTTAATCCCAGCACTTGGGAGGCAGAAGCAGGTAGATTTCTGAGTTCAAGGCCAGCTTGGTCTACAGAGTGAGTTCCAGGACAGCCAGGGCTATATAGAGAAACCCTGTCTTGAAACACCCCTCACCCCCAAAAAAGTACTCTGTGAGGCTAGAAGTATGACTCAGCTGGTAAAGTGCTTTTCTCATAAACATGAGTGTCTGAATTCAGTTTCTAGACTCATGTGAAAAAGTCTGGCATGGTACCGTCTAGGGAAGCAAAGGTAGGTGTGTCTCTGTAGTTCGATGACCAGCCAGTGTAGCTTAGGTATAGAAAGACCCTGTCTCAAAGAAAAGGTGATTGTTGACTGAGGAATGACACTTGATTGTTGGCCTCCACACACAAGCACACAGAGATGGACACCCCCATTAACATATACATAAGAACACCCACACATAGAATTCTCTGTGATTTTGAAAGAAATTTCTTGTATGTTGTGTGATAAGGCAGTGTGCAGCCACAGATGTGTGGTCTCAGAGCCTTGATTAGGTAAGATATGGTACAGTGTGGACCACAACAACTCTCTTTTTTGCATAATTTTTGTTGTTTTACATTTATTTTTATTTTATGTGTATGAGTGTTTTGCCTGAAAGTCTGTATGTGTACATCTATCCCTGGTACCTTCAGAGGTCCAAAAAATGGCATCCAATCCTCTGGAATTTGAGTAATAGAGCCACCATATGGATGCTGGGAACCAAACCTGGGTCCTCTGTGTCTTACTTGCTTTTTTTTTTTTTTTTATTTCTTTATTTGTTTTATGTATATAAATTAACTGTAGCTGTTTTCAGACACACCAGAAGAGGGGGTAGGATTCCATTACAGATGGTTGTGAGCCACCATGTGGTTTCTGGGAATTGAACTCAGGAAGAGCAATCAGTGCTCTTAGCCACTGAGCCACCTCTCAAACTTCCCCCCACTTGCTTTTATAGTGCTGTGCTATAACACTATAACTAAGGCAATTTATAATAGAAAGCATTAAGTGCTTATGATTTCAGAGGTTTAGAGTCCATAATGGTGGAGCAAAGATATGGTGGCAAGAAATCGCTGAGTGCTTACATCTTGATCCTCAAGTAAGCAGAGAGAACCATTGGAAATTGTGCACGTCTTTAAAACATCAAAACCCCAGTGACACATCTTAACAAGGCACCACCCTATAACCTTCTCAAACAGTTCTACCAACTGAGGACCAAATATTCAAATATATGAGCCTACTGGGGCCATTTTTTTTTTTATCCCAACCACCACACTCTGCAAGAGCAACAAGTACTCTTATCCTCTGAGCCATATCTCTAGTCTGCTATGCTTTAGTTTTGGAGATAAGGTCTTCTCGCCCTCCCCCCTCCCCAACCAACTCCCAGGACAGGGTTTCTCTGTGTAGCCCTGGCTGTCCTAGAACTCACTCCGTAGACTAGGCTGACTTTGAACTCAGAGACTTGCCTACCTCTGCCTCCTGAATGGTGGGATTATTAGGTGAGTAAGATAGGGTCTTATTCTGTAGCCCATGGTGACCTTGAACTCTTGATTTTCCTGCTTTAACTTCCCAGGTTTTGGGATGCTCAGCTATTTTATTTTATTATTTTTTTAATTGTTAAACTTTCTTACCACTGTGTCATGCTACACTTGCACGGTTAATGAGATACTTTGTATCATGAGCCAGATACTTTGTATCAAGTTGTTTCAGTTTTTTCAGCCACCTGAAACACACACAGACCCACAGCTAGCCTGAGGCCATACAGCTGCAAAGCAGCCTCCTCTCTCCACTGAGGCTCCAAAGCAGACAGGGCCCCCTGCTGCCTATTGGAGGCCACAGCTGGAACTTGGCTGAATGAAGGGTAGCCCCCCACCCCCACTCCCCACAGCCTGAGAGAAGGAGACTGTTGTAAATTCTAGAAAGAGAGTGTGTGGAATATAAGGAGACTCAGAAAAGCTGGGTTGTGCCTAGCTCTGCCCACGAGTACCTATGAGCTCTCAAGGGAGCTCCTTACTGTCCTCTATAAAACAAAATAGGTT
Organism: Arvicanthis niloticus; assembly: GCF_011762505.2. Taxonomy (NCBI): domain Eukaryota; kingdom Metazoa; phylum Chordata; class Mammalia; order Rodentia; family Muridae; genus Arvicanthis; species Arvicanthis niloticus. Next base: position 77,303,387 of record NC_047670.1, on the reverse strand, counting down.
GAAATAACAATTGATAAGAAGAGGATTGGAGCTGGAGAGATGGCTCATCTGTTAAGAGCACTGTTCTTACACAGAACCCAGGTTGGATTTCTAGCACTCATATGGTGGATCATAGCTACCTATAACTCCAGTTCCTGGGGATCTTCTTCTGGCCTTTCTGGACACAAGGCATGCACACAATATACAGACATACATGCAAGCAAAAAAAAAAAATTCCTACACAGAAAATAAAAACAAATAAATTTTAAAAAAGAAAGAAAGAAAAGGGCCAAGTCAGCATCCCAGCTTCCTTTCTTGCTCTGTCTCTCATGCAAGTTACTATGCCTACACCTCTGTTCTCACTTCCAAAATTTGAAAAATAATCTTCATCTCACAAGGTGCTATAGGAATTAAAAATAATACCTGTGAGAGACTCATGGAGCAGAATTTGGCGTGTAGTAGCTGCCCAAGAAAGCTTGGTGATACTACTATGTAACAGAGCCCTTAGTAGAAAGTAAGCCAGATAAATGCATGAGCCTGGCAATCTAAATTCCATCCATGGTGGAAGGAGGGAACCTCTAGTGGTCCTCTCACCTCTGCAGGCATTCACCAGGACTAGTAAGACCATGACACAAACACCTATCAAAATGCTAATAAATAAATACAAGACGTGGTAAGAGTGATGCTATCAATAAAAGAAATTCCTTAAAACCAAAGAGGTGAGTTACTCAAAAATAGCTCGGCTAGCCAAAGGCACAGGGATTGCCTTCAAGTGGGGAGGGGTTGGTGAAGAAAGAAAGCCCAGATCATGGCTGGGCATCTGGATCCAGGTTCTTCTGAACCAGTTTGGAGGATAGAACCTGCCATTGCCCAAGAGAGTGTCAGGTCCTCTCAGCTTTAGTGTTGGCTCCAACGCTCAGCCAGTCTGCCCCATTCCTTGGTGTAGAATGTGGGGAGACCATTCAGCAAAGCATCCATGTCCACCTGGAAAGCCACACAGATGCTCCTCAAAGTCTCTGTGCTGGGGATTCTCTCTAAAGGGAGCCTCAGACCTCTCCAAAGATGGTTCCCAAGAATAAAGGCTTTATTGGGAAAACCCAGGCACTGGGGTGGAATAGAGCCTCCTCTCCCCAGGCCTTTCCCCCTAAGTGGGTGTCCCAGACACCTCTCCCAGTTTGGAAAGTAGTTATTTATGGTTTATTTTTTGACACCAGATCATCGCTGCCCAAGTTTCATCAATTTGTCACTGTTTTTATTGTCAGCAATTGCCCATAACTGGAGCACATTTAAAATGTCATTGATCTTGGTATTACAGTGTCATAATCTGACAGTAATAGGTGTAGCCAGCACAGGAAGCCCAGGCCCTGAGATTGATGGCGTTCAGCACACCAATTATACTCTGTCCATCTAAGTGATAAAAGAGTACGTAGGAGGCATTCAATAGATAAATTAGATATCGCTCCCAATTATGGCCTTTTATTTTATGGAGTCATAAGCTCCCCTTAGAAGTTCTTTTTCTTCATTTGGCTTGTAAAGGGACCTTACCTGACCCCCGAAGACAGAGACTTCCTCCCCTGCTGCTCCTGTCCTGTGCTCAGTGCTGTTCCCTTCCCACCTTCCTGGGGTCTCACCTGGACTCTGGGGACCTCACTCAGAAGCCTCCCGATGTCAGTATCACAATTGTGGAACAAAGAAGGTATCACCCTTGTGTCTAGGGCAGGCCTTTGAGAAGCCCTTCCCATGATGCATCACTGACTGAAGAAATGTAACTGGGAGAAAGACCCATACAATGATTCCCACCCCAGCTCCAAATGCCAACAGGGGATTCAGAGTAGCAGTGAGGACTTGGCCAGAATTTGAAAGAAGGGCTAAGAAAGAGTTTTTGGTCCTCTGGAAGTGAATCCATCTATATCCCACTATCCTCCTGCCTCTGGTCTGGACATAGAGAAGCCAGGTGAAGCCTCTAAAGCCTGCTTGTGAATTACAGTTCTGGCCAGGTAGCTTCCTCAGCTTGCCTGGCTCTTCTGGAGATGCTTGGCAAGCCACACTTTACCAAGGAAAGTGTTTGCCTCAGGCAAAGAGGGTATCTGGCCAGGAAACAAGAACAGTGAGAGGCCAACTTATTTAGGGCCTGGTTTATAAACACTTGAAACTCTGCAGACAGCCCTGTGCTGGTAACAGTCCCGTTCCTTGTTCCTTTCCCCCTTCCTACTCTGTGTTTCCCCCATAAGGCTGCAGGAAACTAAGCCAGTGGAGTCACCAGGTGCTAAGGGGGCTCGGAGCCAGGTGTGTTTATTGAGCTTTGATAGAGAAACGTTCTATAGGCTGCAGCTCCCAGGAGCCTGGGGCCATCCTAGCACTGTAAATAACCACAGCACTAAGTACCCAGTTATACCAAAGGGGAATCTGGTCTTCCAGTGAGAAACCTGAGAATGTAGTCCAGGGGAGGAGGAATGATTGGGGGGCTGGAGAGAGAGCTAGGGAACTGTCACTCCTGCTCCTCAAGTATACCCACGAGCTGTGATAGATGCACTTCTGGAGTGGTGGATGCCATTTCAAGTGAAATGTTTATAGGGAACAAGAATGATTTAAATGACTTGGCTGATAAACATGAGCCAGATAGGGAGCAAGGGCAAGGAGACAGAGTAAGGAATCAAAGGCCTGGAGGCCCCCAGTGTTAAGTAGCTGTCTAAAACTCTGCTCAAACACACCCACACCAGCTTTGCTCTTAACATGTTTTTAAGAGCTGGTTATGATTTCCTCCAGGGCGGCTCAGATTAAGACTGGAGTGGAGCCCCCAGCTGAGCGCCTTCAATAACTGTCCATCACATCCTCTTTAGAGAGGCAGCCTCCCCTGGCTTGGGAGCCTGTGGCTAGGCTGGCTTCAAGGCTGCTTTTGCTCCTCTGTCAAACCGCTCCTGCTCCTAGGCAGAATCTCAGGGCCTATGTGGCCATGGCTGGAACTATGCCCTAGGTGTTGGGGTGGCTCTGGGACTGGTAATTGAGCACACATTCCCAGAGCCCTTGGCCTTCCACAAACACTGCAGAGGACAAGAGAGAAGTGCCCATTAACCCCAGTGTCCCTCCAGCCGGGGCTGCCACTCTGGTCCAAGCCACCATTCCTCACTTGGGTTCCCATGGTCACCTTTCCACCTGTCTCCCTGTATCTTCCAATACCCCTTGCAGACCTTTAATATTCTTTAGATACCTGTTTGTTTTCTAAAGAAAGACAGAAAAGGTGTGAATCTGAATGGAGTAGGGAGTTAAGGGTAGGGGGAAATCATAATCAGAATGTGTTGTATGAAGAAAAATCATTAAAAAAAATTTTTTTCAAGATAGGGTTTCTGTGTAGCCCTGCCTGCTCTGAAGCTCACTCTGCAGTGACATGTAATTAGACTGGCCTCCAACTCAGAGACCTGCCTGCCTCTGCCTCCTGAGTGCAGGGAATAAAGGTGGGCATCACCATTTCCTGGAAAGGAAAAATCTATTTTCTTCTTCTTCTTCTTCTTCTTCTTCTTCTTCTTCTTCTTCTTCTTCTTCTTCTTCTTCTTCTTCTTCTTCTTCTTCTCTTTCTCCTTCTCCTTCTCCTTCTCCTTCTCCTTCTCCTTCTCCTTCTCCTTCTCCTTCTCCTTCTCCTTCTCCTTCTCCTTCTCCTTCTCCTTCTCCTTCTCCTTCTCCTTCTCCTTCTTCTTCTTCTTCTTCTTCTTCTTCTTCTTCTTCTTTTTAAATGTATTTATTTATTCACTTTACATCCTTCCCCCCCATAACCCTCTCTCCTCCTCAGAGAAGGGGAACTTCCACTTGGGTACTACCCCACCATGGGACCTCTAGTCACAGAAGGCCTAAGCACATCCTCTCCCACTGAGGCCTGATCAGGCAGTCCACCTAGGGGAAGGGGATCTAGTACCAGGCAAGAAGGCCAGAGACAGCCTCCATTCCAATTGCTAGGGGACCCATATAAAGATCAAACTGTACATCTGCTATAAATGTGTGGGAGCCTAGGTCCAGCCCCTGCATGCTCTTTGGTTGGTGATTTAGTCTCAGTGAGACCCCCATGGCAGAAAAAATATTTTTAATTAAAAAAAAAAAAAAAGAAACACTTTAAAAAACTGAAGTTCTCATTTCTGGCTTTAACTAGGGGTGAATAATGGTGCTCCTCAGTTAGCTTCCATAACCCCAAATGGTCTTCAGTGCCTCAGAGAGGCCGTCTCCACTCTCTGCGCTCACTCCCTTCCATCTGCATTCAACGTTCCTGTGTGTGCTCCACAAATTTGCCAGGTTGTTCTGGCCTCTGGATCTTTGCACTGGCTTTTATGTCTACCAAGAATGCTCTGGTCACACTGTTGGTGAGGCTCACTGGTCTTTCCTCTCTGAGTCTTTGTGCAAATACTCTGTTCTCAATGAGACCACGTAAAGTACTGCTGAAAGTCACCAGAGTTCCCCTATCCTGATGCCTCTTTCCCATGGTTATTTCTTTTCTGTAATGTGTAATTAACATTTAAAAAATTCATACTTTTGTTTGTTTGTTTTAGGTCTCAGTATGTAGTCCTGGCTGTCCGGGATCTCACTATGTAGATCATGCTGACCTCAAACTCACAGAGAACCTCCTGCTTCTGTCTCTCACATGCTGGAATTGAAAGTGTGCACCACCATGCTGGGCAATATATTTATTTATTTGTGTGTGTGTGTGTGTGTGTGCGCGCGCGTGTGCATGCACACACACACACGTGCATGAGTACATATGCCATGGTACATTTATAGAGGTCAGAGGACAACTTCCAGGAATCTGTTCTCTCTTCCCACCAAGTGGGTACTGAGGATTAAGCTCAGGTCATCAGGCTTGGCATCAAGCCTGGCATCTTTATTCACAGTGCTATCTTGCCAACCCTGTGTAAGTTAATAAGTGTCTTCCCATTTCTGTATCTCCCAGCCAGCATGTAAACATCACACAGGAGTCTTTCTATCACTAATACATTCTAAGGACCTGGACTAGTGCTTGATAGCTATTTATTAAAAAAACACAAGGAATGAGGTTACCTGGGTGAGAGGTTGAAATGGAAGGCAGAGAGAGCCTTCCTGGGTCCAGGCTTAACTTGGGCCTATCTCTTTCCTCTCAGGCCATATGTGAGCATCTGGCCATCAATGAAATGTGTACCAACAGGAAGCTAGAGCTTCACCAAAATGGGGAAACACATCAAGAGACAGTCTGGATTCTCAACCCTGGTGGGGACCTATTTCAGGTTGAAATTTCTTGATAACTAAAGTAATTGTGGGATGATAATACCAAAAGAGGCAGAGTGTGTTGCTAGGTTGGTAGAGTATTTGCCTACCGTTCATGAGGTCTTTAGGTTCAATCCCCAGGACTGGATAAACTGGTCATGGTGGTACAAACTCTGGATGTAGAAGGAGGAGGATCCAGGTTATCCTCTGCTATGTGAGTTTGAGGCCAGCCTTAGCTCCATGAAATCATCTAAAAAACCTAAACCAAAACATAAATCTGCAGGGATGTGCTGGTGGAGAATAAGAATTTGAAACTGCAAATCAGCATTCTTCAGGTGTGGTTTGGGAAGTAGAGAGCAAACAGGGCTGGCACCACTCTTCCAAGTCAGGAAAACATAACAAAGGACATAGGTGGGATTGGGAGGCCTGCTGGACAATCATGGAGAATGAGAAAGAGAGAGAGAGAGAGAGAGAGAGAGAGAGAGAGAGAGAGAGAGAGAGGAAAAAGAAGGAGGAGGAGGGAGAGGAGGAGGAAGAAGAGAAGGGAGAGGAGGAAGGGGAGGAAGAAGAGGAAGAGGAGGGAGATGAGGAGGGGGAGAAAAAGGAGGGAGATGAGGAGGGGGAGGAAGAGGAGGAGGAAGAAGAGGAGGAAGAGGAGGAAAAGGAGAAAGAGGAGGAAGAGGAGAAAGAGGAGGAAGAGGAGGAAGAGGAGGAAGAGGAGAAAGAGGAAGAAGAGGATCATGAGGAAGAGGAGGAGGAAGAGGAGGAGGAAGAGGAGGAGGAAGAGAAGAAGGCTGAGTCTCTCAAGGTGATTATCTCAACATGTTCTTCTCCCCAGGGGCATAATAAAAGACCAAGGCTTACATCTAAAGACTGAAGTTAAAGGTCCCCTGCCAACAATGTGACAGGCAGTGAAGGTTACCCTGGGGACTGGCTCTGTCCAAAAGAACTTGGCTAAGTGTAAATCTCATCTGGGTAACACAGGGTCTGGGATGCTCTGGGGCAGAAGGTTGGGGTACCACAGTATGGGGAAGCCTGGTTTTCAAGCATGCACCCTAGCAAGGATTCTGGGCCCTCAAGTCAGGAACCCTGTTCTCTCTCCTGCCCTTCTTAAGGTAGGGAGGCAACTTGGAGATTTTAGTTCAATGATGCCCCAGCCACCCACCTGCATCTGCCACTGCTACCCCTACCCAAACACCAGAGCTCAGTGCAGCTTTGAAGTGACTTCAAGATTCAACCCAAGAAAAGCAAAAACATATATTTTGGGAGTTAACCAAGACAGTGGTCACTGTAGTTATAATGGAGAGAGGACCTAGGTGGCCTTGAACCCTGAGGCTGGCAAGCATACTTACTGACCATTGTATAATTTTTAATGGTTTATTTTTAATTTATGTGTGTTAGTATTTTATCTGCATGTATGTCTGTGTAAGGATGTCAGATCCCCTGGAACTGGAGTTACAGACAGTTGTGAGTTGCCACATGGGTACTGGGAATTGAACCCAGGTCCTATGGAAGAGCAGCCAGTGCTCTTAATTGCTGAGCCATCTCTCCAGCCCCTATATTATAACTTTTGATGCCTTTTGAATTTTGAAACATGTTTGTGTATTTCCCATTCAAAAAAATCATTAAAATCAGATAGAAGCAATAAGAACAACAACAAAAGTGTGAACTTGTACCTAAGCCAGTCCTTCTTTATCCCAGATCCCTAGAGGGGATAAGGGTGGTAGATTTCACACAGCATTTAAGGTTGTCAAAGTTCTAGGGACTGGATATATGGACCTCAGCTCTCTGATCTTCAGTGGCCTGTCCTGCTCATTGACTTACCCATGTTATTTGAAGAATTGTGTATCTACTCTGGGCTAACCTTCCATGAATGGTTCTTAAAGGCGTGCCATCTTAAACCTCACTTTTCTCAGTAAGTTATCTCTTGAGCAGCTCTCTGCTGTACCACCCAGGTAATGTTTGATAGTTTCTTCCTATTGTTCTTGCCTCCTTCCCTTCTAACACCCTCTAGTATCAAACTGCTTCTCCACAGAAACTTGGCCTGGCTCCAGACAAGACATATGACCTTGAGTAAATCAGTTAACCTTTGTGTGTCTCTGTTTCCAGCCTCTCATTGAGGATTCTGATCGTTCCTCTGGGGTTCTTTATTCATCCATTCATACAAGCATGTATTTTGTGCCAGACACTGAGCATGTCACTGGACAACGCAACAGACAGTGTATATGAAGTTAATCTAAAGACACAGAGTCATTGCCAAGGCCTCTTGCTGGCACCTGCTCTGGATACAGTGTCAATAGTGTCACAAGTGGCCTACAAGAAGGAATTATACTGATACTATTAACTGAGTCTTCAGTCTGGGGTGGTGAGTGTATCCACATGCCAAACCCTCTCAGTACCTCTTCCTGGGAGCTGGGTTCAAATAGGCCATAGGAAACAAAGTTGCTCATGTCCTGGGTCTGCTGATTTCCTAAGCCCTCCACCCCAGATCTCCTTGGGGACTGATACAGAAACTAAGATGCTGGAGTCAGAAACTCATATTGTACCCCAGAAGAAAAGAGCCTCCTATAAGACAACCATCTTGACTTGAGCAGCAAACACTTGTTTCAGAGAAAATAGAGCTTCAGATTTCCTGCTGACAGGAATCCCTATCTGCCTGACTACCTAAGACAATGATAGCAACCCTGGGTGGACAGGCACTAAGTGGCTATGTTTCATGGCAAGACCCTAAATTAAGGTGGTAATTTTGGGCCATGGAGGAGGACGGACCGAGTTTAGACAAAAGCAAGCACTTCTGACTGTCAATGAGTGGTTGTGGAGGCCACAGAGAGCTGCTCAGACACTGTCTTCCAGGAGGAAGGGACAATGATAAGATTATGAATTGTAAAGGGTTTGGGGACTCTATCATATTTTAGAGCTAGCAATGGCTGAGGAGGAAGCCAGAGACATATCAGATTATCTACATGGACAGGGACCAAGTATCTGGAGCTCCCTGCCTGGCATAATGTCTCATGTAGAACTGTGTGGAGAGTCTCACTAAAGCCTTCCCTGAGCGATGGTGAAAACTCTAGGCTTTGGTACCTGCTACTCATCAGACATCAAACAAATACTTTGATGAATGAATGGATGTGGACAAATATTTACAAGCAGATATTACACTTATTCAGGCGAGGGATAAAATATAGCATGCCATTTATATGGCTGGGCAAACCTCAGTTAACAGGTTGAATAGAAGGGATCCTGGAAACAAGCTATGATTCTGAGCAGTGGAATCATGTGGTGGCTTGAGGGCATGTAGTTACAGGAGCTGCTTCAAAACTACACAAAAAGCGGCCCCACACTGTAGGACCTAAATGTGTTTCTTCAACCTCCAGCTGTATTTCAACTTTCAGAACCAGAAGCTTCTGGGGGTAGGAGAGGAACTGAGCTTCTGTCAGTCATCCCCTGGGATCAGCCCAAAGCAGATACTTGAAGGAACTTGGGAGTCAAGGCCAAGAGCTAATTCAGCCAGCAGCTGGAGTGGGTGTGTAGGTGTGGAACACGATTTCCTGGGCCCGATTCCCTAAAATCTTCATCTCTAAAATGAGGAGCCGCAGTGGCTGGGGAGGAATTAGCTGTAAAGTGCTGCCTCTGACAATGTGGCTCAGGCTGACTTTCAACTCAGTATTTTCCTGCCTCAGCCTCCTAAGTGCCAGGCTATTTTCCAACCCCCTGAGAGTCTCTCTACCTTCCCTTTTCCCCTACAGCTTCAACACTGTCTCTCAGCTTCTCTGCCCCACAGGGGTTGTTTCTTTCCCTCTACTCCAGTTGGTTTTCTTTCTGGGGCCTCCTGTTTCCTTTCTCTCCTGCACCTCTCCAGTACCCTGGGACCTAGAATGTGGAGGCTGGGAACTGGGAGCTCTTGAGGACTCCTTTCTATGATCCTGCAGCTTGCAGTGCCCGCCCCTGCCCAGTGCAACCCGCTCATAACCATTGCCGCACTGTGCCCTGGGCAGGGCTAATGCGATCTGGAAAGACCCTGGCGGGCGGCGGGCAGTCTGGCCTGAGCGTCCTGGGCTGTGCTGATGGATGGTCCCCTGACAGTAATCGCAGAATGAGGACTTGCTGGCGACGCTCTCGCCCGAGGCCCCGCTGTTTGGCCAGCCCAGGAGCCCCTCCCTCGCCCCTCCTCCTAACTCCCAAGCGCTCTCAGATCACTGGGTTTAGGAGTGCCTAGTGCTTCCAGGTTAGGTCAATCCAGTCTTCCTTGCTCCCTCGCTCCAAGATTCTGGTCTCTATTTTGTAATTTTCCTTGTATCCACACTTAATCCGTAATTCTGAACAAACTGCTTAATCTTCCTGAACCTGTTTCCCCTTTTGCACAATGAGAAATAGTGGTCATTTACAGCTTGAGTGGAGAATATTGAGATGAGAACACGGGAGAAAATGCTGAGCAAATCGTCACTCTCCCGGAAGAACTGACTTTTATTTTTAGTTTACAGTGCTCAGAATAATCTGAGCTAAATGTATGAGGATGAGCGGCTGTTTACACAGAAGTTGCTTCTATGTGTGAATGCTCGCGATACTTTTAGGCTAAACAGACACACTAGAAAACAGCAACCCAGGACACAGGTGTTCTCCCCAGTAGGACTCCCTACTTTATTGAGGCCCGCCTACTAGGCCCTCAGTCTGAACCCAGTGTTGAGGTCCCCAGCATCCCCAGCTAGGCAAGGAGGAGCTGTGAGGATCCCCTTTGGGGAGTTATTCTGGGCCCATTCCCCAACATCTGCCAAATTGCTTAGGTTTGAAATTCTATCATTCCTCCACCCCAGGGGAGCCCCCCTTGGGCACCACCCTGGAGGGGTGGAGAGACTGGGGGATCCAGACCAATTATACTTTGGAGAGCACACCAGACGCCTGCTCACTCCCTTTTAACCTTTCCCTCTCCTCAGAACCAAATTGAGTTAGTCTTGAGTTTTGATTTAATTCCCCAAATGGAGTCCTAATCTGCTTAGTGTCCTTTTTCGGAGTCATGAGTATTGAAGTGTGTGCGGTGGAGGTAATGAAAGAGCAGCTCTGTGGCTTCTGGAAAATTCACACACTCATGTCCCAAATGCCAAAGAACAAGAGACACCATGGCCCTGGGGAGGGGGACGATGGTGACCTCAGCATGGCCCTGGGGTAGTGCTGATGATAATGACCTCAGCAAATATTTATTGGGCACTTTCTGTGTGCCAGGACTGAGCTGAGCACTCTATGGCAACTCCTCATTTAATTCTCATGAGTGCTTTCCAAGTTGGTGTCCTTCACATCCCCAATTTAGAGATGAAAAAACTGAGGCTTAGACTGAGCCTTGAGCTGAGGCTTCCTAGTTGTGTAAGTTACACTGCATTCCAGAGCTGTTCATTAATTGACAGAACCTATGTTTGAAACTACAGTTAGATTGCAGATGTGTGTTCTTAACTACTTCATTGTGTGACCCTGGGCAAGACACATAGCTTCTAGGTGCCCAGTTCCCTCACTTTCCAAACACTGATAATAACCAGAAAGAAGAAGACACTCCCTTAATAGGGCTGTTGATAAGGTGAGATAAGACATTCACAGTCCTTGCAGCATTCAATAGACTGTTAGGTAAGCCTGGGATGGGGGATGGGGGGTGCAGGAAGTATGCACTGCAGTAACACAAATTATGAACTATTATCATTGATAATGAGAGCTCTACAAACTAAAAACTGCTATGCCTGTTTAACAGATGAAGAAACTTTCAGGTGAATGAAGGCCTAAAGCCATTGTGTTAATGAATAGCAGAGCAAAAGTTGTCTCCAAACATGGGGCTCTTGAATTCCAAAGCTGCTGGACCAGTGCCCCCAGGGTCACCAGGCACTGGCCTCTCCTGGTAAGGTCAGGACAGAGGCCAACAATCCCAAATCACATCATCTACCACCTGTGACCTGATTTTCTCCAGGTGAGCAATGTTTTCCTAACAGGACAAGAGGAAAATAAATAAAGCTGCAAAGCAGACAGTCACCTCCCCTAAGGCTGATGATGCAGGGGATCCTCAGCAAGTTGTATCCCTACACACTCCCTTGTTTCTCAGTGCTCAAGTTTGTGGCCATTAAATAGAAAAGAAGAAAGTTTGAGCCAGGCATGAAATATTTATTAGTTAATTACAATATGCAGATTCTGTTCCAAGGAGTGATTTATCTTTTTGGAAATATAAGAAAAGATCCTGGGAATGTGTATCCTAATTGCTGGGCCTATTATTGTAGCATCCAGGTAGAAACATCATTTACTATACAGCAGCACATTTCCCTATGCCAGAAGGAAGCTGCCTCAGCCTCTGCCACTAGTAACTGAGGACCATGTGCTTTTCTGATGAGCAAGGGATACTGAGAGGTCAATTTGCCCATTCCTCTGTCTCTTCCTGAAGTGAGCCCTGTCTAAACCCTAATAACTGCAGGAAATGAAAAAGATGAGTGTCTGAAAATCTGGAATCTCAAGAAAAGCTAATTCTAAGTGACCGGGCCACCACTGAAACACAAAAGCCAGAATATAGAATAGAGGCCTTTATCTTCCTGTATCCCTTCCTTGCACATACCTCAACTTCAGGCCAAACATTAGCATCTCCTGGGGGTGGTTTTTAAAGTTTTTCCCCAAATGCACTGATTCTACTTTAGGCCAACCAAATTAGAATTTCGGGAGGTGGGGTCTAGGCACTAGGGTTTTTTTGTTTATTTTGCTTTTTTCACTCCCCAGCTCCTAGGTGTTTCAATGTACAAACCAAAGTTGAGACCCTGTATGGCTACAATAATAGTATGACTCTCTTGCAAAGGAGTCCTGCGTATCTACAAAACCATGTCATTTTTATCCCATGCTCTCGGGTGCTACAGGAGGCAATTCCTTTATTCTTATTGGAATCTGAAAAGCAACACTTTCTCTTTTTCCGAGAAGCTTCTGATATTAATAACCACCATTTATCAAGCCCCTGCTGCATGCTTGGATCTATGCAAATACAATTTAATCTGTGCAATAGCTCTCTGAGGCCAGTGGACATACCCATTTTAGGGATGGTTCAGAAAAAGCTAACCTATTTGCCTACAGTTGTACAACTAGCAAGTGATGGCTCTGTGATTTGAATCCAAAACTTGTTTTAGCCACTGTATTATTATCCTGCATTTCTGTTTCTCAAAGCAGAGAGAAAAGGGCTTCAGTGCCACAATCTGAAAGGCCTAGGGGATGTCTTAGGAGTGGGAAAGAAAAGTGAAAGAAAGGTTTGGACTTGGGTGGGAGTATAAGCAGATAGAGTAACAGGAAGAAACAGCAGTGACTGGGAAAGACAGATGAAGAGGGACATGGGACAGGATGAGGTCCCTGAAGGATGGGGTAAGCAGGCATATGCATGAAGCGGCAGCAATGGCTGGAAACAGCTGGGAGATGTGGTCCAGAAATGGAACTGGTAGCCAGAGCACTCTAAGCAGTAAGTAGCAATGCCCATCATGGACTTGGTGGATGGAGAGGGGGAGGGACCATGGTCGGAGGAGGGGTCTTTGTGAGGCAGGCAGCAATGAGGAATGCCCTTCCCGCCATGAATACTAAGGGCAAGAAGAAGAGAAAGAGCTAGAGGGGGTTGGGTGATGTTTAGCCACTGAGGTGATTAATGGGGGTGAACGGAGGGTGAAACTCAACCTCTTTGGACAGAGATGATGGGGAATGCTTGTCCAGGAACAACAGTGCACTGTTTCATCGGGAAAGCCAATGTCCAGAGGAGGGGCTGTGGGGAGGACGCAGGGCACAGTTGCTCCTTCCCTTTTTCCTCAAGTCTATTTAGAATCAAACAGTATAAATAAACTAGCAAGAAACTACCTGGCCCATCTTCCAACTTGTCTCTTTGGGAGAATGGCATGACCAAGGGATGATGGGGTAGCTCAGGGAAAGAGCAGGTGTGTTTGGAGATAAAGGGTGGGGTGACTCCAGGGATCACCCCATGAATGGAATGAAGTGGTTGGTACTGACTTTTCTAATGGGGCTGGGTCCCTAAGTGACCTTTGGAAAGCATCTTGTGTTAGAGCCAGCCTAGTCTCAAGCATGTAGGGAATTCTCCTTGACTCTGTGAAAGAGAACAAAGAGTTGGGAGAACCCAGAGGAAAGGTTTCCTCTCGTCCTAATCTCAGGGTATAGAATGGAGAAACATGTGAGCTACTCTGGTCATTTATTTTTCATTTATTCATTTTTTTCGAGGCAGGGTCTCTCTACATAGCCCCAGCTGTCCTGGAACTCACTATGTAGACTAAGCTGGCCTCGAACTCACAGAGATCCATCTGCCTGCCCCTCTCCTTCCTGCATGCAGGGATTAAAGGTGTGCATTGCTTATTTCTCACCTCTCTTTCTCTAGGTGTCTAGAGGAGCTGCCTCTCTGTCTACAGTTCCAGAGGAGGGGAGAAGAGAGAAAGGCATGAGCAAACTCTGATATGCTAGTGAAGGTGAGCTAAAGGTAGGAACGTAGATGAAAATTATGATGGAGGTTTCTTCCTTCTCTATGCACTTCCTATCCTCAGTCATTGGAAGTCAAGGTTAGGGGTGAATCTAGAGAAAGGGAGGTAGAAAAAAAAAAGGCTACACGTATATTCAGGGACCCTAGAAGGGAAAAGAGAACAGCGTTTCCTCAAGCAGGGGAGGGAGAATATCCACTCTTGTCCCAGATGTCCTGCCACCTGGTGTCCTGCCAGCCACCTGTGTTTCATTCCTAGTTCCTCAGAGTTTCACCAAGCCAGTTTTCCAGTTGGACTCTCACCCCAGTCACTAACTTTGTTCAGAAACATGGTGGAATCTGATGTTAGTGAAATGCACAGAGCACAAATACTAAGTAAGATGAGATATAACTTGGATTTGTAATGAGGCAGCCATTCTACAAATAGCCAAGTTCAAGAGATGTCTTCAAGAGGAGCAAGGCCTCAGTTTGCTTGTTACAGAGGGCAAGGGCTAATGGAGGATGCTCTCGGCCCCCACAAAGGACAAGGAAATAAAGAGATCCATTGGAGAGCCATGCTCACAACCAACACTCTTAATTATGAATTAATAATTCATAATTATTTCAGATTTTCAGAGAGGCACAGGCTGCTGAAATTATTTCCCAGGTTGAACAGTCAGAGATGGTAAGAAGGGGACCTCAGAGCAGCCATTATTGCCAAAGACCATTAAGTTCACGTCTATGCTTCTCTACCAGAACCTGGAAGAGAGTCATAAGTTTTCTTGGTCCTTCCTCCTAAGGGCTACCCACCCCTAATCTTCTAAATGCAATTCCACTCTGCATTTTTGTATTTCCTGAGGCCAAAGGGCTATCCTTCCTAGAGACTTCAGAGCCTAAGTTCTGAATTTATGGCATCTGGTTCTCTGTTCTATGCTCCTTGCTTTGCTATTATATATAGGATCCCTCAGAAGAAAGGCTGATGCCCCAGAGTTGTGTCTATTCTGGCTCATCTCCCTCTCTTCCCCTCCTTCTCCTTCTCCTTCTATTTATTATTATTATTATTATTATTATTATTATTATTATTATTATTATTAAAAATAAAATGTTCATTGATGTTTTCCCTGTGTGTGTGTCTACATGGCTATGTAAGGGTGTCATATCCCCTGAAACTAGAGTTACAGACAGGTGTGAACTGTCATGTGGGCACTGGGAATTGAAGCTGGGTCCTTTGGAAGAGCAGCCAAGTGCTCGTAATCACTGAGCCATCTCTCTATCCACACCCCTCTCCCTTATTCTAAGAATTGCCAGTGATAAACCCTCTTCTTGTAATGGAAGACCTCTCCAACAAAAGGTAGGCCCTTTGTGATATGGAGGCTTTGGCTGGAATCTGGATTTGAAGGGCTGTTTCTGATCTCCTGTGAAGACATCCACAGAGTTAGGGGTGCATGAGGTCCTAGGTTCTACCACAAGTAGTGAGGCATTCCAACATGAAACCCTTCTCTGCCGCTTTCTTCTCAAATTCCCACACTAACAGATTTAATATATAAATAAAAATAGGAATGACAGGTCTCATGTAGCTGCTAGACTGGTCTTGAACTCCTGATCCTTCTGTCTGTATTTCCCAAGTGCTGGGATTCGGGTGTGCCATCAGGCTTTTGAAATATCTCAAAGAACCTCAAAGTGGGGGCAGTGGGATAGCACCTGCCTCCAAGCCTAATGACCTAAGTACCACATGGTCAGAGGAGAGACCTACATATTCTCAATGGCCTCTTGCCTCCACATGCACATAAACACACGTGTATACACACACACATACACACACACACACACATGCATACACACTCACACATACATACTAAATAGATTTATTGACAGATATGTTTAAAACAATTTTGAAGAACATCAAGGAGCCACCAGATCCTTAGAGCAGAGGGCCTTTTCTCTCAGAGAAGGAGAGAGTTCTTTCTCTTCCAAGGAGCAGCAGCAGCAGACCTAAAGGGTCTTCTCTCCATCAAAAGATACTGTAGCTACCAGCGTGCTGCTACTTTCTTTAAAGTGCCAGAAGGAAGAACTGGGTTATTGGGATTGGCTCCTAGACCAAGAGGTTCCAGAGTTAGAAAGGATGTCCAAGATTGGGGAGATAGTGCTTGCCTAGCGTTCATGAAGGCCTGGGTTCAATCCCTGGTATCACATTAAACCAGGTGTGGTGGCACACACCTGTAAAGCCATCCAGCAAGAGGATTTGAAACTCAAAATCATCCTTGGTTACATAAGGAGTTGTAAGAAACATATGGGAGCAGGGTGCAGTCCCAAACCTCATCAGTCACAGAAAACATTAAGAGTGTAGCATAATCCCAAATCCCCACATCAGAGAATTTAAAATTATCTTCATCTTCTGAGTCAGGGTCTTTTGTAGCCTCAAATGGTCTTGAACTCCCAATGCTCTTGCCTCCTTTCTGTTTTCCTAGTGAAACATCCTTTCTCCTGCATTTGTATTAAATATATGTCTCAGGCTGAGCTTACACTAGGATAGAGTCAGTTGGAACAAGGGATCCAGAAAGTCTTTGCCTACATCTGTGAGTAGAGTGGACTTGATGGCTACTTTCCCAGGTGTCTCACTTGGGCATCTACCATCACTGGGCAACAGGCAGCCTTGCTGGCTTTCCTCTTAGCTTTGGTCTCTAGAGGAGAAAAGCTTAGGGATGGTAACCCAAGCCAATAAACACGAAATTGCCCCCTCCCCCGTGTCTGTACCTTTGGCCTCTAAATATGAAATCTTTTAAGATCCCCTACTCACGACTTCCTCCAACTCCTTCACAAACATACATACAAATACTGGATAAAAAAAAAAATTGAAATGTAGGGGGACAAACCTTCCTGACCTATCACTTTACAGTTTACTCCACCTGCAACCTTTGTCGTCCTCCCCCCATTTTTTCTCTCCTGAGCTTCAGCTTTTCGCTTCTCAGAAAAAAAATAAAAAGAAAAGAAAAAAGAAAAAAAAAAAAAAACGAAGAAGAAGGAATTTTCAATAGTCCCACTTGTCAAGCGAAGACCATCTTTTAACCTTCAACAGCAGCGAAAGCCGTGTGAACTCTCGGTGAACCAAGATTGAAGTCATAAATCACGCGTACAAAGGCGGCTGCGGAGGCTGGCGCGGGCTGCTGCACCTTTAACGCTTTCTGGGGCTGACAGGCGGCGGCCCAGCTAAAGTTCACAGCGCCTGGGGAGGGCCCGCCTTGCTCCCCTCCCCCAGCCCGGCTCGGCCCGGTCCAGTCTGTCCGGCCCAGCCTGCACCCCTTGGCCACACTGCACTGACAGTAGGGGAGACCTGCCAGGCCGTATCCGCGCTTTCCCCACCCTCTTTGCAAAATTTAAATAGGCAAAACGATTCACATCGACACAATAATTCAGCTTTATTTATTTATTTATTTATTTATTTATTTATTTATTGTCTTTGGCGTTTTCTACAGGACCCCAAGAGACGGACCTTCAACTCCCCGGTCCTCCCTCTAGAACTGGCATCCTCCATCTCTGTCTACGCAGGTCCAATTATCCAGATCCTTGGGGTTCCAAGACAGTCTGAGTCATTTGAACTAGGAACACCTGGCTGAATCACGCCATGCAATTAGATTTTCTTGTTGCTTTACGTTTTCCTTCTTATTCGTTATCCATTTATTTTTAAAGAGGACAGCGATTAGCCGCCCAGCTGGGCGGAGTAGCTGAGGAGGGGGAAGAAAAAGCGCGCAAGGACTCTCGTGTTCAGACCCTAGAGAAACCTCTAGGCTCCGCTGGGCCGGGACTCCCTTCCTTTTCTCGGCGGCATCCCAGCCTCTTCCTCCGAGGATTGTTTTTGCCCCCCTTCTCCTGCCACTGTCCTCTCTTCGGTTTAATTAAAGTTCAGCGACTCCACTAGCTTCTCGAATTTCTTCCAGAAATCGGAAACCGGACGGCAGGGAGATCACCGGCTGAGCGGCCTCCCTCGCCTACTTCTCTGTGCCCGCCAAGGCCCTGCCACTCAGACGCAGGTGTGCAGGCGGCTGGCCTGGGGACCAGAACCACCGCCTGACCTGGGCAGGACCTCTAGGTTGGCTGCACAAAGTTTGGAGGTGGGCACACCCTGACCCAGGCACCTTGCTCCTCCAAAGCCCTCCCTGACTGATCTGATATGACAAAAGCTCGTGATGGATTTGGTATATGTTAATTCACAATGCCCTTTCCTCCAGAATTTAACTATAAGTTAATACACACCGGAAACCACGCGCATACACGCTCGTTAATGGGCTTAGGTATTAGCGAGTCCTAACGATGCATACAAATGTGCTCTGCGCTCTGTAGGCCCCTCAAGATTTATGGGCCTTGAGCTCTCTGAAGCTGTAAACAAGGAGAAAAAAAAGAAAGCGAGAGAGACTAGGGGAAAGAGACCGAGGCCTGACTCGCCCCTGCAGATTGTGGGAGAGAAGGAATTCTTAGGTATTTTCCTTTGCTTTGCAAGCTCTGTGTGTGGGGGACTGGGCATCGGTCTGGGGGTGGTGTTCTGCCTGAACGCTGTGTGCGTGGGCAGCGTGTTGTTTGCGTTGCTCTAGGAGAAGGCCCGACTCCTTTGAATTGTTATGCAGGGGCTTTAAGGTAACAGGATTTGGTGGGTGCATACGTGTGTGCACTTAGATATGTGTGCCCGCGCGCGCGCGCGCGCGCGTGTGTGTGTGTGTGTGTGTGTGTGTGTGTGTGTGTGTGTGTGCCCACTCTCTTTGGGTGAGGCTGCAGTCTCCTAACCCCAGTGAACAAACCTCTAACAATCATAATAACAATAAATAACATAATAAAAACAGTAATTAACAGCCCCTCTTTAGCAGGAGCGCAAGAAAATACCAAAGGGGATACTTGGAGGAGGGAGCAGGGGAAGGAAGGATCATCATCACTCTAAAGGGAAAGACAAGGAAGGTAGGAAGTTAGTTTCTTGAAATGCTCTGTAAGGCCTGGGGCTTGGACCCCTTCTCTCCAGATAGGATCATCTTGCCAGAGAACGGGAGGAAGATCTGCCTTTTCTCTCTAGCTTGCTTTGTGCAAGCAGAAAGGGGACCCTCATATATATGTGGGTGGTTAGTGGCTTTGGGGACTCTCTGGGAGCCCCGGCTTTTTAAAGAGGAGGCCAAACGTGCAGGGTCAATCAGAGGGGCAGAGATGGATGAGGCGTTAGCCGAAGTCGGTTGGGCCGCTGGGATGCAGAGGTGCTGGGGAAGAGCAGCCGAGAGGGAAACAGAAAAAAATATTTATGGCCGCCGGGGACTGGGAAGAGCCGGGGGTGAGACTGGAGCTCCTGCAGGCTACTCCCGGGGATGTTCACTTCCTAGAACCCTTTTTAAAAGTAGAGACAGCTAGGGCGCCTTGAATTTTTCTTTTCCGAACTTGAAGCCAAGCGATTTCCATAAAGGAAGCGAAGACCGGGTCCGGATTCCTGCTATGTCTACTTCATTCTCTCCAGGTACAGCTTTCTGATCATTTTAGTAATTAATTAATTAGAGGGAAGTGGGAGTCAGAGGTGTAGGGATCGGAAATCGGCGGGAAAGGAAGCCGCCTCAGTTTCGGGTCTAACGAAAAACAACTGTGCTGAGGAAAAAAGATCAACAAGAAAAATATAACAACACACACTAGCCAACTTTTCAAAAGAGAGAGAAGAAAAGGTTAAAAAAAAAAAAAAAAAAAAAAAAGGGCAGTAATCAGTGAACAGGAGAACGTCTCAAAGATTGGAGTCGCAAGCCTGCCCTGAGGTTTGGATTCTTTTTCAACAACGGTGAACCATTTGGTCTGAAAGGAGTCGAGGTGCTTCGATCCACTGAGTCACACGCAAACACTAAAGAATCCTTTCTGGCTTCCACAAATTTGAGCCAGCAACACAGGGTGGAGGACCCTGAGATAACCAACCTGACAAAACGGCAATGGAGCAAAAGAAAACAAAACAGGTTAAAGTCAGAGCTATGCACGGAACTCAGAGAAAGGCCCAGATCTGAATCTGAATCGCAGTCCGCTGATGCCGGGGCTAGGCAAGGATGGAGCCCGGACTGCTCAAACCTCAACTTGGGCGACATTTAAGCTCAGTGAGTTCTCAGGCCGGTTGGGCATTCCCTAGTGAAAGGGTTTGGGGCTCAAAAGGTGGCTAAAGGACTCAAGACAGCTTTTTGTTTTATCATTTCTTCTCTTAGGCCTCTCCATCTGCCCAGGAGACAGATCCAGGGGCTTCCATCCTGCTTTGGGAGCCTCCACTGTCTCCTACCCACTCCTGCTTGGCTCCCCAGAGTCCATGACTTCTGACTCTCCATGTGGGGAATACTATTTCCCCAGTAAGTTAGCCCCCTTCTCTGTGTGGTGTGGCTCTCTTCAGCAATGTCTTACAAAGAAGAAAGAGCAGCTTTGGCATCGTGTTTACATCTAGTACTACGGATCCATTCACATCTGGAGAGTTTATTTATAACTCCCTCTATAACTCTCTCTGTTTGGAGGCACCGGTGGCTGTATTGACAGACGGATGTCTACAAAATATTGCTGTAGCTCTAACCATACCTAAATGTGCTGTAGTTGTATTTACAGATTTATGCCTGAGGAGAATATAATTATTTCCATTGTATTTGTGCATATACAGTTACAGAAGCAGATTTATATACAGGAAAATATATGACTCTCTTATAGCCATCCAGCTTTATGGACATTTGATATCCTGACAGATTTATATCTCCGAGCAGCTATATAGATAAATGTATATTGTTAGAATTATGTAACAGGAGATATATACTTATTGATTGTGATACACAGTAGTTAGAACATCCACTTAAAGCCGTATATGACTGTGGGGATATTTCTATATTATTATCACTATATATAGGCATATCTATTTATAACCACATAGTTATAAAAATAGACATAAGTAATTACAGTCCTATATGTACATGCTGCTATCTCTGTCTAGACTGTAGAGTTATAGACATTTTTTGAATATAACTCTGTAGAGATATGTGTATGTATATAAGATGTAATTATCTCATGATGTGTGTGCATTGGGACTTAGGCCAGTCTATCTCTGAACAGGCATATTTATGTGTAGAGGCTGGAGAGACTTGTTTGCTGAGATAACTGCCGAGGGCTGACTAGAAAGCTAGGAAACTAGCTAGCAGAGTTCTTTCCTGAGGGAGGCTGTAATTATAGAACGGGTCAACAGCCTAGAAATGCTCAGGATGGGAGGAAATGGAGGTGATAGGGGCTTGGTTAAAACAGTCTGAGAGGAAAGAGGCAAACCCCAAACATCCACCAGAAGGTGAAGGCTGAATGGTGAGGGACTGTCATAGACAGATGTGGCCTGGGGTTTATGAGAGGATGGCAGTGAACATCCTGCCTTTCCACCCAGTGGCTCCCTTAACTGAAGGAGCAGGAAGCCCCTTTGGCTCTGCTGCTGGTACAGTAAAGGCTGGCTGCTGTCTTGCCCCTCTGCTTCAGAGCGTTCCTTTTGAGCTGTAATTTTTGAGTGTCAAAGAGTGGCCTTGTGAAGTGTGGGGAGGCACTGAGTCAGAAGGGAGTCCCCATCAAAACCCACCCACCCCACCCCCACCTGATTTCTGGAAACAAAGCCAGAGGTCTAGAAATCCCTAGTGAAAGACAATCCATTCAGCTTCACCTGGGTCTATGGGGTTCAGGATGTGTGGTTGGGACAGGGAGCCCCCATGATTCTGGGGGGTGTACTTTGCAGTGGTGGACTTACTCGGATGGGTCTAGAGAAGACCCTCAATGCCTCCTGCTCACCACTCTGACCTCAACAGACTAATTCTGCTTGGCCACTCTTTCCCCATCATTTTTTGCATTGGGGTCCAGCTCCCTTACAGCCCTCTGTTAGTCCTTTTGGGGAAAATGGTTTGAGGGTGTAAAGGGTATTGATCTAAGCCACATGGTCACATGGACGCTGCTCTCCTGCCAGCTCCCTTCCAGGCACCACTGAGTAAGGACTCCACAACTCTTCTCCTGACACCAGCTATCCCAGGGGGGAAGACAAACACACCCTGATTCATTTTCTCAAAACCACAGTTACAGATCTCTTCCCCAGAGGTGTGAAAGGAGTCTTCCTGAACTAAAACAGTCCAAATCTCTAGGATTCTAGGAAGGGAGTGGAGCACCCTGGCCAACCTTAGACTGAAACCTCAGTACAACTTTGCCCACAGGACTAGGAACAACTCTGTCCAAGGCAGGCCTACTGTCTGTTGTTGGCAGAGTTCTTGTTCGATACTCCTTGAGTTACACAGAGTACCATCCGATCCACCCAACAGCTCACCATTGCTTCTCACTCCCACTGTGGCCATGCTGGCTTAGCAGGCAACCAGCACCAGGGCAGGAGACAGCCTAGTTAGACTAGCTCGTGGAGATGGTGATTGGGAGTAATGGGTAGTTTCAGAGAAAGAGTTCTAAGCCCGGATCAGGGATGAGGCATCCAGAGCCAGGAAACTGGGTTACCAATGCAGAGTCTGTCTCCCCACTGCTCTCTTTCCCTAAACCTCAGTCTCCTGGCTCCCCTGGTGCCCAGATGCATAAAATATAAATCTGAGCAAGCAAGGCACAGGCTGGGATGGAACTGCCTGTCCTGAGGGGCTCAATGGGGAGCCACCACTGATCCATTAAGAAATACACAAATACAGCAAAATAAATCAGTACAAGACAGGCTGGCTAAAAGAAAGGCCTTGCTTTATGCCTCAGTCCTGCTCCAAGGATATACAGCAGATCAGAGCATATTGTTTAGAATATTAATAGTTAAAGGATAGTTTTTTTTTTAAGATTAAAAAGCTCACTTTTTGATGCTGAAATATCTCCTAATTATATTGTTTCACATATTTAATTTATTTAGGGTTGTCATTTCTTTTTTCCTTTTTGGTTCTGCAAAATAGTTTCTTTTGAGAGCCACTATCAGTGAGTAGAAAGAGATAGGTAGATTTAGTGTTCCCCCAACTAGTAAATGGATGGCCTTCCCCTCTCTCACCAAAGCTCGGAGGAGGGAAGGCCTCTTGGGACTTGTCTTTTCTTCTTACAGCTCATTAAAGTCACCTACCCTGTGTTTAAATGAAGGGTTGGGGGCCTGGAATAGATTCTGGATCCCATTCTCAAAGCTCTAAGCCTGAGTCTCCAGCTCTCTCCACCTGACCCTTAGCCCTTTACTAGAGCCCCTAGAGAAGGCTAGATTTTCATAAATGTATGCAGGGTGGGAGAAATAAGAGGTACCACATTTGTGTATTTGTCTGGGCTCCCAGGATGGTATGGGTGAATGGGTGAGACACTCTCACTGTAAACATTAGAACCCTGGGGTCTGATAAGGATTGTGAATAAGGATTGTCTCAGCCTGAATGCCAGTGGACCTATTATTGAATCCAGAGAGTCCTGGGTCCCTTCACCTGTGCTGAAGTGGTTGTTAGCTGTATCGGGGTTCCAGAACTCTTTGGGAAACTGACAAAAAAAATTCACTCTCTCACTAGTAAAATGCACACGCAGGCAGTATCTTTGGCAATGGTTGGGATACTATGACGTCCTAGAAGCTCTGTTCTCTAGGTTGAAGATTCTTTAGTTTGTAAAATTTCCTTTCTTTCTGTAACCCCCCCCCCCCAGTACCCACCTCTCCTTGGGGGAGGTAGGGGGGTTAACAAGTCCTTCCCTACGTAAGCCTGTCACTCTTAAAAAGGCCCTTTTCCTCCCTTTCTTACTAGCAGAGGCCTTGTTAGTTTCTGTGCAGCCCCTGCAGAAACAAGGAGAATAGCTGTTAACCGAAGACTGGTCTATATGGTCCAATTACTCAACTGATTCCTGAGGTGGAGGAGTGCCTGGGGGCATATTGGCAGCAGTAGAGGCTTAGCCATAGAGAAACCAATTCCCATCTCTAGTGGAAACTCCTATGCCAGGGGCAAGTTGCAATTACTATAATAATAGTCATAATAATAACAATAATAATTTATTTAGCATATCATTAGATGTGTATTTACTGTTTTCTCTCTGCTTTCTCACAAGTGTTTCCTAAGGAATTCTCACAACACCCAGGGGAACCAGTAATAAGCTAATTACCACTCTTCAGCTTCTTCTCTTCCCATCCACAAAGTTACCCTCTCAGAACATTTACAGAACTCCCTCTTGTCTTTTATACCTGCCTAATACATTCTCCTCGATTCCCATGTCCCCTCCTGGGGTCACTCCCACAATTGAGGAGGAAGGGCTGGGAAGAGGAGTAGTTGAGGCCCAGAGACATCCACTTTTCTGTGGTTGGTGTATTAATTTTTTTTTTCCTGTTACTGCAACAGTGTCTGGGAGAAGAAACAATTCCTTACTCCCTTGGCTCTTTTTTAGAAAGAATCTTTACAAAGCTTGTCCTGCTATGATGTGAAGGTGCAGGGGCAGGTAGGGACTGTAACCAGTCCTGAGAAGAAAACAGCCACCCTGCACATGTGTTTGTGTGTATTTATCACTTTGCTGTGAATATAACATTAATATTTTTCCTGAGCAGATAATCACAAAAGTGCTCTCTCCTCACAATGCTGAGGATCAAACCCAGTTTCTCATGTATGCTAGACAAGTACTTTACTGCTGAGCTCTGTCTCCGGGTTATACATTTAGAATATTAATTTCTTCAGGGTATGGAAGCTTGTATCCGTTATCCCAGCACTCAGAAGGCTGAGGCAGGAGGATTGCCAAACTTTTAAGGCTAGCATGGGCTACAAAGTAGGACCCTGCCTCAACAACCATCCCCATAGTAAAACATTAATTCATTTGCATTGCAAAATATAAATTTGTATATTTTCAGGGAGTATGATGAAGATCAGAGAAGACACATGCCTTTGGGTGATGGCTTCTGACTGGACTTCTGGACCAGCTAAGGGGCCCATGGGGTCCCAGTGATCTACAAAGCACACTGTGTTGTTACTCACCTCCTTAACTCCAGGTGGAGACTTATGGGAAGCAGAGCTGCCTAGCTAGGTCACTGAGGTTTTGGTGCTGTTGAGACTCCCTGGTTCCTAGGATCAGACCCTATCAACATACCCAGAACAAAAAACATACCCTAGAAAGAAGCAAGACCAGGCTGGAAAGCAGAAGAGCTAGGTAGAGTCAATATCAAGTTAGAACCAAGTCCACATCCCCCTAAACCACAGGGGAGTAGCATGCCTGGCATTCTTGATGAGTCCCATTACCATTTGGTGTCTTTCCCCCTTTTTATTTCCTCATACCTTTCTGCTGTTCATGCATTCCACTGTATGCTTCCTGGACACTAGAAGCCTGTGCTCTGGCCCCTTAATAACCCCAGTCCCGCTCAAACTTAACTTGTTTGCAAGTCCCAGCCTCCTCTTCTCCACTGGTTAGCACCCAGATCAGGAAACCTTTCATCAGTGTGTTGATACACATTTTCCTAGGCAATTTTCTTTTTTGGTTGAAAATCCTCAGAAGCTATTGTTCAGGAAGAGGGAAGTGGCTATAACGACAGAATTACGTATCCATGTGGCAGAATCCATGATACAAGATTTTTAAACTGAAAATATGTTTTCATATATATATTCTCCATTATACAAATTTGAGCAAGGGTAGTTTATGATTTTCCTTTCATTATAGCCATCTTGTCTGTGGGCTAAGCCAATGCTTACCCAACTCTAAGATTCCCAGGTTACATGGAAAGGTACAGAACTTTCTGTTTCTTTTATTACCAGATCTCAAAGGGGTAAATTAAAATGCCTAGACTCATCCAGGTAAGAAGACTATACACTTCTTGATCAGTGCTTCTTTATTTGACCATAGTGGTCATTTATTCTATAATTTAGTTGCAAATTACAGATAGTGTCCTGCAGCTCCCTCAACACTTATAACTATAATAGTTTCCATTTACAAAGATTGCTATATGCAAGATACCTTGCACTATATTTGATGAAGAAATATAATCTCAGGAGGTCAAGTCACCTGCTAAAGGTCACATAGTGGGACTTGAATCCTGGTTGTAGTTTCCCTGTCTCCTGTGTTTTAACACCTCTAAATCATGCTTCATGGATTACACAAAATGCCAATGATTATGGGAATGCAGTAGATTCTCTTTTTGTCCAAAAAAATAGCTTTACATTTCTGTGAATATGTCCAAGGTGTTCCAGAAGGCCTCAAACTCAAAGATTCCCTGGCCTCTGCCTCAGAGTGTGCCCCACTCTCCAAGACTTTAAGAGGTATTTCTACGCTGGTCTCTCCAGTGACTACCTCCAGGCATATGTATACTGTGGGACTCTTTGCTTCCCTGAACTCAGTTTTACCAAAGCCCCTATAATTTCTCAGCCTGAGCACTACTGTAAATAACCACTTTGAACCCACCCCTTCCTCCGACATAGGATACACTCATAATTGCAGGCATCTGTTTTCTAGGGGAGTCCCTGAGTTCTCACTTCCTCCTCTGAGTTCAGCTTCCCTACAAGGGTCAGCTGGTGAAACAGAGGAGCTGGATATTGATCTCCAGCATGCCCCCATGCTAGAACTCCCCCAGTACTACTTTTCTGACTCTATCCTTGTTTGATAAACTATCCCAGTGGTGTCGTTGTATTTTAAAGATATGATCTGCAGAGAGCTGTACTTAACACTGTATGCTCTAATGGCGGAACTTAAGGCATTTCAGTGGCAGGATAATTGGGGAGGGGGAAACAGAGCTTTCCCAGAGGCTTAAACTGCATCACTCATAAGGCTGATCCTGCATCTCATTATCCGCGAACTTCAGATGAAAGCAACAAAATAATCGGATCCCTTTATTCTCCTATTTGAAGCTGAGCAGATAGTGAGCTGCTTTTCCTGTTTTCACCTGGCTGCTGGCACCACAGAGACATGCTTAACCCCCCCCCCCCCAGCTATCTACCCCATTTCCCTGACTTCTCTCCCCAGTGAGCAGGGACACAGCTCCCCATGGTGTGTCTGCAGGGACACCCTCCCCCCCCCCCACCCCCGGGGAAAAGGGTGAGTTATCAAATGAGGAGACACCCTATTCCCCTACCCCCACCAACTCTGGAATGAAGATGGAGAGTTTTCTGTGCCTGGTTTGGTTCACAGAGACACATAGTCCATCATTTGATTTGCTACAAAAGGTATTCCTTCTCCCTGCCCCCCCCCAACCCCCAGGCATCATCCAGTCTTTGCTTAAATCTCAGAGCTGGGAGGGTCTTCATGATGCCTAATCATATCTACTACAAAGGAAGAGAAACTGGGGCTCAGACTGAGACACAATTCAGGTGCTGATCCCAGAAAATATTCTCTAAAGCTCTTCCTTGAAGGTGGTTCTCTTTGTTCTTTCAGCTGTATAGCTTCTGAAATCCTTCCCATCAAACCCCCAAACAAAAACTTGATTTCCGTGGCACATCCGAAGACAATGAGTT
Organism: Arvicanthis niloticus; assembly: GCF_011762505.2. Lineage (NCBI taxonomy): Eukaryota > Metazoa > Chordata > Mammalia > Rodentia > Muridae > Arvicanthis > Arvicanthis niloticus. The sequence continues at coordinate 77,276,342 of NC_047670.1, read as the reverse complement.
CTCATTCCTGGTTGTGTCAATTTTAGGGTACATGCTACATCATCATACAGGATACTTCATAATCTCACCAGAGCCCACTCATGATTTCTGTGGCATTTGAAAGCCACTTTCTCACTGCATCTGCAGCGCCTCAAGCAGTCAGTCTCCTAGCATTCCTGGGCAGAGGAGTGAGGACAGCTCTTTTTACCTTGGACTTCCCCACTCCCAAACTGAGAAGAAGAAAGAACAAGACACAAAAAGTTGTCGAGCCTCTTTCCTGGCTCTGGACAAAACTGAAGCCAACTTGTCCAGTTAGGGCCTGGGGGCAGGTGAAAGGGTTGGTTCAGCATGGGGAATTCTGGTTACATTCTAGAGAGAACTTGTCAGATTTGACAGTTGCCAGACAGGTAGGTTCTCACTGAGTTTATATCAGTCAACTGAGTCTGGTTTAAAATACCAGCCTATGGGCTGGAAAGGTGGTTCAGTGGTTAAAGATCTTGCTGGAACTGAAGAGGAGTCCAGGTTCAGTTACTAGTACTCACATGGAGATTCAGAGCCATACTTAACTCCAGTACCAAGAAAACCAACAATCTCTTCGGAAATCTGTGGGTACCAGGCATACGAATAGTGCACATATATACATGTAGGCAAAATCTACACACACACACACACACACACACACACACACACACAAGCTAAGTAGTTCTAAAAGAATTCCTGTATAGTCACAGGGCCTTCCTTTGGATTTGCTCTGCCTTCCTCTGGGCCTTGAGACCAAGAAATGCTTTTCAGTCTCTTGTTGACTCTAAATGAAACTGAAATCTCAACTATTTGGGAGACTGAAGCAGAAAGGCTGAAAGTCAAGGTCTGTGTCAATCATGGAGTATGTTCAAAGCCAGCCTGGGTAACTTAGCGAGACACCCTTCACTCCCATTTCAAATAATAAAACGAAATGGGGATACAGGTTAGTATAGAGCACTTGCTAGCATTCACAAGGCCCTCAGTCCAATCCCTAGCACCAAAAAGAAGAGTAAATTTAAAAATATCTGGGGGAGGGGGACACGCTGGAAAGATTGCTCAGTGGTTAAGAACACTGACTGCTCTTCCAGAGGTCCTGAGTTCAATTCCCAGCAACCACATACATGGTGGTTCACGACCATCTGTAATGAGATCCTATGTCTTCTTCTGATGTGTCTAAAGACAGCATACAGTATACTCATATACATAAAATAAATAAATCTCTAAAAAATTACTTTTGGTGTTTTGAGACAAGGTCTCTTCAACAACTCTGGCTGTCCCTGAGCTTGCTACATAGACCAGGCTGGCCTTAAGTTCATAGAGACACAACTGCTGGGATTAAAGGCACACACCACACACATTTGGCTCAGTTTAAAAAATTAATGAACAAAGAGACAACAACTTTCCCAGGACTAGGAAACAAACAAGAATCGACTAGTTCAGAAGTCAAATTCACTGATTATTCAGTCTGTTGTGGGCATACTGGCAATGTGACTACAAGTCCAAGGCCATGGTTCAGTTATGGGCTCAACTCTATCCCTTCAAAATGCATATGCTGGATTCCTAATTCCCAGTGCTTCCAAATGTGACTGTCGTTTGTAATGAGGTCATTGATTTCAAATGAGATCCTGAAGGCGGACCCCTCCATCCAGAATGGGCTGTGTCCTTATTAGAAAAGGCAAGTTCACATACATAGACCAATTGATGACTGAAAGACACACCAGTCACCTCCAATCCAAGCAAAGGGGCCTTAGGAGAAACCAACAAAGCTAACTCCTCAAACTCAGACTTGATCAAGCCTCCAGGACTTGAGAAACTACATTTCTGTTGTTCAAGCCCCTCATCCTGTGATAGTCTGTTACGGTAACCTTAGCAAACCAACACAGCCTCTAAACATGTCTAGGCCACGTGCTTGTTATATGATCTTGGAAGAGTCACTTAAAACTCTCCAAGTTCGGATTCTACACAGTCTCTGAGGTTCTTCTACACCTTGTGTTCTGTGATGTTATCCTCAGTGATGCTACATGATCACATACACATATGATCAGAGACACAGCCTTTGTCATTGCCATATCTTTCCAAATGAAAATTACCTATACAACCTCCCCTTTCCTGCTGCCAATGGAAGTCCAGGGTCCAAACACATTTATGTCCTGCAGCTATCAGATGCTGTTGCTGCATCTCTCAAAAATGAGTTTGAAGGGGTTGGCGAGAGGGCTCAGTCAGCAAAGAGGTGCTTGCTGCCAAGCCTGACCACCTAAGGCTGATCCTGGAATCTACATGGTGGAAGATAGAACCAACTTCTACAAATTTTCCTCTGACTTCCTGTGCCTCTGTGCAGTCTCCTTTTGGATATTGGTGTGAAGATGCTATTACATGTAGGGACCATTAACACCAAGGTGACTTAAGACATCTCTCAAGCCTTTGGCAAGCTAGGGAGGAAATCTGATGCTGAAGAATAGCTAGGCAAGCCCTTTGCTCAGATTCGTCTTGGCTCAAGTCCTATTTTCTTCCAGTTTGAGAACTACAGTATCTTCCGAGAGCCCCTTTTGGCAGCCCCCATATCTGAACCTCCAGGGTCTCCTCTCAGCTCATTTTTAATAAACCCATTGAGGACAGGGGAGGAGCTGGCAGTTGCCTGGGACTTAAATACGGAGATAAACATGGAAATGTCATCTTTTCCCCACTGTTTTCATTTTCTATTATTGACATTTATCAACTCTAAACATGAGACACAGGGGAGCTAACTGCTCTGCATTTCTTAGATCCTTTTTACTCTTTAAATCCAAATGATTTTCCTAAATTTTTTTATAGCTATCACAATCATATTGTAGCCCTGTTACAAAAAATCTTTTAGAATGGCCAGTAGAAATACTTTCAAAAGAAATGATACATTGGCGATTTGCTTCTAAATATTTGTAGCAATGTGGGGTAGGGGAGGAGACAGAGCTAGGTTGGTTGTAGATAGTCCACTGTTGAAATAAGCTGAGTATAAGTGCCTGATAATATCATTCTTCCTACAATTTTGTTTGGACTCTTCCGTAAGAGAAATGAGTCATATTTACTCAGGGGTCTCCTACTATCTTGAGCTGCTATGGAAACAATACCATCTGTCTATTAGGTTAATGAAGAAGTGGAGACTCTTACCTGGCAAGAGATTTGCTCAAGGCAACTGGGAACAAAAGGCTTGGCTGAATTCAGGGATGACTTCTATTGAAGGCTCTTCTCCTGCATAAACATGGGCTTCTGAGCTCCATGAAACCACAAAATACATGATATAAATACTTATCAGATTAATGAAAAGGACCAAGACTTCAGTTGTTCATACATTCATGTGCCTAAGAAGGTATACGGACACCTGAGGGTTCCATTCACAGAGATACGATTGCCTGAGTGGCACACCAGCAACAAGTGTATCTCAAATGTGATAGACAGGAAAAACAATATATATCAGATTTCTATCCCCAAGTAAGCTTGTTCTATGTGATGTGAAAAGCTGAGCTTTCTATGTAATGTTGTTGAGACTATACCAGTAGTGAGCTTGGGAGAAAGAGGTCCTGAGATCAGACATATCACTCTGAGACCTTGTCGAGGATGGAAAAACATTAGCAAACTGGTGGCCTGTACCTCTCAGCAGAGCTGTAACTTAGCATGCAAGGGTGAGAGACATATTTCTCTCTTTTCATAGATATGTTCAAATAATATCAACACTATATACTTCCACAAGTGGCTTGCATACAGTGCTCATCTACCTCTGTGAGACACTCTGAGCAATGTCTCTAGAGAAAGGGCTCAGATGAGGTGAGCACAGATCCAGGGCCAGAGAACTGGAGTTCTAATCTACTCCAGTGTCTGCTGACCACGTGGTTATCAACAAGTCACATTGCTCTGCCTTGGCTCAGATTTTCCTTTTGAAAAACAAGATTAATATTAATCGTTGAGCCATGTATCTCCAACGAGCCCAGATGTATGGAAGCTGGTTTACCCATTATTTTATATTTTACTCTGTAAAAGCTTTGTTAAAATAATAAAAAGTGCATTGTGATTTGTATAGTGTATCTATCTACCATCTATGTATCTCTGTGTCTACCTAAGTAATTCTAAAAGAGAGAAAAATTTAGAAACTTGCCTAAAATAGCTCAAATTGATTATCATGTGACATAGTAAAACTGTGTTGAGTTTGAAGGTTAAAAGCACCTCTCAAGAGTTAAAATGACATTCAAAATAATTATTATAGCGTGGGTTCTGCTGGTTGTACAAGAAGATAGGGGTTCTGGGGTCTCTGTCTAGAGCTCTGTAGCATTTACAGTTTCCTATCTGTACCGGGCTGTGCACCTCAGAGGCTTCATGAAAAGGAATGTGCAAAAATGTGAAAGGACAACACAATTACACTAACAACATATTTTAACATATTGTTTCTATTTTAGAAAATGGTCATTTTCCATTAAAAGTTTGTTGGATATAAATATTATTTTAGAAAGATACAATCTACCCTAATAATATGCTCCTTGAATTTTTTTTTTTTTTGATGCAGGGTTTCTTTGTGTAGCCCAGGCTGTCCTGGAACTCACACTGTAGACCAGGCTAGCCTAGACCTCAGAGATCTGCCTGCCTTTGCCTACAAGTGCTAGGATTAAAGGCATGTTCCACCACCGCCTTAAAATTCACACACACACACACACACACACACACACACACAATTTATTATAGATGGTCTCTTGTAGCCCAAGCTGACCTCAAATTCACTATGAAGGAGGCATTGACCTTGAACTCCTAATTCGTCTGCCTCCACCTCTTAAATGCTGGGTCTCCAGGTATGTACTACCACATCTGTTTTATGTGGTGCTAGGAATTGAATCCGAGGTCTCATACACTCTATCAGAACTGAGCTACATACCCAGCCTGAATGTCTAATCATTTATATTATTATGCCAATATGCCAAATATTGAGAACCACCAGGCCAATGAAGATGAGAACCTATCAAGGCAGCAAAGCCCAAGCTCCTCTGGTTCTTACCATTGCCTCACCATGGTTTCTTACCTAACTCTCATTTTAGCGACCACACTCTTTATCCATCACAAGCAATTAAGTGGAACAGTTCTGAGCATCCAGTCAGAGGTCAGGCAAATTCAAGTAGATTCTGGGTCTTTCCAGTGAAGCACATTCTTGACCTCCTGGAGCTTGTTTGCCACCCCTTCCCCCCTGTCTCTCTGATACAGTTTTTCTACATAGCCTTGGCTTTCCTGGAAATCACTATGTAAACCAGTCTGACCTGGACACAGAGATCTGACTGCCTCTGCCATCCAAGTACTGAGACAAAAGGTATGCGCCACTAAGCCCAGGTATGTGCCACCAAGCCCAGTGTCAACATCTCTTTTGTCAAATGGAAATGTAATAACTTTCTTACCATGTTAAGGCTTAAACGAGACAGTGAATCTAATCCACTGCCTAGCTCATAGCAAGTTCTTGTTAACAGGAATAACAGATAACACTCCTGAACACTTACAATATGCTAAGTATAAATCCAAATGTTTCTCAAACATTAATCCGTTGATCTGTACAATGCCCTATGAAGACAGCTAACAGTCCTAGCACATACGAACATGGTTCTTGCTGAGTTGTAGTGGTGATTGTTTTTAAGGTGTGACCCAGAGGTGTAATGTGTAGATTGGAGGACTAAATAAGCATTTGTGGGTTTTTATTTAATTTTAACATTGAAATAAATGAGATAGGTAAGGATTCTGACCTTCTAGATAGTCTTTTGACTCCTGCCTCCTTCCTCTTAGCCACCCCAGATGTAAGGAGTCAAGTTAAACTCAAAAGCTGAGTCCTTAAGCCATATGGTCCACAGCATACCCATAGCCCAAGCCTGTGGTACCAGAAACATTAGTGGTAAGTGAAAGAATTTATTTCCTAAGTGCCTGGTTTAGATGTTATTCTGTGTCATTCATAGCTTCTGCACATACAGACATACGCTGCCTTCAGCAAAGTTACCTACCCATATTATGTTCATATTATGAACACAGACATAAGCATATTTTGGGTTTTGCATGCATGTATCATATTTGAAGCTGTACCTGTACGTAAATATGTATGCTGGGAGAAAGAACTATGGGATAATTAATCAGACAAGATTCTTTCCACTGTCATCCCTCCAGAACAGCAAAGGCACTTTTGCCATCAAGGTCTATCATGTGTGTATCTCTCTCTCTCTCTCTCTCTCTCTCTCTCTCTCTCTCTCTCTCTCTCTCTCTCTCTGTGTGTGTGTGTGTGTGTGTGTGTGTATGTATGTATGTGTTGGTAGATAGTTCAGCTGCCTTTGTCACCATGGAAACTGAGGGATTAAACCACTGGGAACACAAATCTGAGGCTCTTGACCAACTGCTGCTCTTCTAGGATAAAGGAGACAAGCCCCCTTAGGACAGAGCTGAAAGGAGGGCAAGGAGAAAAGTTACTCTTTCCCATTAGGCATTAAGATTAAGGACCTCAGTATTATTCTATTTAGGTACCCTGGGGCTATAAAGTTGATTTTGCTAGAAGCAGATCTGTCCAGCAGAGCTCAACTTTCATCTAAGTTATATGTCCTATACACAAGTAAATTGACCAAGAGAGGAGAGGCTGACTATTGTCCACCTATCTAGGGCTATTATGATCTTCTCCAAACTTCTGAAATCAGAAAGATCTCCTCAGAGGATGCATGCAGGTAGAAGGCTGTAAAGGAGTCATTTTAAAATACTTTTCCCCCCTAGAAGACAGAGAAGAGAGGCCCAGCAATGTGCAGACTACAGAGAATGCCTTGGCTTCTTCACTTTAGATTGGAGGATTCTGAATGAGACTGGAGACCTTCTAATTGTTAAGAAAATTACTTTGCAGCAAAGAGAAGGGTTGAAGAGGAAGTAATTAGAAGAATTGTGATTTGAAAAAAGGCAGGAGAAATGCATGGCCAGGTAGAGAGGTTAGAAAGTCCATGTCCAGTCTAAGGTTAAAATGAGGAGTGCCATGGCTGAGCTCACAAAAACCCAGCAGAAAACAGTACAGTGTCTAATAATCCAGGGCCAAGCCTTTCCATTCAGGATTCCTAGTTTTTAAATTTAAGTTAATAAATAATTGTCCCAGTACATGAAGGACTGGGTCCTGACAACCAAGACTTAAACTGTACACTCTCAGGACCCTCTCTCTAACTGGGAGAATGAAGGGGGCACAAGTTCTGGCCTCAGATATCTGGATGGTGATGTATCAGAGCCTTTTGTAACTGCTTGAGGTGGAGGGCGGAAGAGAGGAGTATGGGGGAGGGGCAGACAGGAACAGATGCTTCCAGATCTGAAGAAACAATTTGGGGAGGAGGGTGGAGAGGATCAAACAGAAGAAGAGGAGGGGGAGGGAGAAAAGGGAGAAGAACAAAGGTATAGTGGAGATTGGAGGCTCTGCCTTGGGAGAGATAAAGGGGAATCTGGTGAGATTGCTGAGCCAACATCTGCCCTGCTATAAACCTTGTTCTCTTTGCTGCTGGCCCAGGGACCACTCTAGAGTGGTCAGATCCGGTCTGAGGAGGCCAGGCTTACAGGCCTATCCAGGAACCTTTGAACCTTAGCTGTCCCTCCAAAACTGTCACCTTTTGGCTCTTCTTCCTCTGCTTTTACAGTTGGGGGCAGGGTTCCTAGGAGGGAAGCTGGGATTGGTGATTATCTCAGAGGGTTACTGCAGGAAAAGAGAAGGGTAAAAATGCAGGGAAAGTGCAGAAGGCTGTAGACATGACAGTCAAGAAAAGACAAGAGCTGGAGGCAGTCACATTCCAAAATGGTTTGAAACTCTCTGAGACTGAGCCCCAGCCCCAGCCCCCAGCCCCTAGGGAGGTTCACAGGTGAGATGATGACAATCCCACTACACCTGAGCCAGGTGCAGCACACAATAACAAGACTCAAGCTGGGGCTCTCCCAAAGGAGCTGGGTTCATTCCTCCAGCTAGAACCCAAACCCCAATCTGTAATCTTAACTTCCTAAAATCTGCTTCATCTGAGTGGAAAGACTCAACATGTATAAACTTACAGATACATTATTGCCCAAAAAAGCAGAGTCATGCTAAGAGCTTGGCTATTACCATAGTGGGGAGGCACCACCCCAACAAGAACAAACCTGTTTGGGGGACTTCTAAGTGACTCACCTTCCAGTCCCTTATCAACAGTCCCTTAAGAACGCTTCTCTTTTTAATAAAAGGCCAAATCCTAACCTGGCATAGAGACAAAGGCCATAGCACCCAGGCAGCTACCTCTTGCAAGTAGGGCTTTCTGGCCTGCAGTTCTGATGATGGTTGGTATGATGGCCTGTGATCTTTCTGGCTGCCCTTTGAGGAGCTCAAATGAGCTCTTCCGCCCTCTCCATACCCTCAGAAATCTCCAAAGGGTCGTATTTCCTGCGGGCTAACTCGGAGAAAACTCATTTCTAAAGAAAAAAAAAAAGAAATCTCCTTATTTGGTTAAGTGGCATGTTGGTCGAGGAGTAACTCAGAGTCTGCTTAATTTTCCGATGAGGTAGCGGGTAGGCTGGGAACGAGGTGTGATGGGGAAAGAACGGAGATTGGGATCCGCAGGGCGAGACCCCAGGCTTCAGGAGTTCACCGCATAGTGAACCCGCTCAGCGCGCCCCGCACCCCGCGCTTTTCACCAGGAGCCCTATTGTCCGTAGCCAGAGCTCTCGGGGGTCGTGACCTAGGTGAAGACAGTCCTCGGAGCGGACTAGAGCCCAAAGCAGCCCTTGCCCCGCAAGCCCCTATTTCCCCATTTCTTGGTCCTGAGACCCCGCCCTCTGGCAGTCCCCAGAAAAGAGCTGCCCTCTCTTGCCAACCTCAAGTGAAACAGTCGCTTTTTTTGCCAGATTCTTTTGCGCGGGGCTTCCCAGGCAGCCAGAGGTTGGGAGCGAGGTCTGGATGGTTGCTTGGCAGTGCCCACACACTCTGTCTCAGCGTGTCTGCACCCCCATCACCATCACCACCGAATTCAAATATACTTCTTTCTCCCAGTTTCTAAACTTGGGCTGGGAAAAGAGGGAGTCCGAACAAGGAAGTGAGCCATGATGACACTGCCTCCCCATCGCCCTTTCCCCTGGGGCAGGAGAAGCAGGTCCCCAGGGACTACAAATTGGGGGCTCCAGCAGTAGTTGAGGGACATTTAAAATGAACCTTCCCTTTTATTGGACTCTGTAACTCTCTCTCTCCCTCCCTGATCAGCTTCCCCCTCCCTGCCTTCCTTCAGAATCTTTCTCTGGGCCTGGTGGGAAGGAAAGCCGCTGCGGCCTTTCTCAGTTTGCATGGATGTGTGCTCCTCTGGATCCTGTGTGGTAAAAAAATAATGCAGAACTAATACCAAAGAAAGCAGGGTGAGATGGTGTGAGGGGTAAGGTTGGCCTGAGAAATAAAGAGAGAATAGTCTCTCCCCACCCCGTGCCCCCTCATCACCCCGATGCCTTGGGAAGCCTATGGCCAAAATCTCCTTTCCTTTTTGGACTTAGCTTCTGCCAGCTTTCCAACCTCCAAAGGAAATGGCACTCCCTGAGAGACAGGTTGTAAGGTATGTAAGGCTTCAACTCTGTAGTTCAAATAGTACATCTCACCATTTTTAATTCTCAAGAGGCATACCCCCAAATTGCCACACACCACAAAGGGGAAAAAAGATTCAAATAGGGTTAGAGATGCCAGGTGCAGAACAAGCACTCTGAGAGGGCTAGTCAGTTCTGTGAGGAGCTTGGTCAGAGGCAAAGACATTTTTTTTCCCACCTAAATTCTGCAAATGTTTATTTTGGGCTTCTGCCCATCCAGATAAATCAAGCTAACAGATTAGGAGGTTCATAAAATGGTATTCTTAGGTAATGACATCCAGAGAGGCAATAAATATTCCATCTGCTTTGGTGGCCGCTAGAGTTAGAGAATCCTCCATCTCTTTTACCAAGCCTCTGAAGAGGCGTCTAGGAAAGGAGGCATTTTAATTTGAATTAGCTGTCCAAAGATGGGGTGCAAGATAAAAGCCGAGGAAAGCCTGGAGATGTGACTTTGTAAATACAGCACCATGCTACCCCAGAACCTGGCAAAAAGCCGAGAAAAGAATTGAAGTGCCCAGCATACTGCTCCTCCTTGTCATGGTGCTCTCTTAAGAGCCTTTTCTGGGTTAGTCCTGAATCTTAGGTAAACAGAGAGTACCCTGACCCACGCTTTGGCAAACCTCTTGCACACCACACACACACACACACACACACACACACACACACACACACACACACACACACACATTGGATTTCAATATGCAAGCCCACAGAAGAAAACTGAAACATTCAGAACTATAGGAAACAAACTGCAGGAGATCCTCAGAGAAACAAAGTGGCCCAGGCCTTTCCTCTACCTAGCCTTACTTCCTCCACTCACTCTTATTTTTTGAGCTGTTTTCTCACAACCCTCCATGTGTGGACTCCCACTTCCTCCAAGCAAACCATCTTACATTTGATTTCCCGCCCTCTCAAACAACTGGAGTTGAAATAAAAAAAAAAAAAATTAGTGAAAGACAGACTTTAGACTTGTGCTCTTTACCCCAGAGAAGGCTGAGTGCTAGCTACTTACACGGTGAAGGGATTTGGGGCTTATGGGGATCTCCCGGTGCTTGGAAAGAAGGCCCTTGGAAGGTTGTTGTCTCCTAGTTCACAGGTCTTCGGTTTACTTGGCCATTGAAGGTGATACAATGCTGGACTAGCAGGCATTCACACGCGTTCCTCTCCCATGAATCTGGGCAAGAAATCCCCAGTCTTACAAAAGCTGGGGCATCCTATCTGGAGGCCAGGGCCTGAGCAAGGACTAGGCTTCGGAGGGTGGAAGGTGGGGGTGGGGGAGAGGTCAGAGGCTCTGCAGAATATAAAGGCAATGGGAGAGAAAATGCTGTGTCCTTCCCGTGAACCTGGGCTGAGTCCTCCCCCCAACTCCCCAGCCTTTCCCCACTGCTTTACTCAACTTAAATAAAAGCCTTGCCCTCCACTTCCCAGTGAGGCCAGGGAAGCATCAGGAGCATTGAAATCAGGACTGCTAGAGCTTGGGGCCCAGGCCCAGGTTAGCCCCATGTTTCACCCCTGCCCAGCTAAACTGAAGGCTTTCTGGGTGGCCAGGGCTCAGGCACAGGAAAGCTTTGGAGAAAGAAGAGATTCCTGGGGGGTCAGAGGCCCAACTCTTCAAAAACCCTAGTGTAAAAAAAAATATAACTTTGCTACATTTGTCAAGAATGTATGAATTTGGGTACCTTCCCCTCTTTCCAAAGGAGAAGGGCAGAGACCTTAAATGACTATGCAGGTCACAAAAAGAACAAAAAACAGAAGCCTGTAAAGAAAGGGAAATAAACATCCCAGCCCTTACAAGCTGTTTTCCCTAAGTTCTGGAGTGTCCCTTCAGAAAGAGCCAGGAGAAACTTCAGAAATAACAAGCAGCGATGTCTCTCTTCTACAACTCTGCAAAGCTCAAAGCTAGGCAACAACAGTGGGTCTGAAGATACTCCCACTCCTTGCCATCTCACCGTTCCAGGTTCAGAAAGACACCCTGAGTATCCCTCAGACCTTCCTTCTCTCCTTTCAGACACAATTAGCAACACCCTGTCACTACCACCTCAAGCCCAAAGGCAGCAGCCTCAAGATGATTGGGGATAAGGTCAGATCAGGTCCTTAATTCGATTGATTACATAAAATAACTCCAGATAATTGTTGCCTCTGCTTCCTCACACTGTAAACAGCATGTTTTGCTGTCTCCTGGGTATTATTGAGGGAGGAGAAAGTGGACCTCAGGGACTAAGCGGACCCCCACCCTACCCCCTACACAACACAGTGCCAAACTCCAGAGACACACACAGACTCTGCTCCAAGAATTAGTCATCAAGTAGTTCAAGAGAAAAGAAAATTAAAACATATCAAATAGATTTTCACAATTTGGTGTCTCCTCTGCTGTTGATTCTTACTCTGGGATTTAAAGAAGAGGAAGATAATCCAGATTGCCTCTCCCTCTCCCTCTCCCACTCCTGAGTGCCCTCCATCCAGAAGTTTAGATGAACAGCCTAGGGGAAAGCTCCCAACTGCTCTCCTCACCTTGCCCTAACCAAAAAAAAAAAAAAAAAAAAAAAAAAATTAGCTTAGGACCTGGTCTCTAGGACCAGCTGGGATCCTTTGGGTTGAGTTAGTCTTTAGTTTTTGTCTTTGTTTTTGTTTTTCCTGGTGGTAAACCTCCCCATCCTCAAGAAAATTCTATGTATCTTAGAACCACAGAGCCTTGCTCAGTCTGTGCCCAAGCTTTGCCAAGACCTAGGAGGTTATAGATAGAGCATAGTCCTTGATTCTTTAACACTTCCTCCTTAACACCTGGCAGATCATGATCAAAAGTTCCAGGAAAACATAAAAGTTCTTCCTTTGCCAGCTGTAGCAGACATCAGTCTTTGAGGGCCTATCCATGCAAGAGACCTCACAGGCCTCTGGCCTCCACTTTACCTTTTCCCCCAAGGCTAAGCAAACAAATACACCATCCTGGCAGGTCACCTTGCAGCTTCAGAATCACCAGCTCTAAACTCTTCATCCCTTTAGCCTAACTGAAGAAGGAACATCTTCCTCAAGGTTTTACCCCAAGAAGTCCTGAAAGAGGAAAACTTTTCCTTCCCTTTCTAGTCTGCAGATTTGGCAAGCCTAAAGGACAGAGAGGGGGGATATGTAAAAGAAGGGACTGAGTCTAAGGAAAAGTGAGGACCCCCACCCCACATTCAGCTTCACTGTAAGGTCTGATTTTCCTGAGAAGTCAGAGATGGGACATTTGCATCCTCCACCGTCTGCCACATCCCTTACCCCAGACCCCCTTTCAATAGGCACTGAACACCTGAAGTCAAGTGTTAACCTTTGTGTGTTTGTTCAGTGTAAACTTAGGCAACTATAGAGGTGAGGTGTCACCAGGCCAGGAGGAGAGGGATTAAAAAGAAACCATCAGACACTGACGTAAAACTAATTCACAGCCACTGGTTTATTATTGATCACGGGGCATTTCACATCAACACTAAAATTCTTTATTGCAAGTTTTACAATAATCAAGTAAATTCAGTCCAAAAACACAACAACCACGATGAGGGTAGGGGAGCATCTACCTATAGACTGCCTCTCTGAACTGAAAGTTCATTTTTATTTTCTTTTGGCTCCTCAAACTGAACAGCTCCCAGAGGCTCTCCAGATGCATTCAGCTTTTGTCCTCCCCCGTCCTCCCACCCCCCCACAAGAATACAAAAGAACTTCATAGCTTTGTTCTCCTTAAAATGACTTCCCCCCTCACTAACCTCCCCTGGTGCATTTTCAATGCAAAAGGCCTAAGGAAAGAGGGGGAGAAAGAAGGAGGAGAGAGGATGAGAATCCACTTACAAATCTCCCTTTCCTTTTTCTTTTCCTCATTTCCCCTGAAATTCACCCAAACCAGACCATCACACCTTGCAATATATAATTTTTGCAGCTTTTTTTCTTAAAAAATAAATACCCCCCCAATGGCCTTAAAAAGCAAAGCAAAGCAAAACAAAACAACAAAAAATAAAACCCAGCAGGTACCATGCTAAGACAACACCACATGCTTAAAGGGGTCCTTAACAGCGAAGGGAAAGGGGCAAGGGGCTTGTTTGTTTATCTGTTTTGTCTGTTTGGAACTGACAAGGGAGGAGGCAGGAGGAAGAGAGAAAAAAACAACCAAAAATATATATATATTAAATTCTATAAATAAGAGTCAATTTGTGTGTGAGGGGGCACGGAGCACAGGGTGGGGGCAGGGGTTTAAGTTATGTCTTATAACCTGGTGATGTCCTCTGCTCGTTGCTGCTCCGGCGGCGTGGCGCTCTGGGAGTGGTCTTCAGAAGTGCCGGGGGTGGCTGCCGAGAGGGTGCTGGGCGCAGCGCCGGCCGGGGGCGCTGACCTCACTTTGGTGTTGGGGAGTCGGTGGTCCTTCTTCCATTTCATGCGACGGTTTTGGAACCAGATTTTGATCTGCCTCTCAGAGAGGCACAGCGAGTGGGCGATCTCGATCCTTCTCCTTCGGGTCAGGTAGCGGTTGTAATGAAACTCTTTCTCTAATTCCAGGACCTGCTGCCGGGTGTAGGCTGTCCTCGAGCGCTTGGGCTCCCCTCCGTTATAATTGGGGTTCACTGGGGGAGGGGGAGGGGAAGCAAATAGTGGGGTTCAGAGGCAGCAGGCTCCCTGCCCCCACCCTCACCCCATCCTCAGCTTTGAGGAACAGGAGAGAGTGGTGGAAATAAAGTCATCAAGGTAAATGGGTTATAAAGAAGTTGAAGGAAGCTAGAGACTTTGTAGTGTAATAAGAGGGGAATCCTCATTGTAACGACACTGAATTATTTATGCGCCCTTAGAAAGCGAGCATAGTTTTCACACATACATAACAGATCGTAGCACATGGCTCGGACTGCCCAGAGTAGCTAAGCCATAAAATTTATGGGGGATGTAATTACCCATTCTCGCTCGTAAATCCAGTTCAATTGTGCTAACCCAGAGTCGCTCCTGGAGAGAGAGGGGGAAGGAGAGAAAGGAGGACGGGGCCAGAGGGGGCCAGGGAGGGTGGGGAGCGCCGGGGAAGGGAGGGGGCAAAAAGCAAAGTTGCCTACCCGTGCTAACGTGAATTTTTTTCATCCAAGGGTAGACTATGGGCTGCTTGCTGGCGGCGCTGGAGGGATGGTCAGGGGCTGGCTGGCTGCAGGCTGGCGGGGCTGGGGACGGGGAGGCAGAGGCGCCTGAGAGAGGCGCCGGCTCGCAGAGCGGCTGCGATTTCTCAGGGTGGTGGTGGCCCGCCTGGGCCGGCCCGTGGGCTCGCGAATTGCCGGGCCCCTGGAGACTGGTGCAGCTATACTGACGCTCAGGGTAGCTAGGGCGCGGAGGCGGTGGTGGGTACAGCTCCTGGTGGTGATGCTGGAATCCCGATTCCCTGGTCCGGCCGTAATATTCCGGACTGTGTTCAGGGATGTAGCTATTTTGCGAATATTCTTCGCATGGAGGAAATTTCGGATCGATGTAGTTAGAGTCCATCAAATACGAGCTCATGATCATTAATTTCTGGAGTGGAAAATAATTTTTCTCGCTTTGTCGTTTTTCTGCTCCATAAAGCCCTCCTACTAGCTAGCGACCCTGTAAAGTTACTTTCACCATGTGACTCCGCCGGCCAATCACACCGAGCAACCCAGTCCCCGGATAAGGAACCGAATCGCTTTATTCAAAATGTATCCAATTTTTTGTGTGTGTGGTGGTGGTGCTGCTGCTGGGGGGTGGGGTGGGGGATGGCTGGCAGAAGCTGGGGTGCTCACCATTGCACACCCCACCAGACTGACAATCCTCCCTTGCAAAAAATGGGTGGCTCCCAGCTCGACTCCAATGTCTGGGCATTGGGGACTGTCGGGAGGCTGTGATTCAGCCCCCGCCCAGAGTCTCCTCTCCGGCCTCCAGTGTGCCCTGTGGGCCTCGGCTCCAGTGCCTTTCCAGTGGTCTCCATTATGGCAATCGTGTTGCAGTCTGTGTAGGTCACAGGGCAGCGCCCCTCTTTCGCAGGAAGAGGAAGTTCAATGAGGGCTTCAGTGGAGGTTGGATGGGGAGGGGCCCAGGCTGAGCTTAGAAGGCTGGAGAGCCTGAGCTGCCCTACCCCATTCAAGAATCCTGAAGTTCATTTTCCCTCTCCCATACACACTCACCCAACCCTCTCGGCCAAGGGGCCTTGGAGAAGACAGGGTCCCAGCAGTACTAGACAGGTTGAGGCAGCGGGATGCAAATGATCTTGACGTCATTTCTGGAAGTCTAGGGCTTGAACCCCTTCTGAAGAAAGACAGGAAGTGGTTGACAAAAGCAGATTTCAGAAACCTTGACACCCCTGCTACCCACTGTCCTCCCCGGCCCAGGCCCCAGAACAGAGATCTCCAACTGATGGCTCCTGTGTGACTCCTGCTCCCTGGCCTACTGACTTATAGTACCTGCCAGACTGGCTCTGAGCAGCTCTGATGAGAGACAGAGACAGAGAAAGAGAGAGAGAGAGAGAGAGAGAGAGAGAGAGAGAGAGAGAGAGAGAGAGAGAGAGAGGAAGAAGAAGAAGAAGAAGAGGAGGGGGAGGAGGAGGAGGAGGAGGAGGAGGAGGAGGAGGAGGAGGAGGAGGAGGAAGAAGAGGAAGAAGAGGAAGAAGAGGAAGAAGAAGGGAAAGAAGAAGAGGAAGAAGAAGGGGAAGGTGAAGGAGGAGAGAGAAGAGTGAAGAGAGACAGAAGAGACATCTTTCAGGAGTCACTGCCCTGAGCCAAGGCACTGAGAGTTTTACTCAGGCCTGTGTGGCCTGAGCCTTGCTTGCTTCCAGTCTGAGACTGTATCCGTGTAACACGTGTGTTTACATGTAAACACATATCCCCCAGGGCCAGCTCCAGGCTGCCTTCCAAAAAGAAGAGGTGAGGTAACTAAGCTTTGGAGGCAGGGCAGGGGTCTTTGGCCTATTCTTGCCCTGCTCCCTCCCTCTGTCACCCACACAGAGAATATCCTCATGGGAGGTGGCAGAGTCAGGGAAGAGAGAAGGGGCAAGGAAGAACTATTTTTCCAGCCGCTGGTTCCTCAGCTAGGAATGGCCTCGTCATCGGACTCCAATTAACTGATCTTCTATAACTCAGAGTTGGGGGGGGGGGGCAGCAGAGGGGAAAGCCCAGGGTGGGAGCCAGGTCTCCTTGTTGTACTTGATAACAATTATAGTTTAAAATCATAGCTTGCCGGGGCTCAGCTATATTTTACTTGATAACAATAAAAGTGACACATAAAGTTAACTGTTTATGTTTTATTTATTAGACTAAATCTGCCAGCGGTGGTAGGAGCGCTTGCCTCCTCGCTACAGCTTTTATAGGGCTGTAAAACGTCATAAATCAGTCTCGCGGAATCGCCCGCACTCTTTGTGTCGGCGGCACAGGGCTGGCGGCCGCTGGCTGCCTGCTCCCTCCTTTCCACGAAAAGTCGTAATGTGATTTTTTTCCCTCTGATTTTATTATTATGATCGCCGCCGTGATTAGTCAATCTACCTTTAATTCACCGCCCTATGCTGCCTCCTCCCAGCCCAGCCTGGTTGACACTTGAATAAGTACCTTTTAAAACAGCATAACAACTATTTGAGGGTTTAATTAGAACATCTGCAATTAAGGGAATGAGGAGGGGGAAGAGGGAGGGAAAAAAAAAAAAGCTCCGGGAGGGAGATGCTGAAACTAGAAGATTCCCAACATTCTTTTCACCACCTTTGGGATGTGGGAGAGGGTCCCCTCTTCCAAATTAGGGTCCACTTTGAGAGCTATAATGGGAGGGAGCCACAGTAAAGCCCGAAGACACAGATTGGGCCTGGGCCTCTGGCTGCTTTCCCTGCTTCAATACTTAGGGCCCCTGCCCCAGCCCCAGCCCCAGCCCGAGGCTCAATGGGGCTTGGCCCCCATGACTTGGTGCTTCAAAGTCCTAGATACCCTCTTCCCAAGAAGAGGAGTGCCCCCTCTGCCCCCCAATAGCTGGGTGAGAAAACAGGGATTTTCTGGTGGTCAACCATCTCTTACAGGAGACTCCCAAACCCCCAGAGCTTTTGGAGAATTCTTGCTCATTTGGACCTGAACCCTGAGGACCGGCTGTGTGCTTGGAAGAGAAGCTCAAGGCTGTGAATGAGGGGAACGCAGGATACAAGGTTGTTGGTGTCAGGGATCTGTGTGAAGACTTTAACTTTTATATTCTCTCTCTCTCTCTCTCTCTCTCTCTCTCTCTCTCTCTCTCTCTCTCTGTGTGTGTGTGTGTGTGTTTCTGTCTGTGTGTCTGTCTCTCTTATCTGTTTCTCTAGTTTCTGTCTTTGTCTCTTCCTCTCTCTCTCTCTCTCTCTCTGTCTCTCTCTGTCTCTCTCCTCCCCTCAGTTGCTGCTGGTGGGGGTGAACTACAAATTGCTGGAAGTGGATAAAGGAAAGATAGTACTGAATCCCATTCTACAGGTCTAAGCAACAGCCCCCATTGTCTCACATGGCTCTCCAAAGCTCCAGAGAGCAATACTAGGGTAGGAAGAGTGAGGAGAAGCAGGGCTCCTTCAGCCTTCCACTTGGTTTCCTTTCTAGGCCTGTATCTGGCTATGCTGCCTCACTCTGCCCCATCTGGTAATATTCTCTTCCTCTTCTGCAAAAGTGAGCTGTCTGCTTGCCTCCCACCTCAACCTCTTTGCTTCAATGTACTAATGTAATCTTCCTAAGACATTACCCAAGGTGGTACCTGCCCCTAGACCTCCTAGACTTCTTAGTTCCTGTAGGTGAGTCCAGGAAACTCTCTCTGGGCAAGTCTAAATTAATAGACACAGGTTCAGATGCCTCAAACTGAATGCCAAGTTTGTCTTTGGTTATTATGGTTAACAAATACATATCTGTACATGATATTAATATTTGCTAAAATATTAAGTGCCTTTTATGCAGCCATTAATAAATGGAGTTCCTATTCCAGGTTTGCAGAGCTAACTCAGCATGAATAACCAGAAAGTAAAATCTATGAAATCCCCCAAATGTGTCCACTCTTATCTACATCCCTTATAAAAATAATAATAAAAATAAAACCAAACAACAAACAACTCTTTGGGGGGCTCCTGTCAGTTAGAAGTTGCCTATCACATGGGTTAAATACCCATACAACATGTTTACCTGAACATTGTTACTAACAAGGAAATCTTTTCCTGTAGAGGATTCTTGCACTTAGCAGGGGCTTAACTGTTGTGTGTGTGTGTGTGTGTGTGGGGGGTACTAAAGAGGCCCTCCCTACTGATAATTCCTCCCATCCTTTGGTCTTCTTTGTGCTTCCCTCTCCTGCCTCACCAGCCCAAAGTCTGCCCTCCACTTCCTTTGGTCCCAGTTTTATTCTTATGTTTTCTGACCACCTCTTGCCAGCATCCAAACGCTCTCTGCATGCTACCCCACACCCTTTCTAAATCTCGATCTGGTTTCTCTTTCGGAAACATGTTTCAGTACAAAGCGCTTCCCTTCTGACACCACTGAAGAAAAATATGTGTCCATTGTTGTGAGAGGCCTTATTGTGCCAGATTACCATACTGACCGTTGGCTAACCCATATTCCTCCCCTCCCCAGTAACAAGATGCCGGCTGAGGTACCCCAGTGGCTCCACAAATTCTGTGCAGCAGTAAAATCCCACCTTATACTCCCTGGATTTTCTGAGGGACAAAAAATAAAATATAAAATAAGCAATTCAGGATTTAGATGGTAAAAAGAAAGAAAATAAAGGTCATTCCCACTCTCTGAAGTACAGGGCTTGGGTTGTTGTTGTTGTTATTGTTTAATGTATGTGCTTTGTATTGTTTTAGGGATTACAAATTATAGCATGCTTCTTTCCTTTTCCTCAAATAAATTGACTTTTAGATGGTATGCAATCAGGCAATTCATTTCATTTTGATTTTTTTTCTCCCCCAGGCAACTTGAAAACCCCAAACTAAAACAAGATTCTTACACCATTTTTTTCCTTTGTGTATCTCTCTGTGTATACATGGGTATATGTATGTTTTTGTTCTTTCCTAATGCCAGCAGGCAGGACTAATGTATGCAAAAGAATATGCAAATGCTTAATTGATTTTTTCTTAAATCTCTTGTCAGTAAAAGTAATAAATTGGTCTAAAATAATTTTAATAACCTGGATGTGTCACTAGAAAATACTCAACCTTTTTCACCCTCCTGGAACTGCTAACAGTCTCAAAAAGAAAAAAAAGGAAAGAAAGAAAAAAATCACAGAACGTTAATTTGTCCCCTTTAAAATATTAAAGATGAATTTCTCTTGTTTATTCGGAGACCATAGGCAAAGTCCTCTTGCAAATCTCCCGGCCTTGCCTTCCTTGCAATTCAATTTTCCTCAAATCTCGTTTAAAGTGGCTTTTTAAAAAGTGGCCGCATTTTAATATTGGTTAGACAGAGTGACCTGCATTTCACCTCGGGTGTTTGACTTGTTCCAATAGGTCACTGCCATGGGGTTATTGATGGGGAAACTCCATTGAAATTTGTCTCTTCGCAAATGGCCTTTAGATCTTCCAGCGAGTTCAATAACTAGTTATAATGTGGAAGAGGAAAAATGAAGGCCCTGGGCTAACGAATTTGATGCTTCATTTTTATGCTGGAGAAATTGTTAGTTAGAGGTTGAGCCGCCCCCCCATCCCATCTTGCCCCCCCCCCCCATTCAAAGCTGCTGGATTGTATCTCCCATTAAGACTTGCGTTGAGGTATCCTTTTCTCTCTGATGCAAACCTTATGAATACTGTTGTAAACTCTGACCTACCAATTAGAAAGAAACTTGCTTTGTTGGGGGCTTGAAGCCTGAACTTTTTTTGTTATGAGAACTTTCAAAGGAGAATAAATATGTCTTGAAAAAAAAAATCTAGAGATTAGGCTGGCCATAGTTTAGAGAGGGCTTCTTGGCACCCACAGTTAAGGAAACTGAAGACTCTTTTTGAGGTTGAGGGATGTTTCAAGGTGCTCTAATGTGTTTCTGGCCTTAGAGTTTCCAGACACAAGAAAGAGTAGGCACCAAAAACCAAGACAAGAAGACAATCAAGGACTAAGCATGGAATATTTCATGAGGTAGGGAAATCCAGGGTCTCCTCTAGGGTCACAGCAGCACTCCTGTGAACTTGGTTAGGTAATCGCTCAAAGAACTCTGCTCCTTTACAAGAAGGGTGCTCCTCCAAGAAAGACCTAAAGTCAAGACCTCCAGTGAACTGGAGAGGGGGGTGGGGGATGAAGGAAGGCTGTAAGATTTCCTTTTTTTTTTTTTTTTTTTTTCTGGAGTGCTCTAGAGGTGGGAGAAGAAAGGTCACAGTAAGATAGGATAGGTCTTCATTTTATTCCTTCCAACCACAGCCAAAGGTGGGGAGTCGTTGAAACCCCTAGAGATCCTCTGTGAGAAAGGACTGCACAGTTCGGCGGTCCTTGACCCAGGCACAGCAGATCACTGCCGTTATTAACCTCGATAATAACCGTGCATCTTCTTTTTACAGAACGGAGCTCCCAGCGCCTTATTCTCTCCTCTAGGTGCCTTTCCTTCTCTTACCCTGCTCAAAGGGAACCAGTTTGCCCAGCCCAAAATCTCCCCTGTAATAAGCCCTGTGGTCTCCTTCCAAGCCTCAGTCTATCACCGGAGTCATCCAAAAGGTACACCTTGGATCCTGGGTTGGATGAAACAAGGCCACAGGGATAAGTAAGTGCCTAAAAAAGTGGGGTGCTATCTCCCCCGCATTACCTTAATCCCAGAAGAGTTGTGTGCTACCCCGTTCTCTGTCAAACTTGCTTGAGCAGATCCGTGTTACCAGTGGGAACAGGGAGAAGCCTCAATTGCCAATGGGCATTTTAACAGTATAAAAACTGGGAAGCCCGGGAAAGGACTATGGCAGCCGCCAGATAGGCCCGGGAGGTTTCCCACTTCCTAGCCCAGCGGGGAACAACAGCAAGGAGTTTTGAACTTCCCGCAGCCGCTAGGCGCGCCCCGGAGGACAGGCCAGTTACACCCGCCTGCTCGCCACCTCGGGCTCCAAGTACTTAGGCCACAGAACCCCGGCCCCCCCCCCCAGCCTCTCCCTTCCCTGTTCTAATTACGTGATTGATTTTCTCTAGGGCTTCTTCGGGACGCCTCTGTCTCTGAGTGTTTAAATCTTTCGGCTCCATTTTTTGTTTTCCCGAGTTCTCCCGAGAAGTGCCAGCGCGTTTCGAGGTCCCTAAGCCCCCTCGCCTTACACTCCAAAGAAATGGCCAAGCTACACAATCCTGGGCGCGCTGAGGCTGCGACAATATGATCCTGCCCACCCGCCTCGGAGTCACTTGATGATGCGCGAGCGTCCTCGTTTGAGCTGTCCCTTGGCGCCTGGCCTGGGAGCTGGGATCAACGGGTTTGTGTTTCTATTTATCCCCAAGAAAGTGCGAAAAAGCCTGGGCTGAGACCAAAGGCAGGACGCGGGCTCGGACTTGCAGTCTTTGCCTGGTGAATACCTGGGCTCGGCACTGGCAAACTAGCAACCCTGAGAAGCATATCTGACCTCGATTCCACGAGCTCTGGAGCCCTTTGGATCACAGGCCCTAAGGTCCTGGCTGCGAACCCCAGCATCAGGCGATAGGGTCGGATTGCTACCCCGCTGCCAGGAGGCCCCTCAACTTGTCCGCCCCAGCAGCAGACGGCGGCCTTTCCGGGTGGCTTCTGTCCCGGACCCTGCGGTCCAGCCCCCTCCACTCAAACGCTGCAGGTGAGGCGAGGAAGGGGAAAGGGCAGACGTGTTAAATCCGAGAGGAGTGGGTTAGGGTAGGGTGGAAGTGGAGGATTAGAGTTTAGAACTCAGCCTCTCGGGAGAGAAGGCCGACTGACCTCTCGCTCCCCTTTCCCATCCGGAAAGAAAAACTTTCATCCTCCCCCAACTGCTGGGCTTCTGCTCCATCTCTTTATTTACAATTAATAAACACTTCTCTGCTTCCTCTTCCATCGCCATGTTCATTCATTGATGAGTCACTAGTAGCAATTTTTATGATACTGTGCAATTTTTCCACAGGGAGGGGAGGGGGTTGGGACGCTTCTCTCATGCAGAAGTTCAGCGAAGCTCGGGTTGGTCACAAGCTCTTCCCTGCCCCCTGACCTATGGCGCCCCAATTCCTCCTCCCCCACCCCCACCCCCCCAGCCCCAAATCCCTTCCTTCTGCACAGTAACGTCGCCTGGTAAATAAGAGTCCGTCTGCCTGGCTATTAGGATTCTGGAGACGTGGGCATCTGTAGCAATCATTAGTCAAAGCCGCAGAAGCCAACGCAGTCGTGGAGTTGGACAGAAAAAATCTTGGAAATGATATACAGGAGCTGAGGCGGCATCAATCCCGCCGATAAGAGCTCGGCTGCTTCGAGCAGGCTACCAGCTTAATTGGGCCCTGGGAACCAAGAACAACAACGCGGGAGGAGCTTAGGGTGATACAGTGACCCCTGGCATCATTTGGGCACCTGCAAAAATATTTAGGACTTAATATTTTCTTCCTAGTTTCAAAAATCCTGTGTGTGTGTGTGTGTGTGTGTGTGTGTGTGTGTGTGTGTGTGTGTGTACCTAACTTTCACCCCCATGTGCAGGGCTCTACAGTGGATTTCTTTTCGTTTTAGTCGTACTGAAATTCGGAAGCTGGAACTGGGCCTTGGATCCCAGCTACAGCCTGGAAGAGGGCTATGATCCCCATGGAAGGTTTTCACAAGCCACATAAATCAGCTGCACTAGAGTTGGAGATAATCTTGGAGGTGGATAAAATAATCTGCTTTAATAGGCAACACATTTAAGTGACACTGGGCTCCTATCCCCACTCACCACATATCTTTATAGGTCAGAAGGTGTTGGGGAAGCAGACAACTGCAGAAACTTAAAAAAAAATAGGGGGAAATCTATGCCCCTAGACCTAGATACATTGTGGGAACTACCTCTAAACATATGTTCAAATATTTTAAGTTTACAGAAAAACTGAAATACCTATAAACAACTCCATATACGTAGCCCCAGAGTGTAGCTATTTTATGGGCTAAGAACCTTGAATAAATCTAAATAAAAATTTCAAAATAGGAACTGAGTCATACATGCACAGCTCTTTCTAACTAAGGAGGGAAAACTCCAAATATTCATTTAGATGTTTAGACACAGCTGTGCTAACACATCCCAGCACACACACCCAACCATTATTGAGAAAGATTGGTCATATGCACACAAGAATTTGACAGAGGACTGTTAGGTTCACTGTGGCTCTATAAATCTAAAGAACTATAAATCTGCATATAAATGTGGAACATAGAAGGATATGAAACATACATCATGATATAGATGCAGAAGAGTCTAGAAGAACATTTTTATGTGTGCTATACTCTGCTCTCTATAAAGATACGGGCATTGCAGTGTATCTGTTCTGAGAATGGGGAGGTTTTTCTGGTGCTTGTGGGTTTGGAGTGTCCCACCCAGTCTTCTCTGAGTAAAGGATGAGGGCAAAATAACTTGGCAGTATTGAAAGACTCTAGGAATTTATGTGTGGCTTTATTTTCTATGCATAAGGGCATTTCAAAGGCAGTGGATGCCTGAAACTCTAAAAGTGTCTAGATAAGACGCTGCTTGAAGCTCAGTGTGCTGGTGAACACCTTTAACCCTAGCACTTGTTCAAGACCAGCCTGGTGTGCAGAGCAAATTCCAGGACAGCCAAAGCTACATAGTCTTAAATAAAAAATATAAACACTGCCCAGACTTAGAGGGAGGTGGAGGGCTGTTCTTTCTTTAGCTCAGCAGCCCCACACCTCAGGGTAAGGACAGAACTGTGGGACTGGAGTGATTTGGTACCTGAAGACTCATTAATCATCACTTCAAAATAGAACCATTAAGGCAAAATGTATTCAGTTTTATAGAGAGATCTGTGTGAAGGCTGTGGGCTTTCCACACTGCCTTTCAGTCGCAGTGGGCAGTTCTCACCATTGTTATAGTATCAGGTGAGTTCCCTCTATGCCTCACTCTGGGCTGTCTCTGTCTCTTATACTCCAAAGTCTCTCCTTGTCCAGAAGAGGTTTGTCTCTTGGGAAAGAGTCACAAAGAGACAATTGAGAGATACAGGAGTCGCTACCTTTCAGGCTCTGCAGCTATTTGTCTTCAAAATTAGTCCCTGGAGATTTAGGTGTCTGGTGACTAGGCTTTTGTGAGGGAAATGGAAATGAAGATTTTGATTTTTACAGGTAGAACTTTGAGTGTATCTTCGGGCCAGGGGGAAATCACTAATTGGCCACTTCTTATTGCAGAGGATGGGGGGGGGGGTGATTCTGAAAGTCCTTTTAGTTTTCTTCTTTGGTTTACTGAAGATGGGAGGTAAGGAGAGGCCTTAGGTGGGCTTGGGGAAGTGCAATCCAATCTAGCAGCCAGCTTGGGAGCAGAGTGATTTACAAAGCAAAACCTTAGATGCCACTTCCTGAGAATTCGCCAGATCAAAACAGCCTCCTTAGGTGTTTATGACCCATCTCTGCTCCCGACAGGAAAAGCTCCCTCAATAAAACCTTAGCCAGCCCCATCCTCCACAGGAACACAATCTGATGTGAAGGACCTGACCCCATATTACACACACACACACACACACACACACACACACACAGAGTCACATGAACACACAGACTGAGAGAGAGAGAGAGAGAGAGAGAAGAGATTGAAAGACTGACAGAGTCAGAGTTAAAGACAAAAACAGTTTTCCAACTAGAAAGTTGAGTTTTTAAAGTTAAACCAGGATTTTATTTTTAAAATATTGTTTCTATAATGTCTGAGCAAAGAAACTTTTGAGGCTGGAGAAGGCAAAGATATTCCATTATATAAGAGTCTGGTTTCTTAACCCCCCCACGCACCCTACCACCAGGCCCTCCAGCTTCACATAGTTCAAAAACTCAACCTAGGACAGCAGGACACTGAGAATCATCAAGAGCATAGCTGCCCCATTAGGGGCTATTCCAAGGTTTGAGGTTGTTTAGAGATGGAAGAAAAAACCTCAAAGGATAAAGGCTTGAAGACTGGGGGTGGGGTGGACAAATGGTTTCTATCCTGAGCTAGTGGAAAGAATGGGAAAAGAGGGAAGACTGGGAAATTGGATGGAGGATGGTTTACTGTGTCCATCCAAGCTTCTTACCTCTATTTAAAGTATCATTTTGGCATATACACATACTTCTGTGTTAGGTCCTAAAGTTCAGGGATAGGTGGTGAGAAAGCTAGGATCCCTGGAAGGCAGAACTAGCCTGCTTTATCTCTCTGAGACCTAGAGTGCAAAAGAAAAGTATCCTAGGGAAGTAAGCCTACACATTCCACACTCCATCTTCCTCATATGGGACTACAGATTATGGTAGAACTAGAGAGCTAGGCCTCCTTCCTGCACTACCTTGCAGGATACCCAGAACCTTTCATAGGACCTCACCATAGCTTCTAATGATGGTCAATCAGAGGCTGAGCAAGATCCTAGACAACTATTCTAGCCCAACTTTCCCAAGTTTTACATTGTGTACACACACACACACACACACACACACACACACACACACAGAGAGAGAGAGAGAGAGAGAGAGAGAGAGAGAGAGAGAGAGAGGATATTTTCCTTAGCTTTTAATTTCTGTAGACTTAGGAATGGGAGAGGGACAAGAATCCCAGTATCCTGTGAGACTCAAGAACAATGTGAGACTCACACACAATCTGTAATTTAGTGGGAACTTCTAGAACACC
Organism: Arvicanthis niloticus; assembly: GCF_011762505.2. Classification (NCBI taxonomy): domain Eukaryota; kingdom Metazoa; phylum Chordata; class Mammalia; order Rodentia; family Muridae; genus Arvicanthis; species Arvicanthis niloticus. The sequence goes on along the minus strand of NC_047670.1, from coordinate 77,250,061 downwards.
ATTAAAGCAGCTCAGGGAGATCTTATCAGAACAAGCACACCACTAGGCATTAAGAAGACCTAACAAAAGTGGAAGGGGGGAGGGATTTGATTTCTTAACCTTCTATTAGATCCCTAATCCCCAAACCCTATCTTAGCATCGTAATCCACATTTTCTTTTCACTTTCTAAGTGCTTCTGTTGCTCTAGTTGCACTTTGGAGGAGCCTCAGAATGACAGTGTTGTCCCCCCAAGAAAATGACACAGAACTAGAGCAAAGATGTTTCAGCATTTTCCCCTTCAAAAACATCTAAAAGGATTAAGAAAGACCGAATACTTGGACCTTGGACGTGAAGAGGGGATGGGTCACTGTGAGAAATCTCTCTTCCTTGGGCCTGTGGGAACAGAGCAGGTCTGTTGTTTTTCCTCAACTACCATAGATCTGGTAAGCCAGGTGTGACAGGTCCATAATGAAGGTCTCAGTCAAGGCTCCACTAAAGAAACCTGTTTTAGTGCTAGTTCATAGAAGAGGCAAAGAGGAGCCCTGTGCTTTAGATGGGGGGCCCTATTTCTGGCTTCTTACCCTATCCCCTATAGCCTATGACATTATTCCCAAATCAGCCCCACCCAGAAAACAATCAGACAATGGGGCAAGGCATTCCTCATTCTTGCACCCTATCCATAAAACCTGCAGGAAAAGGCTTAGAGGTCCAGAGAGAGTGCCTACCGTTTAGTTCACTGAGTGAGATTATAGAAGAAGGCACATTCAGAAGAATTCCATTAGAAACTAACACCCAGCAAAACTCTGGAGAAATTAAGAGAGTGTCTAGGCTGGACATACCAGTGTTCAAATACCCACAAACACTAGTATTTCCTTTGTATACACACAGTATGCCATCTGGAGCTGTTGATCAGAGGTTCTTCTGATTTGCTTACTCTAGTTTGATCCACATAAACACAATGTCAAAATGCTGCAAACTGTGTCTTCTGGCAGCAAAAAAATAGGCTCACTATCTAATTTACCACTATATGTGTTAATATATGCATATTTTGAACCAGTGTCTTGAGCAGCCAAACACATGGTCTATCACTGAACTATACTGGGCAGCCAATTTTATTATATCTTGTTAAAAGAAAGGAAAGGAAAGTGGCTCAAGCAAACCCATCAACTGTTGAATACAGAGGCGGAAGATTCTTTGAGTCCACTTATTTTTTTAGACTCCCTTCAACTGTATTAAAGTAGTTTGTCAACCTAGCAGTACAAAGCATAACTTTCAAAAGCCATCTCCACTTTTACTATCTTGTCCAACCGTGCTTAAGGCAGTCTGATAAAGCTAATTGTTCCTGGAGCTTTACCAGAAAGTTAATCTTCTAACCTTCCTACCTGTCCCCAAAAGGATCGCGCAGGAGAACGAAAACTCCAAAAGATAAAAATTGGCAGGAAGGTAAGAAGCAACTCAGAATTTTAAATCAGGGCTGTAGTTTCACCGGTATTTGCTCTGTAACCTAATTCAGAGTCACCTCCTGAAAGCCAGAGAATCGGACAGGGCCACACCAGCAAATAAAGCTGGCTCCATCTGACATCTTCAGATCCCCGAAAAACCCGGGACTTAACTCCACAAACAACTTCGTTAGAAACTAGGGACGCAAAAGACTCCTCAGAACAGCTTCTAAAATTGAGGGCGGGGACTGTAGTTTACTTGAATAGCTCCTCCCTGCACTCTTCAGCTGTTGTCTGTACTAGGGCGGACTCCGGTTCTTAATCCAATGTTGAGGAGGGAGGGAAGAAAACGAATGGAGGCGCTCCCCTCCCCATCTAGACACTGATCCAAGCACTCACTTTTTTGCTGATTGGTTGATGGGGGCATGTGACTTCGCTAAACACTTTACTGATTGGTTGTTTTGCTTCTTCTGGCGTTAAAGACCTAGGAACAAAATTAAAAGCTTTCTGGGTAGGCTAGGGCATCTTTGGCATCTGATTGTTTACCCATCCCCCCCATCTCAAATTAGAGAAGATGGTGGGAAAATGAAGAATCTCAGCTCAGCTCCCTTTTGTGTTTGTGTTTCCAGGTGAGACTGAGCAAAACATTAAATATACATACATATATATGCATACATACATAATACATTCACATGCATATAGCATATATGCATACATGTATATCGACCTGACCAAAACAAGTCATTGCGAAGGGAGAAAGAACTATTATTAAAGAAGAAAGTATATTGAAATGAAATTTTTGAGCCTGAATATTAAAAGGGGGTGGAAAAGTATCAAATGCCCCCAAGAGATGCTGTGTAAATCCATAAATACAGAAACACCCTTACTTCCCCCTCTACTCAGAAAGAGAAGGGCCTGAGATTGTCGGGGGGGGGCGGGGGGGCGCTGGAGTGTTACCAGGGTGTGTAGCACTGGCCCACAGTAAATTCTGGTTAAAGGCTCTTGAGTTCTGCTAAGGCCCTGGGGAGGCCTGAGGGAAGGAGCAAGTCGGGTAAGAGATCAAGAGAAACGTCCATCAGAGCATTTCCATAAACCCTAAAAATTACAGACTGGTGTAAGGGGCCAGGCAAAGAGCCTGAGGAAGAAACTATTTGAACGGGCTCCTGGACAGTCTAAAAATTCTCATCAAGACATAAAAGTTGGGGCAAGAGGGTGGAGGGAGCAAGATCAGGGGTCCCAAGAGGGCATCAGAGGAGCCCTCCACATTGAGACCTGAGTTTTTAGTGCTTGAGAATTTAAGCACAAGTGGGATATGGTAAAGCTGAGGCTTGGCTAACCTCCTCTTGCCTTTGGGGCTCTGTCTTCTCCAAATCTGCCCCATTGTTAATCTCTGCTTGATTTTTTTTTTTTTTTTTTTTTTTTTTTTTTTTTTTGCTGTGCTGCTTGCAGTAGGGTACCCTGAACTGTGCTAGCAGCATGACATCTTTTCTCCACAACTGCATCTCTCCACAAAGCAGGTGCACACAAATCCCTCTCACCCAAAGCAGTCCTTTCTTCTGGAAGGCTGCTCCCCTCTACTCCCCTTTGAAACCCTCTGGCTTCCAGTCTTTACAAATCTTCCCTGTTTCCAGCCAATGCATAAGTACCCTGAGTCACAAGTCACTACTTTTCTGGATTAGCTCCCCTAATGTCCTTGGAAGTACACCTTACAGGTATGAGGGGCACATGCCTTTTGCTTTTGCTACCTTTGCCACTCCTTGATATAAACTTAAAAGGAGACCCCCCCCCCTCCAGGGTACTTTCATAAGCAGGATCTTGCTGGTTCCAGTCCTAAGGAGCCAAAACCTCTTTTCTTCCCACCCCCAGGTAGAAAACTTTTCGGAGCCTAGCAAATAAGTTGCCTCCATCCTTACCGAAATCCAACATATCTTTGCTGCACACTAAGCAGAGACCTCTAGGTCTCCAGGGCCTAGCTTTACCTAGGCAAGGCTGGGGCTGCTGGGAGGAACTAAGTAAGTAGCATTGGGGAAAGGTATAAGCATTAAGGGCCCCAGACACACTCAGGCCCTGGACTTTGGAGGCCCACCTAGCCTGTGAGATCAGTCTAAGCAGCAGTCTGTGAGTTCTGAAACTACAAAGCTGTCTTTCCCTGTCTTTCTCCCCAGCTTCCCACTCTGCATTGTACTTTTCCAGAGGCCAAGTGGCCTCTCCATGGAACAGAGAACCCCAGAAGCATTTTGCACTTGTATTTAGGGTTTGTAGAGCCCCACAACTAAACAGCCACATTTCTGGCTCTGGCGTGTCTTTCCAATCCACAGAGGAGCAGGAAGACCTTGCAAAACTCTGAAGGTGCGCGGCCTCTTTCTAGCCCAGCTGAGTAGCAGCCAGGCGGAGTGAAGGCTACAGAGGGGAGGTATGATCTAGGAAGACAAGGCCCTCCATCTTTCTAGTTCTCAGCAGCCTTCCCCCTTCTCCCACCCAGGGCCTGAGGAAGTCTGGGGAGGCCTTTTTCCTTTTCCCCTTAATGAGGGAGAATCCTCTTCTTTCAAGTCGGGAGGGAGTTAGGTAAATAGGAGAAAGGGTCTGAAACAGAGAAAGGGGGCAGAGAATTAACTCACAGCGATCGCCTGGGATTCATTTGCGAAGACGTAACCTCTCTCACCATCATCCCCAGCGCCGTAGTCCCCTCTAACTGCCAGGCCCTCTGTCCTAGCATTAAACCTCACCAGCAGCTGCGTGGCTGGACAGTTAAGATTATATATGATGTAAATATATTGTGGGTTTGTCAGCTCTCCCTACACCATAAAACTTGGTTTAATGACATCACGTGGTCCCCCAAGAGCCACTCACGGGCTTGCCTTCAGGCTATTCACATAAATAACCTCCAAAAGTTTCAAACTCCTAAATTCACATAGAAGGCTTTCCTATTTCTCTAATGCTCAGTTGCACTAAAAAGCCCTTGTGCTGCTCCTTTGCCCCTCCTCCACACCCCCTAGCAGGGTGGGGAGGGGGGAGAAGGTGGATCCTTATTTATTTATTTACTTACTTACTTATTTCTCTAAGGACCTGATGTTTTCCTTCGAGGTCCTGTTGATATTTTTCTTCCTATTTTTTCTCCTCTAATTGCTCAGAGTGGGCCGTGTCCCCTCTTCCCACTCCCCGGGGAAGGTAAGTCATGATTTCCCCCCTTTTTCCTGCTGCCAGAGTGGGTGGGTTCTAAGGAAAAAATAGAGAAGCGGGCTCCTGTCACCTTTTGGGACCCAGGAGCCCCTTCATTTTACTCTTTCAGAGTACTGTTAAGGCCTGGAAGTTGAAAGTTGGTCCAGGGGCAGCTTGGTGGGTAGACCCCAAGCAGAAGCTTCTGGTCAGAGAGAAAGTAAGTTTCTAGGCTACACCCCCCACCCCCAGTGAAGGGGAGGTCTGAGGTCTCTGGCTTTGTGTCTTCTGCCTTGGTTGCCTCTATCAAACTGCTGCAGCTGTGGATAGACAAGGGCTCAAGCCTGAAATAGGAAGGAAGGGAGCTGGAGGCACAGTCCCACCCCCCTCAAGCCTGGGCAAGCTGAGACAGTCCTTCAGCTAGCTCCTCCAGGGAATAAGAGGTTCGGTCTGCACTGGGGTGGGGGGGGCAAGGAACTCATAGAGTGCTAGTCAACTTTGCTAGGGTGGTCTGATCAATATCACCCCTATTCCCTTCTCATCAAGCCCTGGTGTGCCCACCCTGGGGAGGAAGCACAACTCCTCCTGAAGTCTGGGAGGCTGGAATTGGTGAGTGTGGGTGCCATAATCTCTTCTTTACTTAACTGTTACCCATCTGAGCTGCCAGTGCTTCTTCATGCTTCAATGCTCACCCAATAGTTTTACGCAGCATGTAGGAAAAATTAAAATAACTCCCTGAAGAAAACCACACGTTTTATTTCTCTCTCTCTCTCTCTCTCTCTCTCTCTCTCTCTCTCTCTCTCTCAGAGAGAGAGAGAGGAAGGAGGGTTAGCTAGGGCTGGGCTGCATGCCTGCAGAGTGCAAGTTGAGGGGAGACTTTGGCAGTGCTCTAACCTTGCCTGAGCACAGAGTGAAGGGAAGGGAAGGATGGTCGTGGGGTGCAGCTCGACAAACATGTGCTGAGACCTCCTACATGCTAAGCATAGGATGAGAACAGGCTCTTGAGTCTTCTAAAAGTGACAGACACATTGCTTAGACAGTGGGATGCAGTGAAGTCAGACCTTTAATAAATCCAAAGAGCATAAGCATTAATAATCATGAAAAGAAATCTCCCCGCCCCTCCCCAGAGCCACTCTGTTCCCTTTCTGTCCTAGCGTAGAGCAGCCCTTTGCCCAGTTTCAGATCCCCACTCCTTCAGTGTGGGGCCTAAGCTTGGCTCCAGGAAATCACCCCATTGTGGGAGGCTGCAGAGGAAATGCAGTAAAGTTTTATGGCCCCATCCCGCATTTGTTTCTCCTGTAAAGTACTTCCTCCTTCATCTCGTGGAGCCTGGGATGAAGCTGAGCTAAGCCTAAGCCAGCCCCACCTGAATTATCTGTGTTCCCGCTCTTATAGGCTACCCTCCCCTTTATACAAAATCTCAGAGACTGATAGATGATGGCAAACAGACACGGCTCCTGCACTGGTCTACCCAGGTCTTACTCCAGTGAACTGTCCTTCATTGGCTTAGACCCTAGAAGACAGCGAGCAGTCTGCATGTTTTCTCTAAGGCAGGCACACACTGCAGGTTGCATTCACAATTCTCCTAGTCCCCCTTTGCCCCATCCCGTATCTTAGAAAGCTGAAGAACATCTCAAACCATGGCCAATTCCCCTTCTCCAACACCTCTCTACCAAGCAGAACCTACCTACTATTACTGGGAATCCTTCTGGCATCAAACATGGCCCTTGATTGAGGGCTCAGCCTTTCTTCTATGTCCAGAAAGGACCCTCAGGGATGACCCAGATCCAGAAGGGCCAGAATCTAAGTCAGTGGAGCCACGAGTTCCTATGTTGTGCCATAAAGTACAGACTACAGACAGTCTAGAAGCCTCAAGTCTCTTTAGCCAACGTTGAGAGTAGGGTATAGAAAAGTCTGGGTGCCTTAGACACCCACAGCATATGGAAACAACAGTACAGGAGTCCTCAAGTGTACTCCCCTTCACCCAGAGGCCTTCTTGGAGCCATGAATCAAGAAAAGAACTCAGTTACATTGTTCCCTATTCTTGCTTCTCCTAAACCTGTTTAAAAATATTTTTTTAAGGGATGGCTTAAGGACAGGGCCTCTCTATTCATCTCAGAGCCTATTTAGACACAGCTACTCATTGCATGCCCTAAACAGACAGAAGTCATTGAATCTTCAGTCCTGTTCTTTTTCTGGCTTTATTTGATATGACAAAATATAGTTTCAGGAAGGACTTGGAGTCAATAAATAGCTGGGCAACTGCAATGGGGCAGGAAGGTAAGAAAGTCATGGCAAGATATATAGGATAGCAAAAAGCCTCAAAGAACCACTTGCTAGGGACCAAAGGCAAGAGACCCCAATAGTTGAGCTAGCTAGCAGGCTGGGACTGCGAACCTGAGAGTGCATGCAGCAAGCCAGGCTAGGGAAGTCCCGGACTTTGGGGAGGGTTGGAAGGGTTAGAGAGCATAGGACAACCTCTGGGACGACAGGCCCACGTTCACTTATCTCCCTCTTTCATATGCAAATAATTCATGAGCAAAGACGAGTTTAGAAGTTATAAAGGTTAGTTGAAAGCACCCCATTCTCGCCATAGCCTCTGCCTGGCACAACCAGCCTTCAGCAGCCTGGCCAGCCTAGGCAAGAACAAAGAAGAGGGTGAAGTGGAGGTCGGGGAGAAGGGGTTACAGCCAGTCTGTCTCACCTTAACTCATGCTAGCCGAGCTAGGGCCCAGAGAGGCAGCCCAGGCTGAGGCTTATCCAGTACCCGCCCTACAAGAATGTGCCCCGGGCCTGAGGTGCTCAGCTGAGCTGAGACAAGACAGGCAGTGCAGGCTGTCCTGCAGAACCCTGGGTCTATGGGGACTCGGAATGCCAAAGAAATGCGCTTTTTGTCTGGGAGGCCCAGAGCCAGTGCTCTAGCCTCCACCTCAAAATCTAGAAGGAGGAAAACCGGAAAGGAAGGGCGCGGGGACCACAGCCGACCCGGGTGCTCTCTGAGGGCTCCCTGCTTCCTCTAAAGAGACTCTTTGCTCTTCATTTTGGAATCTTTCTTCCACTTCATCCTGCGGTTCTGGAACCAGATCTTGATCTGTCTCTCGTTGAGACACAAGTTGTTGGCGATCTCTATGCGCCTGCGGCGAGTGAGGTAGCGGTTAAAATGGAATTCTTTCTCGAGTTCCAGGGTCTGGTAGCGCGTGTAACTGGTTCGGGACCGCTTGCCATCCGTCTCTGGAACATAAATCCCCCAAATCAGGGAGGGGTGAATAGCGTGCAGCACCCCAACGTCCCACCCTAGTCCCAGGCCCCACCCGTGGTCGGAGGGAGTGGAAGTGAGCGCCGTGGGACAGGCCAGAAGGGCCGCAGGCGGGCAGGCCCGGTCCCGGGAGAAGCGCCTCCGCCTGGGCAGGAAACTTTGCACCGCCGCCTTCACTCTGCGGCCGGAGGGGCTGAGGGGGGATGGGGGGAAGAGGGAGACCCAGGCTCGGACCGAACAATAAGCACCCTCGAGATCCGAGCACCGGGGACCCCCCTCCCGCCCCTCCCGAGTCGCTGGAATCCTCCGGAGCCGCGAGCACTGGCCGAGCCGGCTCCGCAGGGGAGGGAGGGAGGGAGTCGCAGGGGGATCCCCACTCTGGAGCCCCATGCTCCTCACCCTTCAGGTCCCTCTATTTTTTTAACTCCCTCCCTCTCCCCCCAAAATTGAATATTGCCTTTTATACACGTTTTGTTCCTATGATCCAATTATGTCGTCGTAAATTTGGGCGCACACAGCCTCTAAGCCTTTTAGTGGACAGTTTTACGAGCCATTGATGCCTGGATCGTAAAATTTATGGCCGCAGGTTTTTTTTCTTTATTTGCCCCGCATGGCCTATAAAACCCAGGCGGACCCGAGCGCGCAAAATGAAGTCCTAAAGTTTACCGTGGCTCATGTGCAGTTTGGTCATCCACGGGTAAATCTGTGGCGGGGCCGGTGGCTGGCTCAGTCCGGCAGGCTGCCCTGTCTGCGCCTGCTCCTCTTTGATCTCCCCACTGCTCTTAGCTCGCTCCTCCAGCGCTGGGCGAGCCGCCTTCTGACTGTACATCCCAGGGTTCAGAGGAGCCGCTTCGTCTCTGCCCAGAGCGTGTCCCGGAGCGGCCGCGGCGCTGCAGGCGGGGCGGTCGGGGTGAGCCCGGGGGTTGGCAGCCATGTCTACCCCGTGGAGAGAGTTGGAAGGCGCAGGCGGTGGGAAAGTGATGCTTAAGTCCAATCCGCCGTAGCAGTACCTGGATGCCTGCACCTCTGAGGCCGATCCATAGTTCCCACAAGTTTGCATGTTATAGGCAGGGATATTGGGGCTCTGCTTATAGAATGAATTGGCTACGTAGGAGCTCATGGCGGGGAGGGCCCAAAAAAAATTTCTGCACCCTTTTTGATTAAGGGTGATTTGTGACTCTTTGAAGTTGAGGGGTTTTTGTTCTCCAAAGTGCACAATTTATAGGTGGAGATATCTCTTTCTTTATCCTATGCGCTCTTCCCAAATAAGGGAGCCTTAAATAGAGTCACGTGACTGGAGCGGCCACTCATAAATTTGGCTTGATGACCTCCGGGAGGTTAGTGATGGAAGCCGGCGAAACGCATCTTGATATGTTGGCAAAGCCCGGGGGGGGGGGGTGGAAAGAGAAAGAGAAGCAAGGGGGAGGAAAAAAATGGTTCTTGGAATTGGGGGGTAGTCGGGACAACGAGCTCACAGCGACACCTGGTGCCGACTTGGGGGAATTGCATCTTGTAGCATTACTTGGCCTTCTGGCAGATTGTAGAGAAGTTGTTGCTTGTTGGACAAACTAACCCTTGAGCTTGTCTTTAAAATTCTGTTTAAATTTGAGAAAAGATGAGGCCTTATTTAGGAATTACACTGGTGTTTTTTGTAATGGATAGTTCCAGTTCTCTACCTCCAGAGCCTTCCAGACTTCAATGATGACTGAGAAAGAGAGTTGGGGGTAGCTGAAGCCCAGGCTGGAGAACCAAGAGGACTTATCTTGGGTTACCTAAACTAAAGGTCAAGGCCTCTTGCTTGGGAGGATTGAATTCAGTTTTGATGAAGATGAGCTTGCCTTGTGGGCTTGGAAAAATTAACCTCTGGGAGGTAGGCAGGATACCCAAGAGGAGGGAGGGTTCCTGAGTGAAGCAGGAAGACAGGTCCTGAGGCTGAGAGTTCTAGGTACTCTCTGGGATGTGAGAGGTGAAAGGCCAGATGGACTTGGCTAAACTTCACAATGTAGAGGGGCAAGAGGCAACATTCCCATGTGTATAACTAGACACAGGGGCTGGAGGGCTCTTCTACAGCTCTGTGCGACCCTCATGGGGTACCAGATATTTCAGATGACCCCCAAGAGCATAGAGGGGCAAGATTGAAACCTCCACAAATATTACGAGCAAGGCAGAGATAAAGGCCTGCTTTTACTCTTTTAGGGATAAGCCCTTAGCCCGTGTTTCAAGCCAGAGGGCCCATGGGGATGGAGATGGGCAGACCAGGAGTCGGGTAACCCTTTGGCCAGGCTTTCTTCAACCTTTGGGTCCTATCCCCTGCTTTCTTAGTCCCAGACCCTACTCTTTACTGTCCCATATTTCCTCAGGAACTCTCAGCCTCTGCCAGAACTCCCCCTCCCCTCTGGCGGAGGCTCTGGAGGGGGGCAGTGGAAGGGACTTGGAGAGTCTGGAAAACTCAGGCCGATTTTCCCCCCCTCCAGGAGACCTATTACCCCCACGTCTCCCCTAGGCCCACTCAGGTTTCTATGCTGAGCCTTGGGGAAAGAAGGCTGGATCTGAGAAAGGGTTAGGGTCCTACGGTGCCCCTCATGCGCCAGGTTTGAGGAGAGAAGAGGCAGGAACCAGACAAGCTAGGGCTGTAAGGAAGGACTTTTGTCTGGCGGGTCAGGAGTCCCAGAACAGGCCAGAACTCAGTTTCCAGTCTTTCTCTTTCCAGTCTTCTTTGGATCGCTCAGTCCCTGCGGATGGACTCCTGAGGTCCCTGGATTGCCAGGGAGCCTCAGCCAGGTTTCACAACAGCCGGCCTGGCGGGCTGGGGGCTTGCTTGCTAGTCCTTCTCCCCGTGCTGCTGGCAGTAGGTGGGAGCGACCCTAGTGTTCGGATCAGGCTCCTTTTCTCGCATTTTGGGCTCAGGGCTCAGAAGCCGAAGATCCCTGGCTGCTACAGGCAGGAAGAAAGGCCCGCGTGGGACTTGGAGCCCAACCCGGCTCACTCAAGCTTCCCCGCCCCCAGCGAAAGTCCAGGCGGCCCCTTTCCTCCTTTTCTTTTCCGGGGTGTGTGTTGTTCCGTGTAGAGAGTGTCCCAGAGGCCTCTCAGAACCCCATCGCGGTCAGGAGAACCCGGAGACCGAGGCTCAGCGCCTGACTGCGGGGCAGGCGAGTGCGGAGGGCTGAGGGCTTTGCAGGCGGCAGGCCGCGCCGAGAGCTCTGCTGGCAAACCAGCGGGAGGGCGAATGAGCAGACAGGCGGATTGTAAACTTTTAAAAATAATATCAGTTTTATTAAATATTCGAGAACGGATCCAGAGGTCAGATTTATACAGGAGGATAACACGTAGGGGTTTCTTTCTTTATTTATTTATTTTATCCTACTGACTAAACAAACGTCATTCACTTTTTTTTCCTTTTCGTTATTTTCCCTCTTTTTTTTAACTGCTTTTTAAAATGAGACCGGAACACTGACGGTGCTAAACATAAATATAAATACAGAGACCACAAATACAGCTAGAAATATTCACACAGAAACGGTCACAGTTCGAAATATGCCATAATGACCCCCAGGAATCTTTAAATACAATTTGCCTGGACTGGGCATTTGCTGGGGCAGAGGGGCCGGGCAGGGACTGGGGATAGGCCCTGGGGGTTGTTGCGGGGCCAAGGCGCGCCCTCCTGAGGCCTCCCGCCCTCCGGCTGTCAGGCCGGCCCCGAGGCCCTGGAGTGGAGGCCCCAGGCCCTGGAGCCAGCTCTCTGCGCCGGAAGGCGGGGGTGAAGGGCGTCGGGAGTGGGGAGGGAGCCTAGGGTTCACTTGGAGGGACATCTGTGGAGACTGAAGCGAGGTTCAGGTCCCCTAGGCCTAGGAGAGGAAAGGGGCCTGCAGACAAGCCAGGAAGGAGCTAGCGAGGGAGCTAGAGGAAGAAGCGAGTGAAGAGTTGTGCAGTGAGGGGGGGGGGGGGTCCAGAGCTGACTTTCAGGTCCACGTTTGACTCCCTGTTTTCTTTTAGGAAGTCACAACACATCAGTTGTGCCAGAGATAAATACAGAGTGTGTGATTCGGGGAGCTAGGATGAGCAAGGGAGGAGAGAGGGGTGCAAGGGCAGTCCTGGTCACTCTTTCTGCTTCTCTTCTTCTGTCTCTTCTCGCTTTTCCTCTTTTCCTCCCAGGCTGTCGGCAGTTGCCCCTCCGCCACCCCCTGAGAGCGTGGACGTGAGATTAGATTCTTTTTTCCACTTCATCCGGCGGTTCTGGAACCAGATTTTGATCTGTCGCTCGGTCAGGCACAGAGCATTGGCGATCTCGATGCGCCGGCGCCGAGTTAGGTAGCGGTTGAAGTGAAATTCCTTCTCCAGTTCCAGGGTCTGGTACCGAGAGTAGATCTGGCGGCCGCGCCTCCGGTCCGCTCCGTAACCGACCCCTAGAGATCCGGGCACAAAACACACTAAAAACAATCAGCAAGGCGTCCTCTGCAGACATTTTAGTCTAGCAAAGTCCAGACCCTCTCAACTTGGCCCACAGCACGCAGCCCCTTCGGGCTTTAGCCTTCTCCCTTTTGCTCTGCCCCACCCCCACTGGGGGAACAGCCAGAACCCCAACTTTATTCAGTTCTCCCACGAGGTGAAAGATGTGTGTCCCAAAGAAAGCGGGGGGGCGGAGCAAAAACCAGGCAGAAAGCTGGCTGTCTAAAAGCTGATTTAAAAAAAAAAAAAAATAGCAACTACTGGGGATAAGGACCCCATCTCTCAAGGATTGGGCTCCCCTACCTTCCCCAACACTCAGTTCCCTGGAAAGTTCTTCCCACTTCTTTGACCTCTCCTAACTACCTCCCTTCTCTCCGGCCTAGCTAGACTTTGGGGGGCTCTTCCACCTTCTGTCCCCTCCCCTCATTCCCTTCCCTGTTCCTACCCCCTCGGCTCCTTTTGGAGCCCTCCAATCCGTCAGGGATCGAGGGGGCCAGGCCCTTGCGAGCCAGCGCGGGAGGCGAGCAGAGGGGGCTGAAGAGGGGGCCCTGTCTCGGTGTCGGCGAGGAGACGAGCGTGATTGTTTTTATGGGGCCATAAAAAACTCTCTCCGCCCGTTCTTCTAGGGAAGCCGGTCATAAAGCCAGTTCAGTTTATTTAATTTATATCTCGGAGCTGTAAAACTCACCACTGTGCGAATTCATTCGCTGCATCCAGGGGTAAATCTGGATACTGGCTTTCTGGTCCTGGGGCGCAGTCCTGCCCTGCTCAGAACTAAAATCTTGAGCGATTGAGGTCTGTGTGTTATGTCCTAAGGTGTTTTGTCTGCAGTTTGAGAGCATGTCTTTCTCCTGGTAAAAGGAATTAGATCCATAGTCATACGGTCCCCGGCTGGAACTGAACACGACATTCTCCTGTGGCGAATAAAAGGGAGTCGAGTAGATCCGGTTCTGAGCTACGGCTGCTCCATAGGTCGAGAAATGCCTCACTGGATCATAGGCGGTGGAATTGAGGGCGACGTTGGGGAGGACGTCCTGGCCCCCGGCGAGGTGGCAGGATAAGGAAGGGTTAGTGAAGTAGGAATTCATCCCTTTGCCTTTACCTGGTCGGGCTATGATTTCTTTAATATTTATTTCTGTCTCCAGTTTGTACTCGGAACTAGATGGTTATAGGGACGGCTCCAATCCAGGACAGACAAAATGACAAAGTCAGCTGACCCCCTTCCAGCCAATCGCAAGCCAGATGTCAAGAAAGGGGAAAAAAAATCGCTTCTGCTTCTGTTGATTCCCTAGTTGAGACTAAGTATGTGCTTTGAAAGTAAGACTTGAATTTCTTTTAAGAATATATATATATATATATATATATATATATATATATATATATATATATATATACTGGTTGGGGGTGGGATGCAGGTCTATGAGCAGGGCCTTGTTCCCAGCGGAAGAAAAGGTCTAGTCCCAGGAAATCTCTCCGCCCCAGTTAACTTTGCTGTGCTGTGGCCAACCGCAGGGCAGAGAAATTCTTGTTTTCAGACCTATTTCATCTTTTGTATCCGACCCTTTTCTAAAATTAAATCCTGATTGCTTCATTTGAGGAGATCCTTCCCAGTAGAAAGAGGTTCCCAGAAATTCTAGAAGATATTCTGGCTTGACACTCATGAATCGAGTCCCTATCACTAGACAGCATATTTTCCCAATAATTTTTAAAACTCAAAAGGAAAAGGAAATTTCCCAAAACATGGTGCACAGAAGAAGGCAGCATAGCTAAGAGTCTTGAGTTAGAAGATATGTGGGAAGCAAACAGATCTGAAGGGTGTGGGTGAGACTACAGGGTACAGTGAGGAGCCTGAAGTGTGCATCTCCTCTCTTTTGCCTTCTAACCTGCTCCTCCCCAGGACCTACCTTTTGAGGAAACTCTTGCAACATTTTTGCTTCAAAGAAAGCATTATAATAACACACACACACACACACACACACACACACACACACACACACACAGAGAGAGAGAGAGAGAGAGAGAGAGAGAGAGAGAGAGAGAGATTCTGAGATTCTGAGATTCTTCCTAAAGACATCAACTCCTGTTTGTGTTGGTGAGAATTTATGATTTGGAACCAGCTCAGGCCAGGCCAGTGGTGTAATTCACATAGGATGCAGCCCGAAAGAGGAAATTTTGTGGTACTCCAATGAACAGATACATCCCAACACACTCAAGCTCCAGCTCAGGTCAGAAGACCCTATCTGCTCTGGATTCACTGCCCTGCCAATGTAGGTGCCCCTGGACCTGAGCTGTAAGACCCTAGGAAAGGGGTTCCTGGGGAATGCTTGGTCTCCTGCCTCAGCCACCTCAGAAACCTCTGGATTCTCAGTCCTTACCTCTATTTTCTCCCCCACCTTGAGGCTGAGAAAAGGGAGGAGGAGATTAGGAAATAACAGTTTTGTAGATGCTTCAGCGACAGAGAGAGCTGCAGCGAGTGAACAGCAGAAGGTGTACAGCTGGGGTTTCCCTCTGATTAATCCAAACAGAATCTGATATCGACATAGGCTGAAAATGCTTGGAGCTGACAAAGAGAGGATGGTGAGGTACACGCAGGAAGCAGTGAAAGCTCATATTTTCCCCTCACTAATTTTTTTTTGAGACTGACTATAACAAGAACCCGGATGTCGCCGGGTTTTATGATCTTTCCCTTCTGTGTAACAAAGCGGAGTAATCAATGGGTAGCAATAAAGCCATAAACGGGACTATGCTGGGAAAAAAAAACTCGTTTATTCATCTTCTGTAACGTTAAGGTTTCCCTGGAGTGTCACTAGGAGGTGGGGTGGGGTGGGGGATAAAGTTTTGAACCCAAAAGCAGACAGTGTGTAGGAGCTATGCAGACAAAATGTTAGTTAATACATGAACCTCTTTAGGAGGCTGAGGAGTCTTCCTGCCAGACGAGTTGTGTTGGCTTTTAAAAATCCAGCCCCTGCCTTTGAAAAGGAGGGAAATTGATTGGAATTTAGAAGAGTAGAAGAACCCTGTAATTATTGAAGTTTGTACCCTTTGACTATACTGTTTTCTTTCCAAGGTGAAGAGAGCAGAGGAGAAGGCTTCCAATAAGAGAGGGATTTTTAATAGTTATCTTATCTGGGGGTAACACAGCAGTTATCCCTAAACACAACAGTAGTGTATTGCTTTTTTGCTTTCCAATCCAACTGTACTCGAATTCATGGCATGCCTGGGCAGAGGTTTCCAACAGCTGGCTGGGGCTCCAGTCCCCCTACAGGGCAAGAGGTAGGAGGAGAGAAAACTGAGGGGGGGTGTATCCTGGGCTGAGCTAGGGAACAAGCCAGTGCACCCCTGGACAGCAGTAACCTCTTTCAAAGTTCCCAGCCTCCTGTCTGCCCTGAGGGTAGCAGTGTAACACGTAGAAGCCATGGCAAGAAAGAGTAAATTCCCCTCCTATTTCAGAGTGAGATTGCTAGAGGGATAAATCATGTCAGTGGTACTTCCTTCAAGATATTAAATTGTTGCAGTGTAAAACAAATTGAATGATGGAAGATAGGATGTCTTAATGAAGTTTTGCTTTCCATAGGTGTAGATACTTGTATATTTAAAAAATTTTTATGGATGTGGGGGTGGGGGGGGTGGAGGGATGACGGGTTCTTTGGGGGAGTCATGTGCTACAGCCCCCTAGCAAGAATGCCTGAGTTTCCTGGAGCCCCTTCCTCCAGAGATTAAAGGGGCCCCAAAGTTGGGGAGATTCTCTTTTGGGGCCTAAAGGTGGTATGCTCAGGGGTGGGCGACCTGAGGAGCAGAATGTAAGTCTCAGGCCCGGAAAAGTTAAGTGTTTTATTACGTTCCTAAACAGAGGGCAGATCCTGAAAGGTCTCGCCGATTTATAATGAACAGAAACCAGCTGCTGGGGAAAAAAGGAAGAAATGCTGGAAGGGGGAGACCAGGGGAAGCAGAAACACAAATATCTTGCCTCCATCTAAGGACTTTAGGGAAAGTTAACTTTCACCATACTCTTCTGCACCTCTTTCTATTCCTAAAGGGAGAATGTCATTTCCTTTAGTTATACCTTTAATTATGCAGCTGAAATTTACTGAGAGGATTCGATCCAAGGGGGAAAGCGGGTCAGATGAGCTGGATCTTTCCTCCTTGAGATAATATTTTTTTCCTTTTCCCATTTTGTGCTCTCTCTTCCCTTGGCAAAAGATTGGCTGTCTGTGGGGGAGGGGCTGGAACTTGAATTTTTCTAAATATATTTATATTTTCCTGTTAAATTTTCTGAAAACAATTATGGAAGCTCATCAGCAGAAACAAGAACAGATGTTTTATTAAAACTGCAGTGCAGCTCTGTAAATATGCACAAGTCTTGGGAAGGAGGGAGGCTCCCGTTCTTTGTTTCCATCAAAACAAACCCAGAGAAATCAGAGAAGCACCCCCCAAGACACACACACACACACACACACACACACACACACACACACACACACACACAGCACACACACACACACACACACACACACACACACACACACACACCACACCCTGTCAGGCCCGCCGCTGGTCTATGCAAAGCTCTGGGCCTTAGGCCTTCTAAATTAGGCATTCAGAGGGGACTCGGTGTCAAGAGCAGATTTTCACTTTGGGAGCAGTAATTACTGGATTCAAAAACAGAATATAAAAACTCAGAAAAAGAATAAAGCAGGAAAGTTGCCACTGGCCGCTTCAGCCTCCCCCCCCACACACACACAAACCAAAACACATGCCTTCCAGGAGCACTAATTATAGGAGAGGAATTTACTGCCTGCTTTTTGGGCCTGAGTGGGTGTAGTCACTGGCCTGGAGGCTAAGGGCTGCACCCGAGCATGGGCACTTAGGGGTTTCCCCGATTTCAGTCCTGCCGGATCTAAGTCAGGGGAAGGCTAGGAGGTCTTTACAGTTCTGAACTGGGAAAAGGATGAGGGGAGAGTGGACTTCAGCTTCTAGGATGGCCATGGACAGGCTTCACCTTGCCTACGTTTGCTTTCTTCTCTGCTCTGGCAAATAAAGCATTTTTGTGTGTACAGACGTCTGAAGTGAGCCTGATGAGATCTGAAAAAATATTCTTCGCGGAAGATTCTTCTTTGTGTTCCGCAAAGTCTCCTCTCTCCCTAGATTCCCCCACCTCTGCGAAGATGTTTGTGGCTGACTACAGCACAGATGCACTTATTCCACTCCAGGCCGGCAACGCCAACTACAGCTCGGCGCCTCCCTACGCTGTGCGCTCACTCCAACGCTGGAGCCGGAGCCGCTGAACCCTAAGCTCCCTCGCCTGCCTGGGCTCTTGGCTGCCTAAAAGCCACGCAGTTGCGGGACCCTGCCCCTCCACCATCTCCGGTTCTTGATTTCCAGAGATACTGAACGATTATCCCATCAACTCCTTTTGTGCCACTGGGCGAGAGCTGAAATCCCTCTTACAGAGAAAGCTGAGTTCAATAATTACTCAGTTCACCTCATAATCGCAATATTTGGTTAAGGCTTTGCTGTTCTGGAGAGTTCAGCTAGCTCTACTGGCTTATGACTAAATTAAAAAAAAAAAGCTTTGAAAAAACTCACAAAACTCCTATTTCAAATGTCTGGTGTTTTGTGAACAAACTCCTTTGATCTCTGTGGACTTCTGAGGGAAAGAATTGCAAAGAGAGTGGCGAGTGGCGCGGGCCAGAGAACCTGAACACGAGGTCTGGTCTGCTTGGGAATGCCAAAGCACAGCTTACCCAAAAGGGCTCCCAGATTTTCTGAGATGTGGTAGGGAACGATTTCCTAACGCATACATTTTCCTCAATACATACAGTGCATTTCAAAAAGGAACATTGTTTTTAAAAAGTCAAGCTTAAAGAAAAGTGAAATTTGACAGATCCATTTATGGGTGCTGATATTTGCTGACAAGGCTGAAGCTGATCAATTGAAGGGAGTTGGGGGTCTATAAGGAAGGAAGAAAGGACCAGATGGAGCATGTTCAGCTGCTGAGATTTGGTCCAAATAGCTCTCAGGCCTGTGCTGTGATTCCTTCTTTTGAGCTAAGATGAGGTTACAAAGTGGTGTTGATGTGGCTTTTGCACTTTAACACTGCAGAAAAGTATACAGAGCGGCTCTGATGGCTTTCTCCCTTTCCTCTGTTTTTGTGAATCTCTGCTTGACCTTTCCTAACTTTGGTTACTGCTATTACCATCAGCAGACACAAACCCCAGCTTTGCATGTCTGGCTTCTCCCACTCTGCCTAAAAGTTCAAAAGTAAAATAGGTTTCCATCAAACTTTTCCCTGAAACCCCTTCAGGCTTCACCTGGGGGGAAAAAAAATTCTGGCTTTTGCAGACCAGGCCTTCAAGCCTCCCTTCCACCTTGATGCCAAAGCAGTAGAAATATCAGCTGAGGAGGGGGCTTGTTGAGAGCATCTCATCCCCATTGAGAATGGAGAGTTTGGCTGCCTTGGGACATTTCAGGAGGGTAAAGCAGATGGTCCTAGTTGGTCTGGAGGTAAAAAACCAAGACCCAGAATCTTTAGGTTACTTTGTATTGCCAAAACAGGACCTCGGGAGACTGTCAAGTTAGAAAGGAGGGTAACAGGGTGGACAGGAAATGTGCTGCTCTATGCTAGTCCAGAGAAGCCCCCAGCTTTCTGGCTTCTCCTCTGCTTTTGAAATAGATTATTACTTGGGACCATTTTGGAGGTTAATGAAAATTTAAAATTGGAGACCTTGGCATTTATGACATCACAGTAAGTTGTCATATGGAAACTGTGAAAGTCATAAAAGTACAAGAGCTGTATATATGAATACCAAGCCTCCTCTGACCCCACCCCCATCTTCTCCTGGTCTAACTTCTCCCACTTTGAAATAAAATGTTATTATGCTCTGGAACAATAAGCCAACAATGAAACATCATCGTCAATTCTTTATAAATAACTTTATCCTTTATTGTCAGTAGCTCTGAAAGAACCATTTAATTCATAATAGTGAAAGAGGGAGAAGGGGGTAGGGAGGAGAATTAATTTCATAAACAAGAATATTACTTACTGCAATGATACTATTTTAGATTTGATAGCCTGGAGCAAAATTAAAGGCAAACATTGACCTCTCTGGCTCTACACCTGGCAGGATTGGGGGTTTATAGGACCCTTACAGGATGGGCAATTTAATTTTGTAGGATTTGCTTAAATTCACTGCTATTTTGGGGGGACTGAAAAGACAAAGGGAGGGAAGGTACACTATGCTTTATCTAATTTTATGAATCCACCAACATTACCCCGACAGAAAATTCAACCACCTATGTCTGAGAGAAGCTCAGGAAGAAAGGAATGGAGGAGTGAGGAGGAGGAAAAGGAGGAGGGAGGGGGCGCTGAAATGTTCTCAGGGTCTGTGGCCCCCTTACCCAACTGGTTACCAAGGCAAAGGAAGAAAAGATGTAGAAAAGAGAAGGGGGGTTGGAAATGTCTTCAACACTAGGACACCCGGAGGTTTATGGTGTCTTCATAATTCCCTTATCCCATAAACATTGGCCCTATTTTAGGACAATTTCTGCTTCCTCCCCTCAGAAAGGGAAAAAGAGGAAGCACATAAGCGCAGGAGGTAGGGGTGCGAAAAGGGGGAGGGAGTTTGAAAGAGCCCTGCACTTTGTTCTCCTGAGTGAATTTGCTGGTTTGTTGAGTTTCTGACGCAGGGTGGCAGCAGACAAAACAAGTAAACAACGCGCAGACACAATAAACAGGGGCGGCTGATAGCGCCGTGACAGAGGCCGTGGGCTGCTTGAGGGACATGATCCTGGGATAATGTCACCCCAAAGTCGGGGTGACATTATCCCAAAGCCACGGCTAGAGCAGGAAGGCCTGAGTTACTCTGTCACACCCTCTGTCACTGAGGAAGAAACAGGGAAGAAAGGCTGTGAATCCCCTGGAGTCACAAGTCTGGGCAGGAACCTCACCAACACTTCTCTTGTCCAGTTTTTCATTTATGGGGCTTTCTACTGACATTTTATTTCCTCTCAGCTCTGTCTTTTCGTGGCCCCAGAAAAGCTGCAAAAGGAGACCAATTAATTTCCAGCCGAGGCCCATACTCAGGGCTCCAGGCCCACAGGCCAAAGGGCCCAGCTTGCATTCTACAGGGGCTTCCACCAGCCTTCTCTTAGTGGGCCTCACATTGGTTCAGGTCACTGACAAGATTAAAACGCACCCCCATCAGTCTCCAGATCTGGGTATTTATAGGACCTTCCAGAACTCCTAATATGCCCTTACAGACAGGCAAATCTTGGGTGAGGTAATGAACCAGGGAGGCAAAAGGAAGGAGAGTTATTCACAGGCGGTATCCTGGTTTGCCTTCCCTACAAGCCTCTTTAAGCACCTTGGCCCGCAGCCACCTAGACCCCTGCTCAGAAATCATCTTAGCTACTACAATCCCTTTGCCCATGCACATGGACGCTTCCAGCTTCCAGCTTCCAGGGCCCAGTCCTGGCGGTTCAGAACTGCTTTCAGACTCACAACAACCATGAAAGAACCCACAGGCTTCGTTTTCAAGATGATTGGGTTCTTTTTGGAAAAGAGCCTGTGAGTTGGCAGACTTCATAGGGAGGTGAGGAGAGACAGCAGAAGGGTGTAGTATGTCTTAGGTAAAAGCAATGAGCCAAAGCCTGTGGCTTCTTTGGATTTTTGGAAGCCACATACTCCAATTCCAGCACATACATTTCCACAGAGATGCACAGAGGGCCTTCTCCTCCAGCCCATTGCTCCCCTAGCCCGCTCTCAGCCAGTGAAGGCTAACAGAATTTCGCATGCACATAAAACGGTGTTTATCGAATATAGCCATGGTAGTAAACATTTAACCACAAGAAAATGAGTCTCTACATATTTCTCCCTGCCTCTGAATCTGTATATTTGAAACTGTATATAATAAATATATAATTCCACTAAGCCTGGTTTCAGAACACAACAGTCAGCCCAACAAGGTTGCCTTTTCCAAACCAAGGTCAAATTCTGTAGGGATCACAGCTGTCAGACAAGAGGCCAGAAGAGAAAGGGTTTATTCTGCCCATTTCTCCTAGGAACCTGAAATACAATGGATGGCAGAGTTTACAAAACCTCTTAAGAGGCAGGCCTGAGGGTGCCCAAAAAGTGAGATCAGAGGGACTGCTTCTGAGCCCCAGGCTCTAGGGAGGTTGCCAAGCCTTGATCCATAGAACCCAGTGACTGACCACCGCCTAGGTAGGCCTCAGCCTTGAGTATGCAGAACCCTTGAGCAAAACTCTATTCTCGGCCTCACTCGCTATTATTAGATAATCAGACGAGCTCTCCTGCGGTGAGGAACCACATCCACACAGAAGCTGGCCTGCAAGAAGGCTGAGGATTGCCACTGATGGCCCCTCTTTTGATTCTGTTGGAGCACCATAAAGAGAAAGAACCAGGGGGCAGAAAAGTGAAAGTAACTGGCAAGCAGAGTACTCGGCTGTGTTGTGAAATCTGGTTTATCCCCTTGCCAGACTTGAAAATTGGAAAACTAGGGCCAGTCACTGGCGTTCTGCTCCTAGGCTTGCCAAAGAGGGGTCTAGGGGTGAAAGGTTTAGGATAAAGTTGGGGGTGGGGGAGTAAGGGCTGCAGGATT
The DNA here is from genome assembly GCF_011762505.2 of Arvicanthis niloticus. Classification (NCBI taxonomy): domain Eukaryota; kingdom Metazoa; phylum Chordata; class Mammalia; order Rodentia; family Muridae; genus Arvicanthis; species Arvicanthis niloticus. The sequence goes on along the minus strand of NC_047670.1, from coordinate 77,228,168 downwards.
GTAGCCAAGAAGGAGCAGGAAATCAATAAAAATATAAAGGCACCTCAAGCTTGTGCTTTTGATGGGTACTCTCGCACCCTAGCACCTCGATATGGCTATTAGCACATCCAGTTAGATCCCCTGTAGGCCTAGAGAAATACCCCATCCTAGCCCAGGCCCGCCCCTCGGATGGGAGGGGGCCTCTAACATCTCAGGTGAATCCACACCAGTCTGAACAGCCTTCTCCAAAAATGGTTTTCTTTTAGAGTGGAACAAAGGAGACTTGTATCCCCCAAACATCCCCTCCCACGTCATTGCGGCCATCGGCCATCCGCAGGGACAGGGTCCGACAAAATACAGGCTGAAGAAAGAAATAACGGCCTCACCGATCGGCGGTTCCCACAGTACGCCAGGAGAAGGCTCCCGTTCGGGCCTCCAGGGCCCCATCACTGTCTCAGCGCACTCCCTTGGCCCCTTTCAGGTCCCACAGACCCCCGTCCTGGTCAGCCGTAGCCTGGTTCCCCCGGCATCCGCCTGGGGGCCAGGCTCGGGCGGCGGGAGAGTGCGCGGCAGCCGGAGCAGGCAGCAGGCTGGGCCCATTTGGGGAGAGCCAAGCGCTTTTCTTGGTCGTAAACAAGGAACGCGAAATTAGCCCCTCGGCAGACGCCTCTGCCTACACACCAGTCCTATTGGGGGGTGGGGTGGGAAAGGGGAGAGAAAATGCCATTTCTTTCCCCGAGAGAATACCTCAGAGGCCTTTATGTCGACTGCAAAAGGGGAATTTTGGGGGGGCTGGAGAAGGGAAGGTGGTTGTGGGGGGATGGGAGGGAAGATTCACCATAGGCTCGAGCTCAAAGGATTTGATTTGAATGAAATCGAACTGTATTTTTTTTAAAAAAACAATTTCATAAAAACGGGTTCTCTAACCACTGCGCGCCCCCCACCCCCAGGTCTGGGTTTAAACAGGAAATCCAGCGATCCCCTCCCCCACACTGCTGGGCGAAGACTGTCAGACGAGCTTCTGGGAGAAGATGGGGGCGGTGAGATTGACGCAGACTGAAGGTGTGAGTCTGTCTCCTAGTGTCTGGGCCCTCGCCAGGAGCTTGCCTCCTTCCCAGCTCTAAGGGGTGTCTGTTTGGGTGTGTAAGCATTCTGAGTGCACGCCGCTCCTTATAAACACAATCTCTCACTAACAGGGTCTCCTCAGATCCAAGCCTGGAAGCAGGGCGGGGTCATATATCAAACTGCAATGCAGTCAGGGCCACGTACATTTGGAAGAAATTAAGCTACTATGTTATGAAACCGTGTGTGTCAGGTTAAGATTATACAACACGTCATTAGCACCAATTATTAGGAAGATCCAAGACTCTACCCACCACCTTAGTTTGACGCCCTTACAGAGGGAAACTCACCCACCCCACCCATAAAGTGCTCAGGGCCTTGTAGCACCCTCGAGGTCCTGGGGGCACGGCCTGGTCTATCCCCACCCAACCGGAGGCCTCTCTCATCCCCACCTCCACCCAGACAAGGCAGGTCTTAATCTAGAGCAGTCCTACAAGACGCAGGAGAAAGTTGAAGTGGCATCCCGAGTGGAGTGGCCGCAAGTGGGGGTGGGAGGCGCCGGGCCCACGAGGGGGGTAAGCATTTAGGCAGCTTTTCTCCGAGCACAAGATGGCTTTTGAGCTCTGCATCCCCACCCCCAACTCCTTCCACCCGCAGCGTAGGGCGCCTCCCACCCTCCTATGCGCCAGGGTGGGGGCGGGAGCAGGGGTGGGCAGACTCTCCCCCCTTGGCTGACGCGCACCAGCCACCAGCCTCCCCCGTAATTGCCAATTAACAGGCTCCGCCGCCCGCCTAGCTGCGCCCGCTTCCTGCTCCGCGGCCCGGCCCTGGGCTCACACTGCGCATGTGTGAGGCCTGGCTTCTAGCTCTCTGAGAAGGAGGGGGCAGCCGGACAGGGAGGGGGCTTTGGAAAGTTTGTTTGGGGGTTGAGGAGCTGACGTTACTTAGGGGGCAATGGGCCCAGACTACAGATTCTCCTGCCTTGAAGTTTGAGCTTCCAGGCCACCACGTCCCAGTTCCATCAGCCAAGAGTAGTCAGCTAATTAAGCAGGTACAGACATTGTGGGCATCTGGAAGAGGGCCCCCACGCCCCAGACCAAGGACTTCCGCCCCGCGGGCCAATATTCTCCCGCCCAGGACCCCAACTTCGGCGCAAAGCGACGTCAGGACAACACATTCTCCCCACTACCAGGATTTCAGCTTTAACCCCATCCTCCCATTTTACCGCCCCTTAATTACCCTCGCGCCCACCCTCTCACCAGCCCCCTCTTCTTTCTAACCAAGACAAGGCGTTGCTGTCCTTATCTTGAAACCGCCACCCAGCTACGGACCATTAGTTACATATTTGAACCAATAAGGAAACACTTACCGGGCGCTGCTGTCACTCTCCCTCTCTCCCTCTCTCTCTCTCTCTCTCTCTCTCTCTTTCTGCCTCTCTCTCTCTCTCTCTCCCACTCTCTGTCTCTCTCGTCTTTCCTCATTCTGTGCCGTTGCCGAGCCTGTCTCAGCTCCACACACACCCACATATACTTTATGTAAATTTAAAAATAAATAAAAAGTCCTGATTTTTTTTAAAAAGCCAAATAAAATTAAGGAGAGTTGCAGGGAAGAGGCAGGAGGGACAATCTGGGAGAGGGAAGGGGTGGAGGCATCTGCAGCTCCAGATCTCAGCCCCCACACCCGCGAACCTCTTGCCCCTTGGGGGCGAGAGGGTCGGGTATAGGGAGAGAGAGGTGCTCTCAACTTCTGCCTCTCCCCTCCCACTCCGCCCTCCCCAGGTGCCCCCAGCTTCCGGCAACTCCACCTAAGAAAAAAATTAAATAGGGAAAATAATTATTAATCAGATTAATAAAAAAAAATCTGGTAATGAACGGAGCGCCCAGCGCAGGTTTCCCTGGCAATGGTTAGGCTCTTACAGGGAGGACTGTTCTGCGGAGCGCTCGGAACGGACAAACCACAATAAAAAGTTCACGTTCATGGATGGAATCCACATGACTTCTTGTGGCCAATCCAACTTGTGAGTCGATCGTAAACTTTTATTACTCAGCTGTAAATTTTCTGCAAACAACCGGGAATGCGATGCATTTGTGTAGCGTGTGCAAATGGGCGCCACGGTCGCCATGTTTACCCAATTCTCTCAGAAAGGGAGCATCCCTCGACCCCCACCCCACTCTCACCCACCGCCCACTCCCCAAAGGCCGGCTGCTTTAGACTAACATAGCAAGAGCAGACAGGGCATGTAGGAAGAGAAGAAAAGAGGGTTCAGATGCTGAGGACCCACTGCCCTCTCTTGCTGTCCCGAATTTTAAATACTTTCCTTAATAAATGAAGGTAATGCTGTTGGACCTGATGAAAATCAAAGCTTTGCAGAGCTCTACAGCCTTGGGGCAATGGAGGCTGGAGAGATGAAGGAACTGAAAATGAATACCGTCCCTGATCCTACCTTTGTTTTCTAGAAAGAGAACACTTCTTTTCTACTGCAGTGCCCCACGCAAGCCCCACACACCCTACCCATCAAACAAGAACTGGAGTCTCAGGCTGCTGGCAGCCCTCCCTACCAAGTCTGTCGTAGATGGAGTCTAAAGGACGGAGAGCTGGACCAGAATTTGGCAGTCCTTTGGAGGCAGCAGAAGGGGTGAGAGTTTTGTGCAGCTTCAAGGAGCCTTAAAATTACTTTCATTTCCCAGGTGGTCCCTTTCTCAGACAGAATGACACTCCCTGCACCCAAGACTATTCCTAGCTTCAGGTCATCTTGTTTTCTAGATATTAACGGCAACTTTCAACCCTCAAAAAAATAAAAATAAAAATAATATTAAAGCTGAAGATCTTGGTCCAGCTTTTTTCCTTCCTTCCTTCCTTCCTTCCTTCCTTCCTTCCTTCCTTCCTTCCTTCCTTCTTCTTTTTTTTATTGAGGAGCAAGGCTCTTTGAAACCTTTTCAGCCTTTCAGGTTGCCCACACACCTGTCTTTTTCAGAGGGGGAAACCAGTATCTAGGCAGCTGGGATCTGGCTTCAGAGTTTGCAGGCCCCATAAGAGAGCTATTTACTGTTCTGAATTCTGCCTTCTACTCAAAAGTCTATGCACCCAATTTCCCCAGACCTCCAGTTTTGGTAGTAAGCGCAGTGTGGGGAGGCCAGTATAAATTACCTTGTGAGTATATTTGCTAGGCTATAATCCAGCCACTCCCCGATGACTGGAGATCTAAAAGCAGGCAGCTTTTCTCTTGATCGGCATTGAGCTGGCAAGGGAATCTCAAGGGCTGGGTGCTTAGGCAGCCAACAGAAGACCCGTCATCACCCCCCCCCCCAAAAAAAACTTCCTCCATAGTAAGTAAAGCAGTTCCCTCAGCCGGATACAGAGACCTGTTCCTTTTACAAACCCACCCATAAATTTTATAACAGGTAGTTAAAAATTACGACGAGGAAGCGCTGGCCTAGCTTTTTCACAATGGCAGCAGGAAGAATGGGGCAGCACTGCCCGGCAACTCACCGGAAATTTTACTTCCAGATTGTGGCACACAACCTGTCCTGAATCCTCTTTAATTGGGGATGGGGGTAACTTTTCAACTTTCAGACACTCTCTGTTGGCATCTCATACTAAGAATATGAAACTGGGGAGGCCAACCCACCCTCTCCTTCAAGGGGTCCCCTGGGAGCCTCTCAGCGGCACACTTCTTCCCTTGGCGGCCCAAATTTCTCCAAGACCCGCATCTCCTTTAGACATTTAGTGAAAGAGTAGAGGAGGAAAGTGCGGGGGTTTTATTTTTAATCCCGAGAAACGAATTTGCCCCCCAATTTAATAGCTGCATCATCCTGTCTCTACCGTTGAGATTAGAATAATAAATCCAAGGCGAAATGAGCGAGATGCTTCAACTCAGCATTTTGAAAGATACTATTTTTCACAAATCACAAATAGCTTTCGGAAGCCACTTTGATTGGCTAATAAAAAAGTAAAGAATGGAAGAAAGTCGTATCTGCAGAAACCGAATGGTACCCATTTCGGTAATGGGACGAAGGCAGCATTTAGGAGCACGCATTTCTAAAGAGCGCATCCCGCTCTCGCAATTACATTCCCTCATAAAACGGGTTTTTAACCTCCTTTTCTTTCCCAACGAGAAAACTGAAGTGGTGGGCAGGGAAAGCGGGGAGCGGGCAACGCACGAGGGGGCGTTGGGACTAATTAGGTCTAACCCTCTGGCTGCCCGACATTTCCAAAGAAGCCGGGCGCCAGACGCACCCCGCCCTCCGACGCGACGGCTTGGGGCCATGGACATTGCTGAGCAGGGGCAGGGATGAATGGGGGATTGGTGTTGCGGGGTGTGTGTTTGGGGGGGGGGAAGCAGCGAGGCCGTTCAAAACCATTTGATGAGGGAATCATGTCGCTCTGCGTCAGGGCAGGATATTATTATTTTTATCAATAGCAATCATAATTTCACGATTAAAAAAATGAAACGGGTCTCCCTCTGTGGTCCCCCAGAGGCTGGTGGGAAGTGAAATGTTGTTTTCAGGCCTCCCTGGCCAACACCCCATATCTCCCAAGCCAAACTGGATCCTGGTTGCCAGCAGGGACCCCATATTCGACAGATTTCCTGGCAGGTTCTACTTAAAGTTTTCCCCAAGCTGTCTTTTCAGGTTCACAGACAGGGTTGGTGGGGGGCGCTAGGAAAATCGCTTGACAAATCTTGAGCCCCTTTTATAGGGGCCAGAGATTGAGACCCTGATGAAACACTTGGCCTGGGCCTAGGTTACAAAACATTGACCCAGAGATCTGGTCTCAAAAATATCTCTCTTTGGTGGTCTGTTTTTTGAAGGCCAGAAGTCCACCCTCCTCCCCTCTTCCTCTGGTCTGGTTGAGCCAGCCGGCTTGTATCTCTGGAATTTGGAATGGTTTGAACAGAATTTTATTGGCATAAACAGATTTGTGTGCCTAGGTCCCTCCAGAATGATCCCATTACTAGCTGGGTTCCACTATTTTAGAAAATGTCAAGATTCCCTTTGCCCTACTGTGACTGGGCTTGGGGACTGTCCACGCAGTAGGCCCATCCTCCCAAATCATTAGTTCCAACTGTGGTGGCCAGGAAAGCTGCTCAATTGTCAAAGTGAAGCCAGCCAAGAGCTGGTTTGAAATAGCCAAAACGGAGGCTAAGTGGACAGAAAGGGGGCTGAATAGCCATGATAGCCTTGTGCTGGTTGAATTTGAATTCCAGGTTGCAGACTCTCTGTCTTGCTCATTTGTCCACCCTTTATCCTCTGTCCCAGGCAGAAGCCTCCTCACCCTCACACTTTGGCATTTTTGAGCCAAACTCTCCTGACTGTGCAGCTACCTTTAGCCTCATACATTCCCCCACCCCCATCCACTATTTCATTTTGTACTGGATGCTAAGGGGTGGCCACAAGCAGGAGACATGGAAAGATCAGAAAAGAACCCCATCATCTCACCCTTGTCCTAAAACCCTGAAAGAAATGGCATAGTCACAGGAGGAGCATAGGGCTGACTCTTTATATAGACCCAACCCACAAACCAGGGGGCTAAAGCATGAGCCCCATCTTCCCACTAAGGTTCCAGCACCCACAAACCTTGTTGGGCATTAAGACTAGTGTAAGCAAGTAACCCTTCTTTCTTCTCCCTTCCAGTAGACGGTCCCTCTTCCTCCTCCTCTTAACCCCCACCAGTCACCTGCCCTACCAGCTTTGCCAGCCCTCTCCACCCCACTTCCAAGTTCCACCGCTCAAAGCAAGATCAGTATAGGCCTTTTGCAGAGCTGGGAAAGGGAATAAAGAGGGGAGGAGCAGAAAATGAGGGAGAGCTGTAGAGAAACAGCAAGTCATTCCAGCTCTACTTTTTTCTTCTTTCGTTTTTTTTTTTATTATTATTATGACTCACGTATACAATACAAAGTACTTGGACCAGGAACAGAGCTTTCAGGACACAAAATCTACATTCATAGCTGGACATAAAGACAAATGACCAAAATTATTATTATAGATATATTTTAACGTTTTTTTCCTTTCGAGCACATTGCATAAACAGAGAATTCAAGACAGAGTAACTATACATTCAGTGCAGTTTAACTCTACTCTACTGGGGTTAGAAGCACAATAAAAGCGCACAAGACCGGCGGGCTAGGCAGTCTCAGTTGTTGGGATTTTTTTTTTTTTTTTTAGTGAAATAAGCAGCAACAAACAACAACAAAACCGCATTACAAATACTCTCAAAGCAGGATTTCTTTCTATAGGTAGTGATAAAATACACTGGAGGTTTCTTTCTTTTTTCTTTTTTCTTTTTTTCCCTTTTTTTTCTCCCTCCTGTATTAGGATTTTTTTCTTTCTTTTTTTTTCCCTCAAGATTATTGCAGGTTCCCTTTAGGTAGTATGTTAAAAGATTTAATATCAGTATATTATTTTCATGATTATGGTGATTTCTGAGCACAAACACTAACACAGCTCAGAGGAAGCTGGGGCCCAAAAGATCAAACAGCAAAGGCAAGGCAAGGAAGGCATGGACCCAAGTGACTATGGGATGGATAGGTAGGATTTCAGAGACCATTGCCAGTCCTTATAGACCCCTCAGGGAGGAGGTGGATAGAGAAACCCACATCTCCTTGATTTCCAGCAGATTCCTGGAGAAAGTCAAGGGGGTTCTCTAAGGAAAAAGCCCTCAGAAAAGGGGGGGGGGATCATCTTTTCTATCTTTTATTTCTTTTTTCCTTTCATTCCCCCTTTTCCTGTTTTTTCTTCTCTCTTTTCATTTAAAAAAAAAAAAGTTAATCCAGTATTTTAATTCCCAGCATACAAGCAAAGCCAGGAATCATCTACATCTTCAGGGTAATCCCTTTTAAAATAAATACCAGAGAAGTGTGTGAAGAGGGAGTGTGGAGGTGTGTGTGTGTGTGTGTGTGTGTGTGTGTGTGTAGGGTAAGATTTTATCGGGAAGGGCTCAGAAGGTGGGAGCAGGGACTAGTGAATGTGTGCTGGGCATGGAGTGGAACAGAACTTTTCCCTGTGTCTCAGGTTCCCCCTCCCAACCCCCAGACAAATAAAGAGTGGGGGAAGTCCAAAGGTAATAAAAGCAGAGCTGCAACTATCTGACAGGTAGTTAGAGTTGTGAGTGTCATTCTATTCTCTATAAAAGCAAATGACAGTCGTAAACTTCTCAATTTATCTGCTACCATAAAACGAAACTTCAAGGGAGTTGCTGGGGGGGGGGTTTTGCTGATTTTCTCTTTTTTCCCTTAGTCCTTATTTTCTTCCTTTTCCTCCTCTTCTTTCTCCTCTTCCTCATTCCCTTCTTCTTCTACCTTCTCCTCATCTCGGGCTCCAGGCAGTTTATCTTTGTTGTTCTCCTTTTTCCACTTCATCCTTCGATTCTGGAACCAAATCTTCACTTGTCTTTCTGTCAGTCCCAGGGCATGAGAGACTTCAATCCGGCGCTTTCTGGTCAAATAAGGATTAAAGAGAAACTCCTTCTCTAGTTCCAAGGTCTGATACCGGCTGTAAGTTTGTCGACCGCTGCGCCGCCCAGGAGCTGAACAGAACAGAACCCCAGTCTGGTTATGTCTGGGTGGGGGCTCCACACCCCACCAACACAGCCCCACAAAGTTCCCTCTCTGCTATTCCCAGTCCTCCCTTCCTCCTGCCGATAGGCCTACTGCAGAAAGCAAGCAAGGACAAGAAAAGTTTCCATAGATGTTTTGGTTTGACTTCCTTCACCTTGGGAGGTGGGTGAAGGTGGGTGGGGGCTGGGATGTGACTGTCTGAAAAGTAAGGGCTTGGGGTGGACAAGGAAGCCTGCAGGTTCCCTCAGGCCTACCGCCTAGCTCTTGCAGCTTTGTTTACAAGTGCAGGATGGCATTTAGTGAGGCGGCCTAGGGACAGAATCTGTTTCCAAAAGAAAGGAAAAGGGCTGGGGTTAAAGGAGAAGGGACTGTGCCCACTGCCCCCTCCTTGCCGATCTCTGCCTAATGCCTTTCCAATAAGAAAAATAATTGATCTTTTGGAATGTATCACTGCTCTGCCTGATTGCTAACTGGAGACCAACAAATAAATCAAGGGCCATCCCTGCCGGAACTTGTCGTTATCGCTTCCCCCTGTACTTCGAAATTGGGCCATGAAGGGCCACCCTTGGAGGGGCTCATGACCTGAACAGCTCTCCAAGAGACCCTATAGTTCTTGATTGGCGGGTAGCCTGACTCGAGTCCCCTGGATCTCAGAGGCCCCTACTTGGTATGACCTCTCTCTCTCTCTCTCTCTCTCTCTCTCTCTCTCTCTCTCTGAGCAATGATTTTCCTCTTCTCGGGCTTTCAGTCTTCTCTCCAACAGGAGGAAGTACAGAAAAGTTGGGGTAGTGGCCTTCAGGATGCTTCTCTGAGGGGAAGAAGTGAAGATCCCAGAGAGCCAGAATGCTTGTCCTGGGGGGGGGGGGCTGCCCCTCTCCCTGGCTAGGGGGAGATAGCAAAGGGTCTCCTCCTTTTCACCCAGCAGTCTGGTAACTGTCTTGGGATGGCTGGCGTTGGAAATTTTCTTTGGGAAAATTGGCTACCAACCCCCAAAACTGATAACCTCAGTTTTCTCAGGGTGCCCTTGTCAGCCATCTCCTCAACTTTGGCTTTACTGATGGGGAGAAGGAGAGACAGAAGGAATGGAGAAAATGATTTTTAACCCTTTACACCCACAAATCACCTTTCCCCCACCTTCACCCTAACAAACACAATGTCTCAGGCACCCCACCCCCAGCCAAGCCTTTCGGTCTCCCAGGAACCCACCCAGGCACGGGAGTAGAGTGGGAAAGACCCCCAAAGCCAGGAAGGAAAGCGAGCGAGGACAGACAAAAAGGAGGCAAGGGAGGGGGGAAGACCCCGGAGCGCGGGAGACCAAGGGGGAAAGAGAAAAGGCTTCTCACCGTGGGGTCTCATCCATGGAAACATGAGGCTGGGAGACGAGTTCTGATTTAAGTGGCCTTGTCCTTCGCTACTGTTAGTGTTGGCGGAGGATTTACAGTCGGGATATTGCACCACGCTCGCCTCTTGCTGAGCCCCATAAAGGGACTGTCTGGGGAGCGCCTCGTAGCCATAGAATTTGGAGGCGTCTCCGTGGCAGCTCAGCGAGCACGGGTTCTGCTGGTAGCCCGAGTTGGAGATGCCGGAGGTGCCGTGGTGGAAGAAGTCTTGGACGTGGTGCGAGGCGTGCTGGAAGCCGGGCGCGGAGCCGCCGGGCCCGTACACCAGCGCATGGCTTCTGCCCACGCTCTGAGGGAACCGGCAGTCGTAATAGGCCGGTTCCAGGGACTCTCCGCCTTTGTATTTGGAGAACAGGGGGTTGACGAAGTAGGAGCTCATGCTGGGTACATGAAAACCCGCTGCCCCCTCCCCTTGGATCACTCTCCCCCGCCGGGTATCCCCGAAACTCCCCTCCCCCTGGGACCGAACCCCAAGCTGGCCGGCTCCCCGGGGCTGGACTGCTGGGCTGGGGGCTGGGCAGGTGGGGGCGCGGTGCCGGCTGCGGGCTCGGGCGGCGGCGGCTCTCTGCTCACTGTCGGTAGGTAGAGCGCGCGCTCTCACTTAGCTCTTTCCTCTAACAGCCCAGGCGAATTCCTCAGACTCCCGGCGGTGGCGGCGCTTACACGCGATTCGCGTTCATCAATCCACGACATGAAGACAGGCGAGCGAGCGAGCGAGCGAGAGAGAGAGAGAGAGAGAGAGAGAGAGAGAGAGGGAGAGAGGGAGAGAGAGAGAGAGAGAGAGAGAGAGAGAGAGAGAGAGAGAGAGAGAGAGACTGGGGGAGAGGATTGAGGGGTTCAGGGCTGGGGGGGGACCTAGAGGAGAGGGAGGGAGGAGAGGGGAGGAATGGGGGTGTGGTGTGTGTAGGGGGAGGCGAGCCAGCCACAGCTAATGGCCAAGGCCAGTTTTTCCAAGGTGTGCACTCTAGTTTGAAGGTGTCCCCCCATTTCTTTCCTTTTTGAGAGATATCTGAACCATCAGGTCAACTCAGGTTACCTCAACAGGTAGAAGACCCCCAGGGGGTGAGTGTTAGTAAGTCAGGGCTAAGCCTGCAACTAGTTTCTTGAGGTTCCTGAAGTCTGGGGACTCTGAGAAGCCCAGCATAGTGATCATGTACCCCAAACCCTTCAGCCTGCAGAATCTCCAGCCTCTGGCCTCTCTCCAAGGTCTGGATCTGCTCTGTCTTCTTTATATCCTAGAGATTCTTGTCTCTTGACTGCTTTTGGGGGCCACTCTATATACCTCAGAAGGACCTACAGAAAGTAGCCCTTCCAAGGAGCAGGAAACCCAAATAAGCTTAGCTAGGAGAATCTGAGAGCAAAGCTGTTTGTGGGGACTCAAAGGAATAGCCTGTGTGCCCAGGTTTCTGCCTAGCCCAACTCAAGAGATTTCTTTTTTTGGAGATTAGCTGGACTGAAGGGTGCAAAAGAGTAGGCCTCTTACTGGTTCTCATAAACCATCATCCCATAGGAAATGCCAGCTCAACCTAGAGGGGCCCTCAGGATTCCCTGCACACACACCCCCTTCTCCAGGCAGGCTGCCCAGGCCAGGATGTGGATGGGAACTGTCAACAGACACTCTTTAAATATTTACCCACACTTTCTGGGTGGGGGCAGAATCCCTATGCCCAAGACTGAACAAATTCAAGTTAATTCTAATGGGAAAAAAAATAACCTTGGTCTACCAACACCCTTCTCCAGCCACAGTGCTTACAGTTATGTGGGCTTAATTCAGAGAGAAAAAAGAAGAAAGCATAAGACCAATGTGTGTGTGTGTGTGTGGGGGGCTATTGTGCTCATGAATGAAGATGAATAAGAATGATTTTTCCTGTTTTCTTCCTCTACAGTATGTGAGGCCATCTTGGAGCACACTCGGAACACCACACACACACACACACACACACTGTATGTACTATATTACTCTCTTATCCCGAGGCACACCAAGTGCTAGTTCATTTTTCACTACCCATATACATTCCTGGAAGTGGCCACTCTGACTCACAGACCTGTACATACATGTGCACACCAGGCACATTCACATAATGCTTGATAAACATATACATTTGTAGGCTTTTGAATCAAGAAAAAAATCCGCCTGATCTTCCTCCCCCCCCCCCCCCCCACACATCCTGGGGTTTGCAGGTTGGGCAAGGAAGGACTTGGTTAGAAAACCAAAACCGGATCTTTTCATTTCCTTCTACCCCATATGAGACAACTCTGGGCTGGCTCTAGGCATCAAAGAAAGAATAGCAGGGCAAGATAGGATTAAAAAAAAAAAAAAAAAAAAAAAAAAAGCAGCTCTCCTCTGTCCTTCTGGTATTTAAGTAATTATTAGGGAAATGGATACTCTTAGCCAGATTCTTAAAGGAGATTCACTGGTGTCCAGGCAAGAGATCTTTTTAAAATCTTTTGCATTTAGGGAACTCACCACTAATGAACTTAGGAACTGCCCAAACTCTTGGACACAGAACTCTAGCTCTGAAGCAGCAGAAGGGAAGGGTCCAGAAGTGCGGTGGGCTTCTGGTCTCACTAGGGTCCAGAACGTTGGGGGGGGGCACCCCAGAGCATCTTCACCCCTGATTAGAGCCTGCTGCATCTTGGGCTCCAGCCTTGTGGATCTGTGAGACTCTGCAGAGCCGAACAAGGTGGATGCTGAGTTCCTAGCATCTGACACCGGGATTGTCATAAATACTTTCTCTTCTCTGGCTGAAAAGAGGAGCCTCAGAGGGTCCTGATCCTCTCTGGGGCCTGTGCCTTATCTTTTAGGGGGTGGGATCTATTTCCAGATTTTATGGTGCAGCAAAAAACGCTGCTACAGAGCTATTCTTCTGGGCCTTTGTGTCTTGGAATGCGACTGTCCTGAGCATGCGATGGCCTGTCCTGGAAACTCATCAGTCCTGTAAACCTTGATCGGACTTGATTTCCCGTTTGGGGATTTGTCTCAGCTTTTATTTGTCTGTCTGTCTATCTATCTATCTATCTATCTATCTATCTATCTATCTATCTATCTATCTTCTTTTATGCGTATCTGCTTTATTTTGCTCTCTGAGCCTGGAAATAAAGGAACTGCAAGCATCCATCCTCGCCGGAGCTCTGTCCCACAGCCCGAGGCCTGCACCGCCCTCTTAGGTACCACGGATTTATGTTCGTTTGTTCGGGTCATTCCGCCTTTTTGTGTTAATTACTTGCTCCTCACTTATCTCCACAAGCGATTATTTTTGATGCCTGCCCTCTTTCGTCTCCTGAGCTCTCCAGTAGAGTGAGGGCCCATCTCCTGCTGCCACTCACAAATTATTTACATCTCGCAGGTGAGAAGGTTGATTTGTTCGGAGGCAGTGGGGCCGAATCTGGCAGAAGCCAGGGGCTTTCTGACCGAAGCTTCCACTCTGGCCAGAAATGTCAGTAGGCCAAGCCGGTCGGAGGGCACCTCTGCCTCTAACATTGAGCAACAGCGCCACCTCGCGTCCACTTGCTCCAATGCAATCTGTTTGGGGAAAAGCCAGCAGAGAACCCAGGCTGAGCTGAAAGGTGGAAAGTTGGGAGAAAGAAGCCTCTAAACCGCTCCAAAGGAGAGGGATTCCAGGCAGGTAGTTGCCTCTGTTCTTTAGTTTTCTAAATTCTTGAAATAAACCTTGCAAAGGGTTCCACACTGTCCTCTTTTGTTAACTCCCCCCCCCCCCCGCCCTTTCTGGAATAAAGAAACATTGTAAAGGAATGGTTGTAGTCTCCTCCACTCAGGCGTTTTCTAGTCTAGAAAACCCTTTGCGCAAGCGGATGCACCACTCTATCTGAAGCTCCCACGACCTCTGCTCCTAGCACGTACCCTAAACTCCCAGGTCCCCTTATCCTGATGCACAGTTTATTTCTGCTGCTGCCTGCAGACTTCAGAGTAGGACTCTGTTCCAGGCTGCCCCCACCACCTAGTTTGTAGCCCATCCCTTGAACGCTCTTCACCTCTCCCTCTCAGCCAGAGAGATCCTGATCTCTGTGGGCCATAGACAAAACATTCCTATAATCCGATTTCAAAGGAAAGAGTGTCCACCTTATTTAAACCATAAAACAATTAAGCCCAGACGTCTAGCCAGCTCTGCACTGCTGTTTTGTTCGGCCCCATTCAGAACCCAGAGCAGGGAGACAAACAGGGCCATAAAAGTGGCATTTCTGTGCTACGGAAATGTACCTATCTGCTGCCTTCCCAAGTGAGACAACCTTTAGGGTTTTGTGATTCCGACAAAGGAGCAGAGGAGAGGTGGGAGGGAAGATGAAGGGAGGAGGGCGTTTGCTAGCTTCTCTCCTAGCCTGCTTTCATTTATCTCCCCAGCTGTGTGTCATGTTGTTTTAATTCATAAATGGTAATGAATATAATAGAATCTAATCCGGACCTGGAGGCTGGAAACCGGAATTAAAGAGTGGACCGACTCTAAATCCCACCATTTCCTGGGGTCCTACAAACTCTGAGGTCCTCTTTCCTTTCCGTAGCAGCAAGGCTGGCTCGGGAGGGCAGGTTTCAGAAAGCAGGCCAAGCTGGTGGACTCAGAGAGGAGGCTTCAGGGCCTTGGAGCAGGGGCGGAGTGAAAGCCCGGAAACAGCGCTGAGCTCAAGCAGGGAGAAAAGCCAGCATCCTGATGGTCCAGGCTGAAGGAGAGAAGGGTGTCTTGGCTCTCACATCAAGTACAGAACTTAGGCCAGGGTTACAAAACAGCAAAAAGGCCAAAGGGAAGAACGAGATTGTGAGAAAATACAGACGAAGTACCTTTCCAAAAAGAGCAAGGAACTGATGCTAGGAGGAGAGGGGGAGGGAAATCTACCAAGCAGGAAAGAGTGAATACATTAAAAGCTGCTCAATTGTTGTCTCTTGATTGACACCACCCCCCAATATTAAAGAAACAAAAATTTTCAACCTTTCTCATATTCCTCCAATCCTCCTAATTGGAAGAAGAGGGTAGGAGACTCAAATAAGGGGGCAGAGGTTGTCCATACAAGTGTCCACCAA
Source organism: Arvicanthis niloticus (assembly GCF_011762505.2). Lineage (NCBI taxonomy): Eukaryota > Metazoa > Chordata > Mammalia > Rodentia > Muridae > Arvicanthis > Arvicanthis niloticus. Next base: position 77,213,140 of record NC_047670.1, on the reverse strand, counting down.
TCTTGATGGGATGAGTTGGAGGGACTAACACCGAGGAACACCCCCCCCCCCAGTTATATTCTTTTAGGTGGTGTCCTCCAGGTATTCAGAGTGACACTCTGTGTCCTTGAAGGAGTGGACAGTCCAAGATATTAAAGGGTTATATTTCAAACAGTCTAATTTTAATAGTTTCCAGATTGGGGGATTTCTGAGAAAGGGGGCACTGGGCTGAGGCAGACCCAGCAACTCTGTCTGCTTCTGATTAGCTCATGAAAACTGTCAGCTCCAAAGAGAGAAGGTTCTAGAGAAGGCTGCAGTGCAGTCACCCAGCCCTACCAGTTAGATACATATCAACACCTCTGTGCTTGGGGTCTTACAGCCACCAGAGAGCACCCCACTCCTGGCTAGTCCCCAGCCAGTTCCTTGGAGCCTGGCTTCACTATTCCCTAGAAATACTGCTTAGATGACCTTAGTCACCCTGATCAACATTAAAACTTTGGAGGGGGGGAATAGAAGGGGAGAGAAGAGAGAAGAGTCAGGGATAATTTCATTAAGAAAAAACTAATTCTGATTACATTGACTTTTCTACCTATTTCCTCACTTTCCTTTCTATTGTTTTCTCCTGCCTTCTTTTTTTCCTTCTTCATCCTGTCTTTTTTCTTGTATTTTCATTTCTTCCTCCTCCCCCCCCTTCTCATTCAGTACCAGCCTGTCCCCCCCAGTGTTTCTTGAGGCCTACATGGCCTTTCCTCCTAGCTGACCATCCAACTACCTTTCTTTCTCAGTCAACCCTGAAAACACCACAGCACCAAAACACAACCAGGCAAGAAGCCAGTCTGGGCCCTCACCCAGCACCCAACTTCCACCTTCACCTATCTCTTCTCTCTGATCTCATGTACTCATAAATTATTGCAATTAATTACAGCCAGCAAAACCATTCAAGCAGTGCTCCCCACAACGCTTCATCAAGCCACTAGGAAACTCATAGGCAGCCAGCGGGCAGGCACAAGCTAGGCCTCTGTCTCAGCAGCCTCCACCCCTCCCCTGGAGCCCCCCCCCCATTCTGCCATGCCTGAAGGGAAGCTGCAGGCATTTGCCCTTCCAAGGTACAGAGGGAGCCCCTTCTCTGGTTCCAGTTTCCCTTAGAGGACTTAAGTGAGCACTTGTCTCTTCGACAGAACCATAGGAATAAAATGATGAGAACTAGATGCGATTGGGTTTCTGTTTTTTTTTTTTTTTCCAAGTGACTTAGATATATTAACAGAGTTCTACTGTAACAAACAGAATAATATTACAGGACGACAGATGATGGGAGGGACATTGGGTTAAGAAGAACACTGCTCTGTACATGCCCGAGGCACCAGCCTGCATTTGCAGCCTGACACAGTCAGCAGCGCAGTCTGGCCCTGGACTGGGAATCATCATTGTGTGTCTTTTCTTGTAAGAAATCTGCCCGCAGAGCGCCCAAGGCCCAGGAAGAAATAGCCCAGACAAAACGAGAGAGAGAGAGAGAGAGAGAGAGAGAGAGAGAGAGAGAGAGAGAGAGAGAGAGAGAGAGAGAGAGAGAGACTGGCTTCTCTGAAGAAAGGAGGAAAAAAATTCACATTTGTGTGTGTCATTTATTTCGGTTGCGCTGGGGGAAGAGAACGCAGTTTTTCTCCTGCCTCCTCTTCGATGGATAGAACTAACTCTAAACACCAATTTCTCAACACTTAACCCTCCCACATCACAAGAGTTTGCATTTTTCCCCTTCCTTTTTTTTTCTTTTTAAGACGGTGGGCTTTTCTCTATCTTGCTCTTTCCTTTTCTTTTCGTGCTTTCTCCCGCTTGGGTTGGGGCATTTTTGTGGGGGGTTTTGTGTTTCCCTTGGCTGTGCCGAGGCAGCAGGCTGGGGCAGGGCTTAGGATTGTTCCTTGTCGGTTTTCTCTTTATTCATCTTTTTCATCTTCATCCTCCGGTTCTGAAACCAGATTTTGACCTGCCGCTCAGTGAGATTGAGAACACGGGCCACCTCGTACCGACGGTCCCTGGTTAAATACATATTGAAGAGAAATTCCTTCTCCAGTTCCAGCGTCTGGTACTTGGTGTAGGGGCAGCGCTTCTTTCTTGTGGAACGGGCGTGGATCCAGTTGGCCACGGGGTTGCCTGGAAGGCCAAACATAGGCAAGGGTCAGTAGAGTTCCCTTCCAGTTTAAGACCTCTGTCATCCCACTCTAGGTTTAGTTAAGCTCACCAAACTTAATAATTGAACCTGAATTTGGACACATTTTGCTTTAGGCATTTCCTCCTTTCTCTTTTGCATCCAGCCCCCCCTCCCAGTGTCCCCTCCCTGTTCAGCTTCCAGCACCTAAAACTGTAGTAAAATTTAAGCTACCAAAGCCCCCACAGTCTGGTCCTCAGCTTCAAGAGTAGTAATTCGAGAATATCCTCATAAAAAGTCCAAATTCCCAACCATTTCATAGGCCCATAAACGCTTCTCTCTCTTGTTTTTTATTTTTATAGCAAGGTCCCTCTCCTCCCCACCTCCCTCCTCCTCTGCCCCCTCCCATCATCATAGCCAACGACCAAGTCCTGAGAGTCCCTAAATCCTCACTTCTTTTCAGCACCCATCTCCCATTCAGAATTCAACCCTGCTGAGGCGAATCATCAGGGTGAAGTTATCAGGATGGGGAAAATCTTTCCCTCTCCTTACAGATCTGCTGGCCTTGGAGAAAGGCTCCTTCATGTGTTGGACTCCAGTGCCCCCCTCCTCCAGCCAGCCCCAGGACAGCTCTGCAGGACACAACCCTCCAATTTCAGGTTTATGGGAGTAGCTGAGAGCAGGGAGGGAAGCCTTCAGAGGGGTATAATTAGGCCCTGGCCCCTTATAGACCTAGAGGTAAAGATTTTCTGAAGTCTCCTCCTGGGGATCCTCCAGACACTTCCTCTCATCCTGGGGACTGTATCCCTCCCCTGCTGTTTCTCCTTCTTTCTCTCCCCCCTTTCTTTGACCCTGCAGCTTACACCTGCCCCTATCTTTTTACCTACCCTAGTTACCACCCCCTTCTATGCAACACACTCAGAATGCTCCTGTCTCTCTGAATGGAGCCCCCTCCTCTCTCTCTCTCTCTCTCTCTCTCTCTCTCTCTCTCTCTCTCTCTCTCTCTCTCTCTCTCTGTGTGTGTGTGTGTGTGTGTGTTTCTTTAATCTGAAGATTCTTTACTTGTTATATATTCTTGATCACAATTCACAACTCTTTTTCTCCTGTGGACACTTAAAAGTGGGTTTTCAAGTTTAAGGAAACTCGGATCTTACTTCTCCTCCACTTGTATCTAGAAGTCCTGATCTAAGTTCCTAGTCTGTGCACTCCCAGATTCTTCTCCTGAGGGAGAAGTCAATGAACCTTCTGTTTTATAAACCCCTAGTGGGATGAAGACTCCCCACTCTGGCTATGAGAGGTAGGGATAATATCTCTCCCTTTGCTCCTGTCCTTTCTCAAACTACAAAATGAATCTCAGCCCTCCAGCCCAGCCCCTGTCCCTGTTTGCATCACCCCCCCCCAAGTGACCACTGAGCCAAAAAAAAAAAAAAAAAAAAAAAAAAAAAAAAAAAAAAACCTGAGCTAAGAGGGGGACTCAGGAGTTTTCCTTCAAAGCCAGCTGTGGGAAAGAAGCCCCTCTGGTCGGCCCTCACCCAACCTGGATGTCTGGGCCCCCTTCTCAGACCTTCCTGCTCCTGAGAGCTCCCCAAGGTAATTCGCTTTTATTGAGTCCTCACCCCCTCGCCCTCGCTCTTCTCCCGCGCTGCCCGCGCCACTCGGAGGGGCTGTAATCTAGCTGTCCCCGCCTGGCCTCCCCTCCCCTACTGAACCGGTTGTAAAGGAAAATTGCTCCCAACTTACTAGGGTCCAGGTCGGCCTTCTCCTCTTTGTGCTTGCTGCCGGCCAGCGCGTCCGCCTCGGGCGAGGGCAGCGTCTGCGGGGCGCGGTCGCGCAGTTCCCCGGGCGAGCCGTACATGTAGTCCGGATAGCTGCGGCCGTCGCCCGGGCCGCAGTCGGCGCGGCGCCCGGGATAGGCGTCGGGCTTGAGGGCGTAGTGACGGCCCCCGGCCGGGAAGCTGGGGAAGGAGACGGCGCCGGACAGCGGCTCGAGCCAAGTCCGCATGTAGCGCGTGTCGGCGCCGAGGTGGGGCTGGGGGCCGTAAGGGTGATAGACCACGGACGACTGCGAGGGCACGGGCGCCCACGACGTGCTGAATACAGCCGGCTTGGGCGCGAAGCTACAGGACGGAAAATCGCTACAGTCCGGCACCAAGCCGCTGGGTCTGGCGGCGGCAGGGTGAGCCCCGGTGGCCGGAAACCTGGACGCTAGGAGGTCTTCATTGTCGTGAGAGATGAGCGAGTCCACGTAATAGTTACTGATGGGCCCCGTCGCCGACATCGTAACAGGGTTTTACATACATAAGATTATTGTATGAACTGTATATGTACTTTTTATCTGCTCACAGAACAATCAAGGCAGGTAATTATTTTTCCAGCCTTTTCCCGGCAGCTCATTGGTTCCCCAGCCCCCACGTGATCGTATTTACCCAAAAATACGGCGCGGATCAATGCGCAGGGGCTTTTTTTCCCCCCTTGCTTTTTCCCCCCTTTGCCACCCCCTTCTCTCTGCTGATCCCCGCGACCTGCGTTTTCCTGGCGATTTGCAACTCTGGACCCAAGGCGCCAGACAGCCCACCCCCTCCCCGGACGAATCATATCTCATCAGGGACCCCCCCTTGACCATGTGCAGCCAAAAGCAGATGGCTCCCCCTACCATGAGGATTTAAAAAACAACAAGATGAAAATGCCAGTCCCAGAAGCCAGGGTTCCTGGACCCCCAGAGCTGAGATGGGCTCGGGGAGCCCCATAGGGGCGGGGAGGCCGGACGAGGTAGGTGGAGGAACTATTTCTTGACGTAATCTGTCTCTGTCGGCTCCGACGCTCCTGCAGTCTCTGAGTGAACGGAGATCAGCGATTGTCAGTTCGGAACGTGGCTTTTAAAAATGCGTTTTTAAATACTGTGTATGTATGTATTTCTTTCAGGAAGAGCAGTACCAGCAGCGAGGGAGGGAGGGTGGGAGGGGACTGAACAAGCTGGGATGGAGGGAGGGAAGGAGGGAAAGGGAAGAGTTCTTCTGCCCCTGGCCAGCTCAGTTTCCCAAATCTAGGGTATGGGAAGCTTGGGAAAGGTGGTCTGTGCGGTGGGAGGAGTGGAGCTTGGGAATCTCACACACCTTTATCATCAGCCTCACAAGTCTCCTCTTGCTTTGGCACAGATATACAAGCCTTTATTTAAAATTTATTGTCTCTGTTTCTTTGCCAGTCTGAAGAGGTGGAGGAGCTACACAACTTAAGTGGGGCATCCCCATCCCAGCTGCCTGCTCACCCTCCTTTGCCCCCAGGTCCATCTCTGCAACACCCTCCTCCCTCCCCCAAAGAAGTCACTCGGAGGTTCTGTCTGCAGAGAGCCAGGGTGAGAATGGGCAAATCGAGAGAGCGACCTCGGTCGTGGGCAAGTAGCTTGTTTTTACGTCCTTCAATAAAATTTTTATGAGGATCATTTGATTGTTCATAAATGTGTCTTTCATTAAATAAAATTGTAGGCTGTTTTTGGAACGGGGAAAAAAAGCAACGGAGGGATGGAAGAAGGCAATTTCTTTGGGGTCGGATGGAAGAATTCAGAAGGTGGCAGTGTGATTGAAAGGGAATATCAGACAACTTGGATTCCACCCTCCCAATAAGTTGACTGCTATTCCCACTCCCCTTGAATCTGGGGTTTGTTGTACACACAGCCTAGGTTTTCATCAGACCTCCCATGGTGGTTTAGCAAATGGAGGGCTTTGGGCATGCAGAAAAATCCTAAGTATGGGTGCAGGAGAAAGGGCAAAGAAGTTGGTTGTAGGGAATGGAGGGACAGGTGATATCCTCAGAGACTTGGTGCACCCAGGCAGAGCAGGATGAGTCTGAAGGAAGGATAGTCTCAGAGTCAGAGGGAAGAGTCTATGCAAGGAGAAATAGGCAGAGCTGAGGCTAGGATGCAAGATCTGAAGGCAGCTGGTTAAAGGGCTTTCCAGACCCAGCCAAGTCTGCCTTTATTCCTCTTGACAGTCTCCAGAACCAGACCAAACTCTAAGTGAGTAGCTGGTTTTCTCCTATGTTTCTCTATTTTCTCCAACGTAGGAAAGTGCTAGAGAAGATGGCATGTGTGTTGGGGGGGGGGCAATGAATGTTGGGGAGAGGGTACAATTGCAGTATTTAGGAGAGACTCAAAACCACAGGAGCACTCCCCAACCCCTGTGAGCTTTCCTCTCTGATTCTTCTCTTTTCGGTATATCAGGGCTGAGTTTTTTTTTTAAGGTGTGTGTGTGTGTGTGTGTGTGTGTGTGTGTGTGTGTGTGCAAGGAAGTGTCTGGTTAGGAAAAGGCACTCGGAGCCTCAGATTAATTCACCTCAGCTCTCACTGTCTTCTCCGTAGGGCTGGACTGGCTGGAAAATCCAAGTTACAATAAGAAACAGAACATTTCTATGTCCTTGATATAGTCATGTTAGCTGTCAATCAAAAAAAAATCTCCTTCACTAGTTCAAGGAGCAGATAGGAGTTCCAGTCCCTCTGCAGAGGCTTTCTTCTTCAAACCCCTAGCATAGTCAGCACCTCCCCCAGGCATGGGTGCCTGGGGTCCCAGCCTGGCTCATGGGCAGTTGCTGCCAGCAAGGAGCACAGACGTCTAGTCTTCAGTGGGGCCCGGGGCCAGACTGAGACCAAGAGGACATCAAGGGACAGAGCCTGAGACCAATTTAAACAGATCCAGGCTGGGGGAAGGAAAAATAGAAAAGAGGGGTTAGGGTAAAGAGGAAGAAAAAGATAAGAATTAAAGGAAAGAAAGCAGGTAAGATAAAGAGACCTAAGAGCAAAGAAAGGAAGGCTTTCAAAAAGCAAGGGAGAGTGGGGCGATGAGGCACAGGCAGAACGGGGCAGGGCGCAGGCTGGCGGAGCAGCCATGGCATTGTGCAGTTCTCTTGCTTGCCGGGGCTTTGCCGCGGGACGCTCCCGGCGCGGCGGCCACTTCTGTCTGGACACAAAGGAGTAAGAGGCCTCCTTTCCATCCCCTCTGGGAGACCTGCTCCGGTGGGTATACTAGGCCTCTGGGACACCGAATCTGATATTAGCCCAGCAATCACTCTGGCTGCTGGGGGCTGAGCTACATTCTGGGGAAAGAGGAAAATATAGAAGAGGAAGGAGACATCATGCCTGCTCTTTCTCTGCATCTTCACTAGACGACAGGGCCTGTCTGCCTTTACCTCAATGTTCTGAAACAGAAGTCCTTAAGGACCCTCTTCTCTGGGCCTCTTCTATTTGGGAAAGCCCCTCTTATAGACATCTTGACTGTAATGAGACTCCCTTCTCTCCTTCTCCTTTTGAACACTGCCTTCTTTTCAACTCCTAAGCAGCCTGCACTCCCAGTCTGCCTACCCTGAAGAGGCTGTGGCAGCTGGGCAGTCAGGGCTACCATACAGGGATCCCTGCTGCCCTCAAATCCCCCAGGAAGCAGAAGAGAGACTGTTGCCTTCCCTTCCTTTTGGGAGCAAGAACTCCAGACCCTCCCCACTCAGAAGCAGGCACAGCTGTTGACCAGGAAGCAGGCCTTGCCCATAGGCCCCTCCTTACCAATATTCCATTCTGTTATGCCTCCTGGAAAGAGGTAGCTTCAAGAAGGGGTTTGATAAGAGACTGGGAGTCCAGAGGCCACTCGGCCCAGTCCTTCATGTGGGTTGTGACTCTTATGTTTCACATTTAAAAGGTCAGGGCTGTGAAGTGGACTTTCAGGTTTTCCCTAAACCTAGGCTTGTAGATATGGGGGCAAAGAGGTGGGGATGCCAAGAAGCAAAGTCTCATCTTGGGGTTCAGTTATTCTCTCTGAATCTCCTATTCTATCTAAGACTTTCGCTCATCTACACAACTCCTTTCCAATTGTTCTGCATCACTGGGGCAACCTGAGGAAACTGGGAGTCACTGGGGGAGAGGGGGGAAAGAAAGCCCAGTTCTGGCTGACTGTTCTATATTCACCTTACACCCCCAACAGATTTCAGTAGGCACAGGAGAGGAGTCCTCTGAAGAGGGAGGGGCAAACCTTTATCACCTCAAACCTGGGCAACTGAGAACACAGTCTAGCTATCACCGTGGGAAGGACAGACAAACAGATAGGTTAGAGTCATCCTCCTCCCTCCCCCTACCGGGTGTCTCCCTTTTAATGATTTAAATTCCCTCCGGTTCAATCCACACCGTCAAGTTCGGATTAAATTTAAAACCGGCTTTCTCCCGTGCCCCCAGCGGGTCATTCCGGCCGCCGCAGGCAGAGAGCCCGCTCTCTGCTCCTCAGCACCCGCCCTGAACCGAGGAGGCCCTACTCCGTTTGCTTTCATTTTCCTTCTCCCCCTGAAATGGGCTCATTTCGTCTCTCCGCTGCCCTCTCCCCTTCCCCGCCCCCTCCCTGGTTCCCTTCTAGTTCCCCCCCATCTCTCCTGATCCCTCTTTGTTGGGAAAAACACACCCACACACAACTCCTCCTAGCTAAGGCCTGAGCTGGAAGCAGAAACTGAGCTCTCCTGCTTGCTGCGAGGAGACCCGCGTGCTACCCCCACTAAGGTGGGTATCTGGGATCCCTGCCACCACAACAAGAGCCAGGCCCCCAAGCTCAGCAAGCGTGAAACCCCCAGGGCCTGTGAACGTGGCCCTCTCAACGCCATGGCCTGCCGGGCCTGCCTTTACGCCGGCGCCCCCGCCCTGCCGCTCCGCAGCAAACGGGGTTATTTCCGGCTCCCCCAACACAGTCTGTTTTTCCAGCGTGGGGAGTGACTGGAGAGGGAGCCGCCCCAGAACCAGGGCTGCCCTGTGCTCTGACTCAATGGCTCTGAGCGCGTTGTTACCTGATCTTTTGTGTGATGTATGTATCGCAAGGAAATTTGCAGTGACTTTGGAGCCCAGACTGAGGAAGCGGAGGTGGCGAAAGGAGAGACAATAAGGGCTCGAAGTACAATTAAAGAGCCACAGCCGCGGGTCCCTCCCTGCCCTCCCTAACCGACTGGAGCTGTCTAGCTTCAAACATCAGGGCGATCCGCGAACCTAGAACCGGAAAACTCAGCCCAAGACCAAGGAGCCAAAGGACTACGCATCCAGAAAAGAGGAAGAACTCTCCCTCTCAACCTGGGATTGTGGTAGCCAGCCCTGCTGAGTTTCAGAGAATCCAATGAATGAAAGTACACATTCCGACGACGAATTTTTCTGAGCGTTTGGAAGGAGTCGCCCGGGTTTGGGAAGTCTCAGACAGACAGGCAAGCGGCGTCTCCCAATGCAGACAGACTCACAACATGAGTGTGAGACTGAAATCATACACAGGTTGAACATCCCGAGGCCTCCTTGCCAGGCATGGTGGGCGCCGATCTCCCTACCTTCTCTCCTGCCAGGGCCTTAAGCAGAGGCCCGGAAGACTTGGTACCTTGGGCTTGGTCCAATCCCACCTCAGAAAGCCTCCGTTACCTGCTTCTTGGCTCCCTTTGGCCACAGAGGCAGGGAAGCGGCCTCCCGCCCAGGGAGGAAAGCCCTGGCCACCGCAACCGCCGCCACCCGCCCTCCTTCCCTCCCTCCCTCCTTCGCCCTCCCTCCCTCCCTCGCACGCTGCCGTTCGCGGGGCCCTCCCGCGGACAACCTGCTCTGGACCAAATCCAGGTATCTCAGAAAGGGGGAAAAAAAAAGAAAGGAAGGAAGGAAGGAAGGAAGGAAGGAAGGAAGGAAGGAAGGAAGGAAGGAAGGAAAGAACTGCGTATACGAGGGGTGGGGGGAATCCCATAACTGCATTTATTTTCATGCTCTGATCATTGGTTCGACTCTAGTTTAGTTGTCCCGGACACAACCCATCAGCCGCAGAGATGTGCGGGGCCTACAGCCTTTCCCATGCTGACTACCGTGCCCCGCGCACTGCACACTCCCTCAATACTCCTGGTTGCCGCGCCCCCGGCAACCCAAACACCCAACAGACCTCAAGGTCCTTCCTACAGACTCAACATCCGGTTGCCTGACTCGCCGCTGACCACAGACCAAGAGTCCGCTCTGTTCAGTCTGTGGTCGATGTCCACACACAGTCCACCTTGTCCCTGCTCTTGTGCCCTGCCCGGACACCCTTCCGAGTCCAGCCATCCGCTGGGCTACACTTGGGCAAACCTCGTCCCCAGCAAGGACCTACACAAAGCTCTGTGCGCTAGCTAGTCTTCCCATTTATACTTCCCCTTTCCCCGCTTGCCGCCTTCACGTCACCTGTTCTCAAGGAGGGCTGCATCTTCCTGCGAATGAGCTGAAGCAAGGCCGACTGCTGGGGTGAGGTCCCAGGAAGACCACAGCGGATTAGCTGGGCTGAGCCTAAGCCCCCACTGCCGGAGAGACGTCTCAGAGATCAAGGCTCTCCTTGGCGAGCTCTTGCCTTTTCCTCCTTCTCCCGCAAGTCTCAAACACACGCCGAGAGTTCAGCTCTATAAATCCTGCTCCCCTTTCCCATATCATAATTAAAAAAAACCAGTAGGGGAGGTTTTAACTTTTATTGCGATTTCTAGAGTTGGGCTGCGGAGCATATATTAAGTTTACGCTTATGTGCTCTCGGCGGGGAGGGTCCTTTAAGAAATAAAAATCCATCTTAATATCCTCAGACGAGAGAGATAATTTTTCCCTCCTTTTCACGCTGTTCCTTCTGAAGACTCCCTTCCAGCGAAGCGAATAAATAATTACCATCGCCTTAGCCATGATCCACAGTCCCAGGGCACCCGGGGTGGACTCTGACCATCAGACTGGCCCTCACCTTGGCCCTATGAGACCTTGCTCCATTTCTCCAGATCTAGGGAGGAGACTGCCCTGACCCCTGACTCTGTGGCCACCTCCTTTAAACCCTTCATCTTTGAAATGGAAATAGGGGCAAAGTGACTCAAGGCACAGAAGCCCTGTATTGATAAATTTTGGCCCATCGGGCCGATTTCTCTATGCTAAGAGCTCTTGAACACCTTGCTCCAGCCTGAGGCTCTCCTTACCCAAACTGGCTGTGTGCCTCAGAGACTCTGAAGTTAGAGATTATATGGGCTCCCAAACCAGGGGTTTCCCTTACGCATCTTCTATCACCAACTGGCCTATCTTTCTGGAAACATCCCCATTTCCCTGGGAGCCATAGAGATTTAAATACTTTTCCTCACACAAAGGGATGGAGAACAGATAGGACCGACAATTCAGCTGGGAAGGGGTAGAATCTACTCCCATCTTCTCCTCCAATGTCCATAGAAGTCAAAATGAATTACACACACACACACACACACACACACACACACAGAGAGAGAGAGAGAGAGAGAGAGAGAGAGAGAGAGAGAGAGAGAGAGAGAGAGCGCCTAGAAGGGACAGATAGAAAAAGAAACCTATACACGTGTAATGAATTTAAAGTTACATTCTTTTCTTCCAGGACACCATGTTGAGAATACAGAATTCTCCATGATAGTTTGTTAGAGACATGGTTGTATTCCCTGTTTTCATAATAATAATTACAAAAGAGCCCCAAGAATCTGGCCTCCTTTGGGTTTCTCCTTTTCAGAGTCTCTGAGAACAGAGCAGCCTGTTTTCCTTTTTCTCAGATCATTACCCACCCCACCCCCCATTTTTCCCTCTGAAGACCAGAAAACCTTTTTCGAGATCCTCACTTGTAGAGACCAAGTCCAGAATTAAGAAAGCCGAAGGGTACAGAGTGGAGGAGGTCTGTAAAGTTTCTCATTGCTCAGATCTCCCTCTGCCCCATTCTTCTCCCCTCCGCCCCCTACCATCAGCCAACAGCCTTCTCAACAATATGGTAACGGTGGGCGCTGGCAGCTTCTGTTTACCCAGACATTTCCACAGAACACAAGGACGGGCAAATGCCTAGCAGCCTCAGACAGGCAAATACACAGACCAAGGCCTACGGGTAACAGACAGACAGACCAGAGCTGGGCTTTTGCCCTCAACAGGGTGTGTTGAGGAAGGTTTTGACTTGGACTTGGTGTTTCTCCACTAACCTACTCACTTCCTGTATCCATCCTTCCATCCTTTCCCTGGAGATGGAGCTATGGAGGGAAGAACAGGCTACTGTTCTCAGAGTTCCCTAACTCTTTGAACATCAACATCCCCACTTTCCAAAGGAGCACTGCTCTCTCCTTAGAGGTAGCAGCAGCTCCAGACTTCAGAGATTCCCTCCTCTTTCTAAGAGCTTTTCTGTCCTTTAATGCTTCTGCCCCACCCTGTTCCCCAACTAAGCTGACCCACCAGGCCAAACTCAAACTCCTGCATTTCCTTGGAATTGGCTGGACCTTCTTTGTCTGTCTCTATCAGCTGGGCTCAGGAGACAATAGCTACGGGGGGGGGGGGGGGGGGAAGAAACCCTCTCCCTCCGTTCCAGAGATTGGGACAGGCTGAGGAGGAGACAGTTGTAAAGCAGGGCTGTCCAGAATCTGTCCCATGGCCCCACTCACAGCCTGACCTCCTCAGTCTGCACCCATTTTGCCCTATCTGAGATGGGTGGTGAGGCAGCCCCACAGGGGAGGGAAGGGTTAGGGGAGGTGGATTGGGGCCCTCGACGAAAACCGACTGATGTAACTCAGGCAGTTTCTTGTTGCCGAGTTCAAAACTCAATCCCAACAACATGAAACTACCTAAGCCACAGATCAGCTGAGCAAGCAGGGCCGGAGTTTAGGCTTTGCATCTATCCAAAGGAGAAGGGAAGGGGCTTGGGGAAGGAAGAAATTCAGCCCGATCCCCTTTCCGCCCTTACAACCTCCCTAAAGACTAGAGTGGACTTTGGGTGGCTGGGTGGATTGAGGGTCTGGATTGAGGGTTAGTTTCTGGTATAAGCAAGTTGCATTGGGAAAATCTGGTGAAATGGAACCTCTAGCCGCCAAATCCCTGCCCCACCCCCAGTACTGCAGTAGAGCTATCCCCCTGCATCTGGCCCTGGCCCTGGGGGAAGCTGGATCCTTCTTCCACTCTTGAGCTGGGTCCCCTGTCTTGTCCATCTGGCTCTCCTGTACTCTTCTCTCAGACTCTGTCTCAGGCTTCTCAACAAACATGGGTGTCTAGACCACAGCGCCTGGGCTCTGGAGTCACTTCCAGTCAGGCCACTTGTCTGGCAAATCTCTACAGCTTGGGAACACTAAGACCAAGAACATACACAAGGCTCATACCCACACCAGCAAAACGCAAGAAAACCCAAGCTTCAAGCTCCAACCCTTCTACCTTACAACCAGACAGAAACACCTAAACTGATGGGTGGATCTCCAGACGCCCCTAAGTGCCTTCAAAGATAAAGAAGCCAAAACCACCAATTTACCCCCTAAACCACCGAACCCCACGGCGGCAGTGGGCCAGGGAGGGAAGGAGAGGGAGCTCATTGCCGCTGCCCTCCACTGCCGGCAGCCACAAGGAAAATCCGAGGCTCTCAGAAAACACAGATGCCCGAAACACCTTCCTCCGTGCTCTACGCGCTGCTCTCCGGGCACCTGGGGACGCTGCTAGTCCTCAGTCGACCGCCAAGAGAAGAACAAGAAACCGATTCTCTTACCTTGTCGCCGCCTCCTCCTTCTCTTGCTGCCGCTGGCGCTTCTGTAAGCTGCTGTCGAGGGCGGGGGCTTAACTCCTCGTGCCCCTCTGGCAGTTAAGTTTATTCCTCTGTTTAGATGGGTGGGGGTTCCTGAGGTACCCCCCCAGCAGTGGTGGGGTGCATCTAGCCCCAGTACCGAAGGCAGTCAGATCCGTCTGCTCCTCAAGATTGCAGTTTGCTCTCTGCCTCTTTCCCTCCTCCAGTCACCTTTAAATGCATCTTTTACTGCAGTACCACATTATATTTGCAGATCATAAAATCCACCTCTCGCGCGCACCAAGACCGTCCTGACATTACTGTTTTATGACCTTGACTTATTGTGGTCACCTGGATAATATTTAAATCAACGTTATGGTCTCTCACTTACATTAAACCCGCCAAGAGACATTCTGGAAAGGCTGTAGGAGATGAGTCAAACACAAAACACACACATATCCACACACTCAGTGTTTTGGGGGAGGGGGTGTCGCTAAGAAAAAAAAGCCACTAAAAACAAAAAACCATCCATTTGAGGATTAAGATTCCGGAAATTTATTAGGATTTTTTTCTCCATTAAGGAAGCTACATGCAGAGGATACAACATACAGAATATCTTTAAATAACACAACTCCCAGACAGGAGCAGGACAACTTGGGGGGGGGTGGAATTTGTTTTTACTTTGCTATGCTCTATTTTTAATTTTTTTGTTCTTCTGGATGGAATTTCTGAAATGTTAGGATAAGAGAGATACAGTGTGTTGGGAAGGTGGGGTGGGGAGAAAAGCAGAAAGCAGTACAAACAGTACAAGTACTTGAAGCATATTCTCAGAGCCATTGGGAGGGAAAGGCAGAGGAAGGGTTCAGTCTAGACACTGGATGCTATGACAAACACACGAATACTAGCCGAACTTTCAAGACTATTATTCTAAGGGGGAAATCCAGCAAGGAGGGAACAATTCTAACTGTGCTCTACGAGGTTACAGGCCCTCTCTGTTTGATTTTTCCCCCTTTCTTTCCCCTATAATCGAGTGGATTTGACCTCAACTTTGCAGGGAGAGCAGAATGCAGTATGTGAGTGCATGGGTGACTGAGGAGTTGACACACACACGGCCACACTACCACCCCATCTAATGAGGGCACGCACAACACCCCAAAACCCAGCACCCCATTTTCATGCTTTATGTGGAAGCATCCTCGAAGCAAGAACCATAGGTCCCTTGGAAGGAGAGTCTGAGGTTTTTGCCTTTTTTTTTTTTTTTGCAGGCGAGTTGCATTTATACTCAGGGAGGGAAAAAAAATATATCACCAGGCACAAAGGGAGGAGGGGCGGGGAAAGGAGAGAAGGGGAGGGGGAGGAGATGACGCTGGCTCAGGTGAAATTAAAATTGGAGGTCAGTTCCCGGATCCGATTCTCTCGGTTCATTTTCTTGAGTTTCATTCTGCGATTTTGAAACCAGATTTTGACTTGTCTGTCTGTAAGGTTAATGGTCTTGCTAATCTCCAGGCGGCGCTCTCGCGTCAAATACATATTGAACAGAAATTCTTTCTCCAATTCCAGCGTCTGGTGTTTAGTATAGGGGCACCTCTTCTTCCTTCCGCTCTTTGCTGTCAGCCAATTTCCTGTGGTGTTTTCTGCCTTTATCTCCTCTGTTAAAAATAACATTATTTACATAAGTATCCCAGGAAGGAGCAAGACCTCGGTATAGCCTGCTTGGGCAGAGGGTGGCTAAAGAAGCAGAAGGAAACTGCTCTAGCCTCACAGGCCTAGGGGCTAGTTCTCTTGGGCTTTTGAAATTTTTTAGGGGTCTATACTCACAGGAAAGAAACATAAGAGGCTTTTATGTTCAAAACCTTTGCTAAATTTAAATTAGTCAATCCCACCTTATTCTGACGGATTCTGAATGCCTTCCCTGATCCTAGTGGAAAACGTCTCCAAGCTTTCTCTCACTCTGTTCTGCTTCAGCTCTGGAAAAATGCAGCCAGCCAGAAAAAGCATCTTCAATGCAGAGGCTGCCCCACAGCTCAGAGTCATTTCCCAGAGAGCTTAAATTCCTTTCATCTCTGTGGAGAAATTCTGTCCCTGTCTCTGGAATTCCTGCACTAGATCCTAACTCTTATTCTCACCTGAATTTCCACAGGATTTACTGTTCTGTTAGAGCTTCCCTTTGCTATCTGAGTCAAGGAAACCTGTCTGAGCAGCAGAGGTCAGGGGTAACAGCTCTGAGGCATGCTCAGATAACTTCCTCTGATGAGAGAGCTTAAGGTTAAGGAAGGCAGACATCCTAAGGTAGTGTTGTCCTCTAGAGTCTATGAGTAGATAGATTTCAAATACACACACACTTATATATATCTACATACACAGGAGGGTTGTGGCTAAATATCTACATGTATAAGAAGATATCATAATATATGTGTTTCTATTGTCTTACTGTTAGCTTCTCTTTCTAATATGTACTCTTGTTAAAAGGAATTAGCCTTGTTCTTCAGGTAACAATATAGAACATGGCCGTCCCTTAAAGAGGGAAAAAGAGAGTCCAAAGACTAGCAAATAACCTTTGCTGACAACCCTGTGTGCACCCTGTTTTCTCTCTTCCTTATGGCAAGAGTGGGCCATAAGTGGGCCTTCTGGGTTCTGGATTTGGTCTGGATTGGTGGGGAGGAGAGCTCCCTAGGGCAACAAGGAAACAGCAGAGGGAAGAAAAGAAAACAGCAAGCTTGAGGCTATATGGTCTAGAAAATATCAGCATCTTTAATTATTCTCAAATCTCTGCACCTGCAGCTTCTTGCAAACTGTTTACGGGCTCTCCCCACATCTAACTCTATCCTGTTTATTTTTTATTGGGGTTGTTGAGTTTTAAGAGGAGGAAAGGAATTACAAGTGGACCTTAGCCAAAAGCTCATTGCCTCTGGCCTGGTGAAAACACCAAAAAAGGGGCGGAGGAAAAGGAGAACACAAAGCATAATCTCTAGGTGTTAGTTTGGGATAGAAAGGCTTAGATTATTGGGGGAACAACAAGGAAAGAAGGGGGAGTCTATCAACGTGGATGTAATTTGGGTTTAGAAGGTAGACTTGTTAACCTTGACTTTGCTTTTTGGTATGGCTAGGACAAAGTTTTTTCTACCTTCCACCCCAGTTCACCTTAGGGTTTATGGCGAAGGAATAAAATTAAACCTTTGCATGACACACGAACCAAAACGACATGTGTGTTATATGGGTGCCTTACTCATTCATCTTCACAAGCATAGCCACGGCCATCTTCTGGTCAAAGTCTCTAAGGACTAACTTACCAAGGCTATCTTTGCAGAGTAGACCCAAGAGGGTAAAGTTCTGCCCCTGTGAGCCAAAAGAGTGGATGTGCATGTGTGCGTGTGTGTGTGTGTGTGTGTGTGTGTGTGTGTGTGTGTGTGTGTGTGTGATACAGGTTGCCATTAGGCATAAGTGTGCAGTTGCATCCATATATAAACCATATACAAAGCACCACACACAAGGTTCAGGCCACCCCAGCCTGTTTCACTCTCAATATTACATCTACTTCTATACCAATAAACCACCTCCATCAACATCACCAGGAGCCAGTTTCTTGGGAAGCAGGTTAATTCCTACCCATTGGGCCTTTTCTGGTGCATTTTGCTCCAACTTTTCAGGGAAAGTCGTTCCCCTCCGCACCACAATCCTGCTCCTGTTTCAAATTCTGATTTCCTCCCCCAGATTACAGCAAAGGATCCTGAAAGCCCTCAGTTACAGAAGAAATGAATCTTGAACCCTGAGCTTGAACTCTGACTGAGCATTGAACCAAAAATCACACAGAAATCCAACCAATGCCTCACTCATTCTCAGGAGTAAACCGCTTGCCACGCACACAAAACATTTCCAACCACTCATTTATAAGCTGCTCTTAAAAACCATCGGGGGGGGGGAACATAACCAGAAAAAATATAGAAAAGGAAAAAAATTAAGAGACCACAGAGTGAGAGGAAGAAGAAGAAGAAGAAGAAGAAGAAGAAGAAGAAGAAGAAGAAGAAGAAGAAGAAGAAGAAGAAGAAGAAGAAGAAGAAGAAGAAGAAGAAGAAGAAGAAGAAGAAGAAAAAGCAGGGAAAAAATTTCCAAATTTCCAACGCCCTAATCCAAATCCATCCTCAAGCCAAGCATCTGGAGGAGGGAGGGATGTGGCGAGCAGCCCTTCACCTCCACCTCTTCCGGCCTCAGCCTCTCTGCCCAAGGCTCCTGCCGAGACAGAAATCGCAGGCAGAAACTGCATGCACAAATCCGACCCACAAACAACAAATTGTGTTTCGTAGTAAACATTTTTCCAACTAGGAAAATGCACAGAAGAGACATTATTCATCTCTAAGCCTTCTCTGGTCCCTGGCCTAAGGATCGCCATTTTAAGCTTTTTGTGAGCTTTGACCTGAGCTGGGGACATGAGTCCCCAGGACATCCTCACTGAAAAAAGCAAACCAAAGCCATCACGCGCCTAGGAATGGCCACCGATCCGGTGCAGCACAGGGTGCCCGCAAGCTTCCTGTAGTGCGCCCCTCCTCCGCCTATGCACCCAAGGGCCGGGCTGGCCTGGCACCTCCATGTCTCGGTTTACCTTCACTGCTAAATGACAAGCCACCAGCCTGGAGCTCAGCAAACAAGAGCCTCAAGCCCGGATCAATTCAGAACCTTCGAGTCCCTTAGGCCTCTGCTCAACTCTCCTTTATCTTCCTGCCCCAAATCCTGACCACGAAGACCAGCACCCCAAACGTTCCAGCCCGCCCGCCCGCGGCCCAGACGGCCTTACCTTTAGCTTCATTATCCGAGGTGTCTGGGCTGGAGTCTGCAGTCTTGGCCCGTTCCTTTTCACTCTCCGAAGGACTGGCTTTTGGGCCCGCCAGGCTTTGCTCCGTCTTGATCTCGTTGGGACTGGGGGTCTGGCTGTCGGACTTGGGGGTCTCAGGAAAACTCACTTTGCCCCCAAGCTGAGGCGATTCCAGATGTTCGGTGCGCGGGTTGAGACTGGCCCGCTGCTCAAAGGGGGCTTCGAACTCGTTGGCCCCAGCACAGTGGGGCGTTTTGTCCAGCGCGGAATAGCTTGGGCTGGCGCGGTAGTAGCTGGGTACAGGTACCTCGTGCTCCCCAAGGCAAGACTCCGGCAGGGGGTGGGAGTAGAGAGCTGCCTCAGGGCCACTTTTCGCCCGCTTCTCTGCACTGTACATGCAGCAGACATTCTCCTCCTTGACACTAGGTGGGTAGGAACAGGAGGACAGAGGCCTGCCAACAGGTTGTTCCAGGCGGTAGGAGGCTTTGGGGTCGCCCCAGGAGTCCAGCTGCGAGAGGTAGGACGGGTAGGTGTTGAGGGCCAGGTTTGGGCTGCCTCCCTCGTCCCTCTTGGAGAGAGAGGGCGCAAGCCCGCAGCCCCTCATCACCCCGCAGTTGAAGTCACTCCCAGATTGCATATACATTCCTGCGTTACGGTTATAGCGCTCTCCTCCTCCCGGCGCAGCCAAGGGCTCCGCATACGAGTTCGGAGTTACATTGCGAGGGCATGTCATTTTCAGAGAGAGGGGTTTTTAAGGAGCAATACTACAGCGGAGGAGCTGACATCTTTTTTCCCCCATCCGGGAAGGGGGGGGAGGTTGGAGGGGCGGGAGGAAAAAGAAGGGGAGGGGGGAAATATCAGCTCCATAATTATCCGCGCATTCGGTCCTCACCATGTGACGGCTAGACCAATGGGATTTGAAAATGGCCTTGATGATTCAGACGGCCGTGACGTCAGCGGGGTCAAGTTGTCGGCAGGCGGAGCGCTCAGCGTGGAGTAACAGCGCCACCTAGCAGCTGCCTCGGGGTAGGGGCACCGGAGCCCTTCCTGGCGAACAAAGGAAGCGCCCCCCGGGCTGCAGGGGCGGTGGGGTAGTGGTGGGGTTGTAGTGGGGTGGGTGGAGGGACATGGGGCTGTTCTGGGAAGAGTGGGACTTGTTTACTAGAGAGTCAGCCTGTAGCTCCTGGGGAGAGAGGGGTGGAGAGGGGAAAAATGCGGGACAGAGTAAGGCAACCGGGGCTCAAAACAGTCAAATCAAAGTAAAAGGTCAAGACAAGATTCAGGTACTCTTTTCCCTATCTTCACCTTCCACTTTCTTCACCCCCGATATTCCCTTTTCTTCTCTTGGGTTGGCAGCCGGGTAATGTTTTGGGGGAGATGGGCGGGATCTTCAGTGGGCTTACGGTAGAAGAGAAAGTTAAGAATCAAAAGCAAGCTGAAGTTTCTGTTCTCCTGTCCCCTGGTTCCTTCGGCTTGGCCCTTGGGTCTGGGCTCTCCCGACAGTAGGTTTTGGAGGTTGGTCGAGTTCCAAGTTCGCCTTGGGTGCTAACTGGGAGTCTCCAGTGTCTGGAATGGGCCCGGGGCCGTGTCACAGTTACTTAAGAGATTCTGGGCAAAGGAGGATCCCGGTGGGCCTAAGGATCAGTGCAGGAGGAAGCTGGAGATTAGAGGTACCCTCTCCCCAACCTTAGAGTTGCAGTCTGGGCCTTACTGAATGAGCAGCTCCGGCTTTGCCCTTAGAGGAGGTTTGGTAGGCTGCTTTGCTCCATGTCCCGGCAGCCCTCTTTTCCCGCTTGACCTTGTCCCTACTTTAAAAAGGAATATTCCCGGAGAGAAAGCTCGAACCTTCAGGCCTTGGTTGGGTGGGAGGAATGCTTATCCACACGGGAAAGGCGCACAAGAAACAATTAAACGCCATCCTTTTTAAGCGATTGGGCTGGAGGTTTTTGTTTTGTTTTGTTCTGTTTTTTAAAGAAGAGGAGCAGTCTATTTTTTTGTGTGCTTACTAAAGGGGAGAAGTACGGGGGGGTTGGGGGGGGTTTAGGAGGGATGTGTGTTTGAAATAGTTCGTTAGATTTCTCCATCACTTTTCTTCCAAAGCGAACTAAACTCTCCACCCCTTCCTCAGGAAACGGAATCCGGAGAATAACTTGTCTTTCCGGTAGCCCCGCATTTTTCCCTGGGCAGAGGCTGTGGGCTTTCCATTTTCCGAAAGACCAGAGCCTGGCTGGGAAAGGATTCCAGGGCCGAGCTCCCTGGCGTGGATGAGTGAAGAAGCTGGACCGATTCCTGGAGGCCCTAGCCAGCTAGGATGGAAGATTACTAAGGAAAGATTTGCCCCGATTTCCCCCAACCAGGGGTGGAGAAGAAGACCCAGGGGTGCCTTAATTCCGGGGGTGGGAAATCTGTGGAGAGTGCTGCCGGCAGGAGAGATTTGAAATAGTTTTGTGTTTTCATTTGCAGAGGTCGCCCTGGCTTCAGCCTGAGTGTTATTCAGGGCAAGGTTAGGCTGTTTAGGCCCCAGACCAGACTTGGGACAGTCCCCAGCAGCAGTCAGTCTAGGGAGCCATTTGTCCCCCTGCCCATCCCGCGGGAAACAGCCGAGACTTTATGACCACTCTGTTTGTATTATCTGCATAAGTCTTTACCCACGAGTTTGATCGAAACCGTTCCCTTTTACGAGGACCCAAAGAAAATTTCCCGTCATATTTATCAGCTGAGGATAAAAATTTAGTATGGGAACTGATATTTCCTCATTTATGGGACAATGAAATTAAAGACCAAAGCAATTGAGAATTATATGGCTTTGGGGGGCTCCCTCCCCCTCTTTCACATCTCTTTTTATTTTCCTCCATGGTGTGCCTGTCCCTGGAGTCTGTCTTCCCAAAATCCTGCCCATGTCCTCTGTTTGGAGTCTGGTCATGAGGGTCCTTGGTATAACAGCCAGGTGCTGGACTACCTTAGCACTTTCTAGCTTTTATCTCAGTGATAGAAGTCTTAGAAGCTGGGAAAAGGACAGTGTCTCCAACTAGGCCGCGCTGTTTGGTCCAGTTGCAGAGGACAGTGGGATTGGAACCCAGACGGAGAGAAGGTGGTGAGAGTCAGAAAATTCTAGAATAGTCCTCAAACAACATGCTACTAGACAGAAACTGGCTCGCTATCAAAAAAGAAGCAAAGTTACTCAGTTTCTGGGCCTGTCTCCCCTACAAACCAGACCCCCATTCCAAGCCCACTCAACCTCAGCTATGGGAGGGAATGGAGTTGCTTCAGGATTCTTAACATTATTAGTGGAAATAATACCCTCAGGAGAAAAGCTTCCTGCTTCAACTCCCACTTCCTCACAAGAACGAATAGTGTTTAAAGTTGAAATAATTAGAAGTATGATAAACACGGCCCATTAATGAAACAAGAAATCAAATTCATCAGCCTAAGTGGGACCCCCGTTGGGACAAATGTTTGCCTCTAATTACTCAAGATAAACGAAAACCCAGAGCTGTTAAGCAACAGCCCGCTGGCTTGCTCGGACGCGACCGAATAACTTGTTGGCTTTTCCAGGACTTTGGGATCTGTATTAATGGAGGTAAAAGAAAAAAAGTGAAAGCGAAGGCCGGGACAGAGAGCATTTGTGTAGATCCAGGAAAGTCCTGTCTAGCCTGGGTCTCTAGCCCTGCCCCCTTGGGTTCGCCTTTCCCGAGGCCACGAGCAAAGGCAGCTTCCGTCCTATTGTCCGGGCCTGGCGTTCAAAGGCATGCGTGCCGCCTCAGTCACCCGGTCTGCCGCCACAGCCAGGCGCCCGCTGGCCTTACCCAAAGGGTACCCTTGTCAACTGGATAGGGGCCCAGTTGAAAGTCTGAGTTGTGAAAGTTACCCCGGGGTTTTTTGTTTTGTTTTGTTTTGTTTTTTGTTTGTTTGTTTTTGTTTTTTAGGTATCTCCTCAACTTCTCCCAATGCAAACAGCCTTGCACTTAAGCCTCACTCCAGGGTCCTCCTTCTTATCTCGACTAGAGGAAGTGAAAATTCCGGGGACTGCAGGCCAAAGTGGGGCTCAGGCTGTGCCCACGTCTCAATAAATCCCACCCTCCCTAAGAGAAAGCCCAGGGCCCTTTCACTCTTCCCGCCCTGCATCCAGACACTGAAGGGCAGCCCGGCTGAGCTGGATTGGGCCGCTTGGGCCTCCAGATATTTTTGGGTCGGTGAGCAAGGGATCAGAAGAGGGTTCAGGAGTTCCTGGCTGGCTCCAGAAGGGCCCTACAATTCTTCGGAGGCAAATGCCCTAAGGATCCAGGGGAATGGATAGGAATGAAGGTGCCAAATCGCCGGGAAGCACCCTGTTTTCTCCTCTGAAAAAATGTCGGAGTTTCCCTGAGAGGTTAAAGATAATCTGGGAACATCTGAAGATAAAGAGAAAGAGTGTCTCTCCTTGTGGAATAAAAATAATTAAACACAGTTTTAAAATGTGCATGCTGAAACCTCTTCAAGCAAAAAAAAAAAAAAAATGGAAAACAAAATTACATCACTGACTGTTGGGATTTTCTTCTTGTTCTGGAGGCCGAGATTAGTTGTTCTTTTCTCAGATCTTGAAGGAACAATTCTCTTCTAGAACACCAAGCCCTGCCCCACTTGAATTGAGAGCAGGGAAACGCCAAGCAAAATGTGAAAATGTTCAGAGGTCCAAGGGAGAAAGGTTCAAGCAGGTAAAGAGGTGAGAGGCCGAGGACGGATAAAGGGGCTTCTGTTCTACTCCGGATTCTGCTGCTACTCAGGCAAGCAGGGCTGCCAGCGGACTCGCCCTCACATCTAGACATCCTACATACTTACAACCAGAGGCTGTGAAGTATAGCGTCTATCCACATGTCCAGTTTGCATTTAATTGCATGTACACAGCTTCAAACATTCACTTCTACCCAAAGAGCTTCCTGCGGTCCTTGAATTCCGAAGTTCGCTATCCTGTGCCAGACTGACTGCTTCCCGGCCTTTCGGAAACCGACTAGTTATTTAACTTTGCCTATGGAATCGAAAGCAGACCACACACACCCCAGAGAGAATCGTTGGGAGGAGGAGCCCAAAGGGAGGGTGACTTGGGGGGAAGACCCTGGTCCCCACTTTAATGGTTTGTTTCAGTAGGTCAGATTTCCAGTCAGAGTCGACTGTGGTTGGGCTCTCTTACTCCTGAGAGTAAAAAACAGGATCTTCCCTCACTAGCTAAATTTCTTTTTGAAGATCTGTTTGGTTTTGTTGTTGTTTTTCTTCTTTTTTCTTCTCTTTCTTCCTTTCTTTTCTTTTTCATTTTCCAGCTTTCTCTTCTTTTTCTATTTTCTTCTCCTTTTTTCTTTGTAGTTTTCCTTTCTTTCCCCTCAAGATTTTAATTTATTGTTTCCTCATTTTCTTTTTTCTTTATTACAAACTTTATCCTTTGCTTTCTTCAATTTTTTGCTTCTTTTCCCCCCAAGGCTTGCTTATTTTTCTCTGTTGTGCTGGGTTATGTGAGAAGGAAAATGAAAGGTTGGATCCTTCTTATTCCAGTTGCTCCAGGTTGGAGTTGACCTGCCTTCAGGCTCAGCTCAGCTCCTCACAAGGCGAAGTGTAGAACAGTCAGCCAGCAAAGGTGGTCAGGCCTCAGAGTCGCCATTAGAGGGAAGGGAATGCAGACTCAGAAGCACACCTCTCCCCCCACCCTACCCCCAGTCAGCACCAAAGGCTCCTTGATCTTTGAAATGCCTGGCTCCATGTCTTCATTTCATCACACTAAAGAAACTTGGTCCACCAGACCCACAATTAGAGAGAACTTCCCTTATCTTTGTTCTGCCGGAACTGAACACTATATAGACTAAAGCCTAGCTCATTTATGCTCTCAGCACTGGAGATAGGAAAGTGAGAGAGTGAGGCTCTGTCAGAGGGTAGAGGGCAGGTCCAAAGGGTCATATGTAAGTTGGCATTTCAAGGCCATGTCCCTACATAAGTACTTTTGTTCTCTATAAAGGAATCAGGAGGGCTGTATCCCTGCTGGCCGCCATCTCCTTTGATTCTGCAACAACTGCAAGCTCTAGGCAAGAATTCCCTGGCATTTGGATTTCTTTTCTTAAACCCCACAGGCAACAGGGATAGGACTGTGTGTGCAGAAGCCCCCCACCCCCAAATTAAAAGTTTGAGCCAGGATTATAGAACTTCACTACTTCAAGAAATGGGTGGACAGGGTGAGAGAGAAAGAACAGATATGCAGAGAAATCGAGCCTATATCAAAACACGGTGGGATGGGGGAAGGCTTGTTATCCTGCAGACATTTTACAAATGTTGTGGATCTAGAAAGAGTTTCATCTCACACGCATGGTGAATAGGGCTCTCCGGAATGCCTGTGGCTTCTGTTAGCTGGTTATCCCCAAAGCCAGGTCCTGGGTAGACCTCAAGAAGGACTGGCTTGACTTTCAAGCCCTTTTTGCCTTCAGCAAAGAAAAGTACCCTACCCCCTTACACATATGATGAAGCCTTAGGGCTCATCTTTCTTTCCTCTAGAATTCTATCCTGTGGCAAGACCTAAACTAAACCTTTTCTTCTTCTTCTTCAAGGAAGGGGGTGGTGATGGAGAATCTTGTAAAAATTTTATGCCAAACAAAGTTATAAAAACTTCCAGGGCGTTGCCTTTTCTCAAGGTTTATATGAATAATAAAGAGTGTAGTCGCGTGCACACTATACTGGCCAGCTCAGAGCAGGAAGGGTTTAGTAAACAGCGTTATCCATCCCTTGGGCACCAGGAAAACCCCAGGGCTACCCACTTCAGGGAATATTGGCCTAGAGAGAAATTGCTCTACAGATTCCTAAGAGGGGCGGGAGAGTTGGGGTGAGGAAGAAAGAGGCAGTGCCCTTGACTCCCTTGAAGTTCAAAGTTTTTTCTTTGCCTTCTTGAGCAAAGACCTCTCTTTTGTCAGCTTCTCAAGAAATGAGCTCAAGGTAGTTCCTTCCTTTCCGGTTAACTGGTTATGGATAACTCCAACTCTCTTCACTCTCCGGCACCTGGGCTGGGCCGTTCATGCTTTCTCCCCAACCTACCGCCTCCCAGAAGAGCTTTCCAGTCTTTCATTCTGGGAGGCCTGAACCCAGGGGCTTTTCCTCAGAGTTGGGGTGGAAGGCCCACCTTCAAGGTACCTCTGCTTTGCATTTCCCAAGCCGCCTAGGGTCTGAGTGACAAAAGAAACTCCAAATCCAAGCCTACTTCCAGACAATTTCTCATTTCAAGCACCCCTGACTCCCCCTGCACCCCCAAAGCCCATAGTGGAAAGGGGGTGGGGCCCAGAAAGCTCTCTCAGCCCACACCACTTAATACCCTTGTAAACTCCCACGTGCGCTATAAACTTGGATTTTTACAACCAACATTCCTCCTTAGCTCCAGGAAACTTTGAACTCGGCCTCTGGTTTATTTACTTGGGGGGGTGGGGAGCTGAGAAAGGCTGGAGGAAAGGAGGGAAAATGTGGGGCAAAGGGATGATGGGGTGGGGGCGCCTGGGGTGTGTTGGAAGAGCCAAGACCATCCACTGGGGGTTTGTTTACTGTTTAGGACGGAAGCATTTTCTAACACAGGCCAGACTGGGTCGTTAAGGGCGAAATGAAACTGGGTTTAGAGGCTCGGGGACGCTTTATGGCGGCGTCTAGACTGCGATCTTTTGTTCCAGGGCAGCGTTGCGGCTGGAGGGGATTACCCCAAGGGGTTGAGCCCAGAGTGCCCCTGCTAGCAAGGGGGGTTGGACATCCCAGGAGTATGAAGGTGGGTTTGCTTGGGGACTAAAGACCCCTCCCTCTCATCTCTCCTCTTCTCTCCTCCCTCTCCTCTCTTCTTCTTCTTCTTCTTCTTCTTCTTCTTCTTCTTCTTCTTCTTCTTCTCCTCTCTCTCTCTCTCTCTCTCTCTCTCTCTCTCTCTCTCTCTCTCTCACACACACACACACACACACACCCTGGCAGGTTCCTGGACTCAAGTCATTCTTTCATGATAGCTCTCTTCTCATTCACCAGAAATATCTTCTGGAAGAGAGAGTCTTTTCTGAGCTGTATTATTTGTAGAAAAGAGATAAGTCCATGTTCTAAATATTTTTCTCCAAAGTTGGCAGTCTTTTGGAGGCCAATAGTCCCCTTTTAAAATAGTTTATTCTATGCTTGTCTATTTTTATATAGAAAATATGGCCAGCAGGATAACAGTTCCTGGTATAGCTAGATATAATAGATAAATATCACTTCTCAAGAAATGCCCCCATACACAAATACACAGAGGACCCTCAGTTGTATTCCTGTTTACGTTCATTAAATACTGACTGTTCACACACCAGGGGAGAAGAACATAAGCTGGGCACATCAGGTCACATTTGTTCTATGCAGACAAATGCACACAAACTATACTCCTCCTCGTGAGCACACATAAGGATGAACAATAAAATGTTTGTGAGCACACAAAAGCTTGTGAGCCACAATACTCCAAGAGCCACACAGTTACAAATTAGAGATTCAGATACCTAAGCTGCAGAACTCTCTGTCATCAAAACAGAGAGTAATATCTATTACTTGAGACCCAGGGTACTTTTCCCCTTCATCCAACAAAGAAGCATGGGTGAAAACATTGTCTTAGAATTCCATAAGGTCAGAAAGACAGAAGGGAAATGAGAGAATTGGTCCTAAACCTCTTACCACAAATAACAAATCTAAAAATAAATAAATAAATAAATAAAATGATAGATGAGTGTTCTTATTGAAAGAACTGAAAGGATTAGTTAACTTTACATTGAAGAAACACATGCAACAAATACAGACTGGTGTGAAGATTGCCCCATAGGTCACCTCCTTCCCTGGTGCCCTCTTTGCTAATCCCTACAAAACACATCTCTGGAGCTTTTTATTCTGGGACAACCAACATATAAAAGTCAGGGTGGCCCCAGGCTAGGTGTCTGGCTCTGTCTGGAGGAGCCTGACCATTTGGGCCAAAGGGAAGGGGGATGGGCCCCATTTTCCCACCCCTAATGGTCGTGAAGAAGACAGGAGAGGACTGGTTTGGTCTTTTTTTCCCTTCTTTCTTTAAAATTGTATATTAAAGTTCCAATACACCAGAGAGAGAGAGAGAGAGAGAGAGAGAGAGAGAGAGAGAGAATCCTATCCTCAGCTCTACATATTTGACTGCAACAGAGGGAGACATCTGGCAGGAGGGTAGCGGAGCCAAGAAAATTCCTATAAATTTAAATTTGATGATGGTTACAATTAACTCCCCAACAAAAGTGTACTTAAACAGGAAGCATTGCTGGGCATTTGGATGTAGTTTGAGTTGCACGTGAGAAAAAAAGAGTTTAGGACTAACCATAGAATGTCCTCTGCTTCAGAGCTGGAGTAACCCTTGGTTGCCTCTTGCCCTTGCCATTGGAGCTGAGCACCAGTGTCCCCACACTAGCCCGCCTCACCTAAGAAGGCCAGTTTTCAGCAGCAGGCTCTCCCAATCCAATTGTTACTGTCTCCTCCTCCTCCTCCTCCTCCTCCTCCTCCTCCTCCTCCACCACCACCACCACCACCACCACCACCACCACCACCACCACCACCCGTCACCACTACCACCTTGGGAGCACAGGGGGTTTTAAGAGGAGAGGGGGTTAATAAAAAGGTCAAATAAAATCATAATATTGAACAGAATGAAATATCTTTATTTACCACCAAAAAAATTCACAGCAATCCCTCTGAGACAGAAGTAGGGTGGGGATTGCACACATACACACGCACTCACGCACATGGATAGAGGTGGGTGATTAGAATCTCACTCGGGCTCAGCCTCCCTCTTCCTCTCTAGGTAGAGAGACTTATGAAAAATATTTACATAAATGCAGACCCCAGCTAGAGGGAGGTGCCCAACACCATCTTCCTATGCCCCTTCCACCTCAATCCTGTTTCTTTTAAAAGAGGTACGAATAGCACAGACCAGCAATAAATCCGCAGGGGTGGGGGTGGGGCACTGCTAGGGAAAAGGTTAGGACAACTCGATGCACCAGGTAGGAGTTTTCAAAAAGGGTCTACACATTTAGGGCGAGAACAACTAGGCTCAGGCGGGGCCAGGCGCAGTCGGAGGTAGGATTTGGACTTTGCACACCTAACACCAGGTCAAACGCACAGAAATTTCACAGCAAGGCAGGATCACATTTAGCTGACCCCTAACCTAGGGGCAAGGTGGGGTGGGGGAGGGGAGCCTGGGAGGTCTCGCAGACAAGGTGGCTCAGTGGGTCTTTTCACTTGGGCTAGGGAAGACTTGAGTTCAAGGATTGTTCGGCTCTGGCGCCCACTGTGCCCGCCCTCCTCTCACCCAATCCGAGCAGCAAGACTTTGTTGCAAGGTGTATTTTCTTTTAAATAAACAGTCTTGGGGCCTTGGCGCCAACGAGGTCCACTAACCACGGGTCAGACACTTCCCTCATCCCCTTTTCCAGGCCGGGTCTCTGTCCCCTACAGTGAATTAGACCCGAGGCCAAGGAGGTTCTAGAAGGAAGTGCCAGTAACGGCAGTGGGGGGCCAGCCCTGGCCACAGTCCAGTTTTCCACCCGCGGAAAAAAAAGACGAGTTAGAAGATAAAAAATAAAATAAAATAAAATAAATTTCCCACTTTCCCTCCCTCCCACCCCAAAGGGTCAGGTCTGCAGTTACAGCAGCGGATTTCCTGAAAAATACTGCAGCCGGTCTCTGCTCAGTTTTTTTTCTTTCATTCTTCTGTTCTGAAACCAAATTTTCACTTGTCGGTCTGTCAGGTTCAGCATCCGGGACAGCTGCAGCCGCTTCTCTTTGTTGATGTACACGTTGAAGAAAAACTCTCGCTCCAGTTCCCGGATCTGGAATTTCGAATAAGGGCAGCGCTTCTTGCGGGTGCGGGGGGCGTCTGGAGGGAGGGGAAGGGGCAAGTGCGAGGAAAGGGGAGAGAGACACGTGAGACCCCGGGCGACCCCAGCCAACCCCGGCCGCTGAAAGCTCAGCGGCACAACTCCCAGTCCCGCCGCCGGGCAGCCCTCCCTCTAGGCCGGCGGCTCTTCTTCCGTATCCGCTGCGCTGGGGCAAGCCTCGATCCCACTGCCAGATTCACTGAGAACCTGGTTTCCTCTGCCCCTCAGGCCAAAGCCCTAGCAGACAGGGTCTGCGGGTGGAGGAAAACCTGCCTGTGCCAAGTGCTTTCCCAGGGGCGCCCTGTCTGCTCCTGGTCGCTGCCCTTGCCCTCCTAATGCTTCTGCAAATCCAGGATCCCTTCCTCCAGAAATCCGGAGGAAACCGCGGAGAATCGGCGCGAAGAAGTGAGATCAGGAGAGAGCAGTGAGGAATCCGGGAGGAAACTAGCCAGTAGAGGTATCCGGACACCTACGAGCCTCCTGCGGTGCCCTGGCGCCCCGAGACACCCCGCCGCCTGCCTGCCGGGCCTCAAACACAGTCATACTGGGCCTTCCCAGAGGCCCCAGACCCGGGAGAGCCATCGCCACCCTCGCCTGTAGTGCAGGGGAGTTCCGATTCTTTCCCTACTCCCCTGTCACTGCCAAACCCCGGCTGGCCCCGGTTTCTTCTCAAAGACCAGCGAACACGTAATTTGAACATTTTTTAAAAGTCGTTTTAAAAAGAAGCGGAGCGGCCATGGAGAGCTACTCTGGACTCAAGTTCTGCCGCGTCGCTTCTGTCCCTTACCTCTCCCCTTCTCTGGATTTTTCCCAGTCTGTCCCTCGCCCTCCCCTTTCTCCCCCTCCACCCCTCCCCTCCCTCCCAACCCCCCAGCAGCCCGACTCCCCATCCTTTCTTAAACGCTCCTCTAAGTTCACGATCAAAGTTAATATCGCCCGCAATGGTGGCACTTTTAAAAATTTCACAGACCGAGGGAGATAACGGAGGAGGGGGGCTCACCCGGCTTTTCCAAAGAGCCCCTTTCCCTCCCTCCCCACCCCTTCTCCATCGTAAAAAGTCGAGTCGTTGGGAGAGAGGGCTTTGTAGGTTATAATAAAATCCTTTGAATGCTTATAAAACTCCACAT
This sequence comes from Arvicanthis niloticus, assembly GCF_011762505.2. NCBI lineage: Eukaryota > Metazoa > Chordata > Mammalia > Rodentia > Muridae > Arvicanthis > Arvicanthis niloticus. The sequence continues at coordinate 77,182,701 of NC_047670.1, read as the reverse complement.
AAAATCGGACTGACCCAAAACACGAGGCTGTCCGCGCTCCCCTGGCCTCCCCCCCCCCCATCCCTCCCTCTTCGCTCCCTCCCTCGCTGCCCTCGGGTTCCCGGCCGCTGCTACCTACTGGGGGCGGCTCCCTTGGCCGGCTCCTTGGTCGCCGAGTGGGAAGAACCAGATGAGCTGGGATTCGTGTTCTCCTCCTCGGCCTCGGCCTCAGCACCAGCCTCTGCCCGGGACGCAAGTCCCGTGGCTGGGGGCGCCTCAGGCTCCCCCTTGGCCTCGCCCTTGCCGGAGCAGGGGGGCTCGGAGGGCGCATCTCCGCCACCGCAGTAGGCGTTGTCGAAGAAGCGGTCGAAGGCTTGGGGCAAGACGCTGTTCTTGTTGACTGAGGAGTAGAAGCCGGCTGGGGCCGCGTGCGGGGCGCTGGGGTGGTGGTGGCCGCCGTAGGAACCTTCATTTTTCATGAGGATCTCAGTGACTGTGGAAGGAGGCAGGCACTCCCGGTGCATAAGCTCGTCGGCCGCCGCATAACAAGACGAGTAGCTGTTCCGATGGTGCCACTTCCCGGACGGTTCCAGGCCGTAGGAGACCTCCCGGACTGGGGGCACTTGGGCTGAGTAGGGATAAGAAATCTGACGAGAGGGGGCCTGGGGCAGGAAGGAAGAGACGGTGGAGAACTCGGGCACGTAGTAAGTGCAACTGGGCAGATAGAGGTTGGAGGTGCAGCTCCCTCGCTCGCCGAAGTCAGCGCCCCTCTCCTTGCGCGAAGGCGAGCAGAAGTTGCCCAGGTTGACCGAGTTAAACATCGTTCTCTTCTCCTGCCTCCTCCGGCTGGAGGTTTTGGACCCGATCTAGCGAGGGGGGAAATTTTGGGAAGGCGAGATGACGCGTTATCCGTCTTAGTCTCTCTCCCCGAGCACGTGATCCAAAGTAGATATTGTCATATATCAGTTCGGAGCACTTCGCAGACGTAGGAGGGGTTCTCTCTTAGGTAAGATCGGGGACGTTGAGGCGATTGGTTTGCAAACACCGCAGAAACATTATGAAAATCAATTGCAGATTTGTATTCGTTTTTCTCTCGTCACTCCCCTCCTCTCCATTCCACAGAGCGAGCAAAGGAGGAGAGAGAGAGAGAGAGAGAGAGAGAGAGAGAGAGAGAGAGAGAGAGAGAGTTGGGGTGGGGTGGGGTGGGCGGTGGGATGGGCGGGGGCGGTGGCTGGGAGGGGGTAATTGTATTTTTTTTTTTTTTTTTTTTTTTTTTTAGCTGCTGCTCTTTTCCCCCTAGGATTGGGGAAAGGAGAAGGGTTTTCCGTTTAGGGATATTGGTCTCTTCCTTATTACATGCTGGGAGTAAGAGGAAAGGCCTTTTCCTACCTGATTTCCCCAGAAATATTGGATGCTTCCCCTCAAGTCTCAGGGACTCTTACCCCTCTACCTGAAGAATCAGAGCTTCTTCACAAGAAGTCCTTTATATTATTTTCCTGGCCAGTGTCGGGCGAGCTCCCTTATAGGACAGGTTCCCAGGAAGAGTGTAAGAAGTTTCCCAAAGGTGAAGCAGCCTAGCTATGAGCCAGTGTCCCAACTTTGTCTAGCTTGCTGTGCTGCCGCTGGCTAGGGACTCTTATTAGTCATAAACCAGTGGTGAGCAGTGCGCCAGCCGCCCAGCCGGTGCCTGGCGAAGTCTGGGAAAAACCTTCTCTAATGTTGTGTTAAATATTTAGTATGAGAGAGTGGCCCTGGGTGAATATTTCATGCCTGCCTTTATTGTCAATCAATGTGCAGAAAGCTACATTCACTGTGGATTTTAAAATCCCAAACCCCAAAGAAAAAGATTTAGAATGAGAGTCATCTATCTTCTCTATCTGGGGCCCTTCGGGTTAGAAGCTCAGCTTCAGTTAATAGGCTGAAAAGAAGCCTGGCAAAGAGGTCCAGGCAGGATGTATGCTAAGAGAACTACATTTGAGGAGGTTCTCTCTCTCTCTCTCTCTCTCTCTCTCTCTCTCTCTCTCTCTCTCTCTCATCTCTGATTTGGGGAGCTTAGGTAGGTAGAGAGGCTAAGTGTCTATCTCTAGTACCAATCAAAAAGTAGGCAGGCTAGGGCCTGAGGTCCCCAGCTCCTTCCATTCTTTTCCCTGCTTCCTTTCTCAATCCAACCCTGCCCTCCTCCAAGTCTACAAGTCTTCTTCCTGGACCACTGTGTCCAGAGGGGAACACTCAATGATTCTTTAAGCCTCCAATCCCTTTGGCCATTACTGCACATCTGGGCATCTGAATATAACTTTGTGGAAATGTTCTGGGCTGGATCCATGGTGTCAGAACAACTGGCACAAGCAGAAAGCAACAGTAACCTTGGTCCTAAGAAGGTGCTGTCACAACATAATGTGTTAGAAAAGAACAACCAACAACCCAGCTCTGTACTCCTAGACAAAACCAAAGGTAGTTTAAACAGTTTCCCCAGCCCTCAGGGCCACCTTCAAATTGGTTTTTCTCTTTAAAGCGTATTTGATTTGATTTTCTTTGTTGAAGGATGAAGCACTGAAACCCTCAGTCAGACAGGAAAGACAGAAATGCCTAGGTTATTTCCAAATCCATTCCACCTTAATTCTTCTACCTGCCCAAATTTACTCAGCCTTTACAACAACACTTTGGAGGAATCTGCCTCCACCATGGTCTTCTGTGTGTGTCAGAGGAGTGTCTCAAATACTGTAGAAGAGACTTCTAATCCCTCTCTGTTTGCACTTAGTGATAGGCATTGCTTCTTGTGCTTTTTAGTCCTGGCCAGATTGTAACTGAAGGCAAATAACTAGATTGGGGCATTTCTGTAGAGAAGGGATCAGAAAGAAGAATCTGTTGCAGTTCCTCTTTTCTTTAGTCTTTTTTTATAGGAGGAGCTGGGGCAACATTTTTTAATTATAATGGTGGTGAACGACGGACTGGGGCTTTTATGGGGTTTGTGTTGACCTCATTAAACTTGCGTTTACTGGAAGCAAAATACTCCCCAAACAGTGATAGCCACCAACAAGGAGAAGGCCAGAGGTACCCCATCTCTTGCAGGGATGAGGGTGGTCTTGGCTCCTACTTTCCCTATGTTCCCATTAGGTTTTTCTTCCTTTTTCCTCTTGCTCTTCTGGGCAGTGTGAGGCTCAATCCCCTAAGTCCTGTTTTGTACAGCCTGGGAGAGAGGTGGGGGGGGGGGGGGTGTCTGCTTCCTGTGAGAAGACAGCTGTGGGCCTGAGCACTTGAATTTGACCACCAAAGTTTATTCCTGGGCCACCATAAAAGTGAAGCAGGCGGCTACAAAGAGCGGACTGATTTTCTTAAAACCCAACGAAGGAAGCGAAGAAGAGCAGCGTCAAGGAAAGAATGTCTAGGAAACTTTAGGACCCTCCAAGAGACTTGTAGGAAGAAATATTCTTCTCCATAAAAGCAAAGCATGAAGTTTAATTTTTTTTCTGGCATTGGTCTCTCAAAAAATTAAAACAACCTTCATAAAACCCTCAGCAATTGGATCAAGGAGAGAAGACCCTGGTTTCTGAGGTCACTTAGCTGTTGATTAGCAAAAATGCTTAGGGGGTGGGGTATTGGCTGGCTTGCCTAGCTTTGGATCCAGACCACCTGGAAGCCTCCACTGGGCTTGTACCCTCTCACTCTGGGACTTCTGCTCACAGCATCTTTTTAGATGGAGGGACACATCTATGGCCCCCCAATCCCATCACTTGCAGACTCTACTGAAGGCAACTGATTTAATGTTGTTATTATTATTCCTCACCTGCTTTGTGCCAGCCATCCCTCCATCTGCCTAGAGTCCCAGCTTTCATAAATACTTCTTGTGATAATCATTATACTGACTTGCGGATTTTTGGTGGCCTTATTCCCTGCTAGCTTCGCTGCTAGCAGGCCTCTGCAGTCGGGGCTGCTGCTGCCTCGGTGGTCTAGCTAGAACTAGGACAGACTCTAGCGGCCTTTCCTCCTACACAAGGACAACAGGGCCTGATGCAGAAGGGGGCACTGTCTGCCGAATTCTGTCATGGGTGGTTCCTACAGCAGCCTCCTGAAAACAGCTCTAGGCAGCCTTGTGGCCTTTTTTTCTCCTTGAATTCTTGAGAGCAGTTCTTGATAAGGGAAAAAGACCACCCTATAGACCACAAGCTAGGAAGAAAATACTACTAGAAAGAAAAAGGGAGGCTTTAAATTCAGCCTCTTGTCGAGTCAATAAAAAGAAAGAAGTCCTACACATGTCCCCAGGCTGGACTGGTGAAGAAGGGATCTCAATTAAAACAGCTTGCATCTTCTTGGGCATTTTTCTTTCCCTTAGCAGCGATGTGGAAGCATAGAATAAATTCTTTATTGTGCTTTGGGATTTTCAAGCTAGAGGCTTATTTTGAACCTGGGACACCCACACCTCACCCTGTTCTCAGAGATCCAAAATGCCTATTTTCTTTTCAGCCCAGGTCAGCACTGCAAGCCCAAGGCTTCAGGTTAGGCCACCAAAGCAGCGGGTGGACCTGCTAGAGTAACATCGGGCCTCTGGACAAGGTAGTGGGTGCAAATAGCAAAGCCGGCAGCTCCTCCGCCCGGCCGCTCCACCCAGCTTCCTCCGCGGAGGGGTTGTCCCAGGAGGCTAGCAACGCGACCCCATTTCTCCCATAAAAGCCCCATTTTATGAGCCAGTTTTACCCCCCCTCCCCGCTCTAAAATGAAGGACATGTCTTAAAAGCAGTCTGAAGATGGAGCCGCTGCCATTGGGCCTTAATTTCCAAAGCTAGTTGCAACTCCATAGAAAATACCTTTTCTGGGGGAGATTGCTCTCTTAGGCCACCGGGATCTCCCAACTCACTGTGGAACAGAGGCCGGGTTGGCCGGTGCCGCCATTCCCCGGCTTTAGCGCCTACTTAGGCTCGGACCCAGTCCCTGCTGATCAAAGTGAGCTCGCGGCATTTTTATGAGATCAACTTCAGTGGCTTCTTACTTGTAATCAGATGCCTGGGTCGAAAATGCAAAAGGGAACAGCTCGTCAATCCAGAATGGAAAAGGAGAGAGAGAGAGAGAGAGAGAGAGAGAGAGAGAGAGAGAGAGAGAGAGAGAGAGAGAGAGAGAGAATGAATATAAAATTAAGGTAACCCAGAAGATCCCAGTCACCCAGGAAAAAGACTCTTTCCCCGAGCAACAATGGTTTGTGGTTCTGTCCCAGCTTTCAGGCCCTGCCTTCTGCCTGCACATTGACTTCTGAGCCCTAATGCCAGGGCGGGCAGAGAGGAGGCCTGACTCGCCTATGCTAGGAAACTCCACGCGAAGCTTCCACAGTGGGACTGCCTTGCGTGGACGAGCCTTATGGCTGGCCTAGAACTGCACAAGGAAAGCACCTTCGGCTCCCGCTTTAAGTCCCCCCCCCCCTCGGCGGTCTCCGTAGTCTCCGTGGTTCTCTCTTCACTACAGCCAGAAGTTGAGTTACAGGAAGATTCGCCAGAGATTTATCGCCTGGCCCCAAACTTGGAGAGCCTCGTTGTCATAAACAGCCGTCTATTGTCTAGACTTTTATCTCCGGGTATGGATCTGGATCTTGCATTAGTGAGGCTCAGGGGATACGGACTGTCTCCGTGGTGTGTGCAGTGCAGCCGGTGCCTGCCGGCGATCACTGGGGATTTGTTTGGGTCGGTTTAGAAGCATGAACAAATTTGTTCTTGGAGCTGTACAGGTATACCTAAGTGTCCACGGGCGGAGGCCTGAGGTAGGAAAGGTCTCTTTTTCTCTCTGCCTGGGAATATTCTGGTGCGTGTACTTGTGTGTTGGGTGAGAATTTGTCACGGTGTTCTTTGTTCTGGGCATTTTAAGTGTTCCTGTCTGGGGTTTTTCGGGTTTTATTAACCTGCATCCGCTTGGCCGGTTTATGTCCCCTTCCAAGCAGATCATCTGGTGTTTTTCAGTATCAGAGCCTAGTGTGTGTGTTTGGTTTCTCTGGGGGAAATGGTTTGGGGTGATGCCTTCTCAAGCTCTTGTCCCCTCAGGTTCTCCTCTCTATCACAGTCACAGCCTTGGCTTTCACAGGGTGTCTGGTGCCTCACTCTTTTCAAATCCCCTAAATCTCCAAAGAGCCCGGCAGTTTTCTGTTATAGGAAAACACTGCTGCAGGCTGAGGTTTGAGTATGGCTGTCTCTCCCACACCATGGGGAAGCATCCCAGATAGTAACCCCTTTTGACTTCCTGGGGTCCCCCTTCACAAGCTGAAGGGCCATCAGTAGAGACCTCCTTAGGCCATTCCAACCATTTGGAATGCTGGGAGGGAGCAGAATTCTAGGCCATGCCAAAGAAAGTCTGCCACCCCCTCCATGGGGATTCCTGACTGCAGATGTCCCTACCTTGGCTTCCCTCATCCCCTACACAAAGGACCCCAGCACTTTGAGACATGGTGGCACTTTGTTCAGAATAAATCTCTTCAGATCCCAGGGTCAGACATTCTGTGGAGAAACCAGGATCCCTTAACACCACCAGAAATAATGAGATGGAGTCCTTTTGTTTTTCATGAAACACTGGATCAAGATAGGAGGCCCAATTGCTCTATCAACTGACTTCGGATCCTGGCTACATCACCCCACTTCAGGTATCTTATAGATTGGAGATAATCCCAACCAGGTATGTAGAGTGGGATGGAGCTGTTCCAAGGGATCAGTTTTCCAGTTGGCATCGCAAAGGTAACAACAAACTGGGGGCTTTTGAGCATTGAGCATCGGGTTTAACTAGAATCAGCCATCATCACTCTTGAAGCATCCCTTAGCCCCCCTTCCCTTGCTATAGAATTTCAATTTTGAAAAAACTGATTAGGCCTTAAGATGGCTCCATGAGCACAGAGGAACCAAAACAATCGGTGAGATTGAGGGAGAAGGAAGTGAGTTCTCCATAGATAACCCCACACTAATAAACTCCCTCTTAACTTCACTACACCTCTAACCTCCACACTATCCTAGAAGGAAGGAAAGAGTCAAAGATCCAGGCTTAGGTTCCTTCCTCCCTCCGCTTTTCCTGGCTGTAACCATAGCTGCCTCTAGTCAGTATCTCACAGCCTGTCTCCTGTTCTGCCGACCTTCCTCCATTTCTGCTTCCTAGCTCTCTGAAACCAAGAAAGACCTAATATATTAGATTTTCCACACCCAAGGCCCAGGCTGGGGTGAGTACCAGGTCCTTGCAGCTAGAATGCTGCGTCCAATCTCACCAGCTGCACCCACCTTTGGTAGTTGCATGATTAAAATGTTTCTCTCTCACTCCCCTCCTGTCCCTTTCTTTCCACCTCAGGATCTGAGAAATAAATAAATCCAAGCCTACCGCTACACCGGCCCTCCCCATCCCTGTGACCTCACTCCTCCTTACCGAATATATCGCTTTGTTTTCAGAAGAAAACTGTAATACTCAGACAGACATTTAAGCTGTAAATGAAGTTTTCTTTATGATGCTTAATTTTCTCTCCAATTCTTAAAGTCCTTCTCCACTTTGCTGCTGTGGAATGGAAGGGTTTTACAAGCCTGCAGGGGAGATGGGGAGTAAAGAGATCATGCCCAGAGTTAGAGACAATGGTGAAAGATGCAGAAGAAGAGATGGGGCCGCCCCAGCTGGCAGGGAGTGGAGCCAGAGGCAGAAAAGGAGAAAAAAGTTTCCTGGAGTCTTCATTAGTTGACTTCCCGGTCCACAGCTACAGCTTCCCAGGGCTGCAGAATTCACTCCCAATAAAGAAAGGAGGTTTAAAAAAAAAAAAAAATCCTGTGTTTACAAGACCTGAAATGCCAGCGCTAAGTCCTTCCAGAGAGAAAGGCTGAAATGGAGGACCGACGTCTTCCTTATAAGGTACGATGCTAACTTGACCTTCACTTTGTCATGGTGCCCCCGCCCACCCAGACTGCTGCAAACCCGCCAGGCAGAGCCAGCCCAACAGCTGACCCTTGTGTCTATCTTCCTCGTGCCTCTTTCTCTTCCAGTCTTTTCCTTCTCTTCCTGCTTATACCTTTATTTTTTTTTTTTAATTTCTTTCCTTATGTTTTGTTTCCTGGTTCTTCCCTCCTGCTCCTTTTTTGTTCATACCTACCTTGCTCGTGGTCTCATACTTTAACTCTCTTTTGCCTCACTCTCTGCTTCTGCTTCTGTAGTAATCTCTTCCCCTCTCCCTCCTACAGTCTTCAGATTTCTCAACTCTCCAAAACAACAACAACAACAAGAACATTTTAAATCTTTCCCTGATCCCTGCCTTAAATTAACCTTTCTAGCTCCAGCTGGACATTTGTCTTGACTCTTGGTGTTGTTAAGGTGTGGACTCCAGGAAAGACAAATTGGGGAAAAAAGAGAGCTTGGCTCTGGGCCTAGTTTCTATTTGGGGTTGACAGTGAACTTGATTTTGATAAGTTCTTATGAACCACACCAATCAAGTCTCCTGAACCCTAGTGTTCTTGTACTGAGAACTAAGTCTCCTGCCGAGGTAAGAGCCGCACCCATTGCCCCCCCAGGCTAAGAGGGGCTGAGTATCAAGTTAGTGTTTCCCCATTTTGGTCTTCGGACTTAATATACCCTAAAATTCTAGAGCTTTCCCTTAAAACATCCAGGGGATGAATTTAGAGTCTTAGGGATTTCTGGAGATTTCCTACACAGGTAAAAATGGAAAAAGAAAGATTCTTAGGGCCTCTCTACCTTGTCTCCAGCTTCCAACAAAGCCTCCAACATTAACTCTAATATCTTGTGGTTATAAAATAATATTATTGACACCCTGTAATTATCTATTATCTACTTACTTGTGATAATTACAATCTTAGAGGAGGCAGTTCTGTGCAGACAAAGTGAATTCTAGGTAGTATCCAAAATGAAAATGAAACTGGATCAGAGATCAGAGTACTTCAACAGATCTCATCATTTCTTAGCGGTGTTTCAAATTTGTAAGCCTTCACCGCAGACCTCCTTGATTTAAGAGTAACTATTTTTCTTCTATATCCCACACACCATTTCCCCCTTTCCCCTCTCTTCTCCTCTGTAAAGATAATAAGAAAATTCTCTCGCGCTCTCTCTCTCTTTCTGTCTCTCTCTCTCCCTCCCTCCCTTCCTCCCTCCCTACAATTATCTGGATAATTGCGTGAATTCCTCCTTGAATACCATTGTGTAGTCAGGGTAGGGGTTTCAGCCGGAAGTGGAGGGGACAGGATTCCACACAGGGAGGAGGGAGCTGAGAGAGTCCGGAGTTCTTACATTCCCAGACTTTATAGTTCTGTCTAGTGTTACATTGTTTCTTCAGGCAAAGATCTTTGTTCCCTTTCAGTCATATTTCTCCCTTCTCCCTCCCTTTTTCTCTCCCTCCCCCCCCTCTTTTTTGGTCCCTTTAAAGGAGACTCAGATCATCTTCTGCTCTTAATAGATGACTATAAAAGTAAAATTAATTCCCCCTTGCCCTTTAATATCAATATCTCTCTGTTAAGTATGCACATCAGCGAGAATAAACAGAATTAAGTGCTACAACCCAAACCAGCAATTATACCCAAGGCGTTTTTTTTTCTTCCTTTCATGAGTCTGGCTTATCTTGGGTTGTTCATTCTGGTGCAAGATAACCCGGGCATAGTTGTTTATTTATGTTTTTTACAAGCTCATCGGAGCACGATAGAAAAGCAACTGTAAAAGCAGAGACAGTAAGAGCAGAAGGAAGTCAGCGCCAACGTAGACCAAAAGGAACCACCCAGAAATACAGGCAAAGGAGCCGGCAGAGGTCCCCAATACCGAGAGGACAGAAGACACGCACGGAGAAAGGTTTATGTTTTGTTTTGTTGTCTTTTAAATTTTGATTTGGAGCTCAATGAAGAAAAGGCAAAATATAGGCCAGAGGACCAGAGGACGGGAAGAGGACAGGTCATACATAGCTCGCAGTGTGCCAGGCCCAGAAGGAAGGAGCTCCGGACAAACCCGAGTGGGCGCCAGAGCAGGCAACAGTCCTGAGAGCTGGGGGGCTGGCCTCTTGAAACCCTCCTCGCGGCTGCCTGAGCTTTTTTTGCTCTCCTTATCATGCCCATCTTTATGACGAGGCTTGTTAACACGACCAGCGATCTGACCACGCACATCTATCTCCACCGCACAGGCGCTCAGCCGAGCAGCGGCCGGCGGGGGGACTGGGAGGCACTAATTAATTGATTCCTTGGACTGTAAAATATGGCCGCGTCTACATGGAACCTGTGGACTCATAAACAATATGTCTGCAGATGTGAGTGCACTGTCTCTTAAAGAATTTTTCTATAGGTATACGTATTAGAATCCAGGATTTGAAGGGCTCAAATAAGATTGTTTTTTCAATATATATATATAGGTTTTCTCTGCTGCTAGTGTAGACACAGAGATTGGCTTCTGACTGGCTAAGCGTTAGGATCAAAATCAAAGGCCAGCTGAGAAGGCCTGAAGCCTCTGTCCTTCCTGGGAGCAGGATAATGGGTCCAGGTTCAGGCCTTGCTTCCTGGTGCTGCCTAGGCTCCAGATTATAAAATATTTTTTAAATTTACAAACTCTAACCTAAAGGAGCCTAAGTGCACCCTTACCTAGCTATCCAGATCACTGCTCACCTCTTTCTTATCTGTCTGCACACAGCATTGCTATAAGATGCTTGCATTAGTTTTAGAAGAATGTGTCTTGAGATGCATGATGTGATGTGATTTTTTTTTTGTTGTTGTTGTTGTTTTGTTTTTTGTTTCCAAGACAGGGTTTCTCTGTGTATCCCTGACTGTCCTGGAACTCACTTTGTAGACCAGGCTGGCCTCGAACTCAGAAATCCTCCTGCCTCTGCCTCCCAAGTGCTCCCAACTGCCCCGAGATATGATGCGATTAAATAGCTCTAACAATTTTATATAAGCACAATTGCATACTGAATCTTGATGCAAATAGGGGTTAATATGTTCTCAACAGATACCAGCTTCAGAAAAGAGACACAACAGGGAACTAAAAGTGACCATTTACACAATAATGCTTGTTGACATACATGGCTATTTCAAAGAGAGAAATACTAGGCAGAAACACAAATAGAAAAAAGAATTAGCTAGTGGAAATTGTCATTACCAATGTCGTCACTACTTTTTGGCCTTGGGTGAATCTCTTAAACCTGGCTGTGTTCCCTACATTCAGCATGGCAGAGAGGTTTCTCACCTTCCCAGACCCTCAGCTCTGGTTCTAATATTTATTTTTAAAAATCTCCAGAGAAATGTATGTCACAAATAATATGAGTCTAAAGAATGTGCCAATATAATTTACAGACTTTTAAAATATACTGTGTTGATATGCACTTCGTATGTATGTAAGAATGTGGTATAATTTTCACTGAGTTTTTACTGCTGTATTAATATTTGGGTTCATTTCATGCTGTAGTTCAACATGTTACAGAATGTAGAAACACATGATTAAATGAACTCAGAAAAGTACACCCTTTATGTAAGATATATGAAGGCCTTGTTTACATATGCAAATAAAATTTTGCTTGTGAATCTAAAGGATATGGTTCATCTATTTTCAGTATCTCACTCTGTCATGCAGCAGATGAAAGTACCTCTGTGTATACAGTATAAGGAAACATCTTATTTGTGCATTTTAGTCTCTTTTCATATCTCAGTTACGGCCACAACAGAGCTAAGTATGTACTTATGGAACATGCTCTCATGCTTCCGAGTGAACCGTATGCTCCCACAGATGGTTTTCCAGACCAGGTTTCATCCACTCAGACAGGTCCTTGAAGGAAGTTCTCCACTCTCCACTGGATAACAGAAACAGGCATTGAAATACTGGTCTCCAAATTCCTCAGTAAAAAGGCTTTGACTTGAAAAGGGGAAGCCGCACATTGGCAAGGGGCTAGTTCTCAAAAGCTAAAGGTTAGGTCTACTTGTGGCCCAATTTATTGACTCCAGTGCCAAGCTTCTTCACACGCCTTAGGAGAATCACCACTAACAAGTTTGGCTAAGGAATCTTCTTAAGAACCTTAGTTTCAACAGCCTAGGTAGTAGCTCGTACACAGACTGACTTTCAAGGTCGCCTGCAAACTCAAGGGACTGGAGACTGGGCGGCACCAGGTCCCAGAGACACAGTCTCCACCGCTCTGGCCAGCAGGGGTCATCCCGTCCTTCCTGGGGGCCTGGCAGCCCTGGGAAACGACCAGAGCTGCTGGCACTGTTGAGATCAGAGCTGCCGGGATCAGCCAGTACTTTCTTTGGGCGCGCTATGTTTCTTCCCTGAAGTAAACCGGGGACAAGATTAGTCAGAGATCTCAGAACCCTCCCCCTGCCTCCGGGCCCCCTGCCTCAAGGCCAGGCACTGAGGATGCTTGAGGGAGTCCAGGAGCATTCTAGGCGCTCCCATCATCCATCAGCGGCGAAGCGCCTTTGTCTCGGGCTTCCTCGGGAGAAGCAACCACCAGAGCCGGCCAGCAGCGCTCAGCCGCCCCCAGAGGCGGCGATCTAGCGGGAGAGGCGCGGGTCATAGACTTTTGCGCTGAAAATCCGTAACTGGACGTCCGTTGCCCTGAAGAGGCGTCCGTCGGCTCTAAACCGAGGCGAAGTGTGTGCTGGGCTGCGGCCCGCGGGCGGGTAATCAGCCTCACGCTCGGCACCACCTTCCGCGTCCACAGACGCACACCGCACAGAGGTCTGGCGGCTCCAGGGTGCGTTTCTACAGCGGCCTGGGCCCTGTAAACCCTTTCCTGCTTTCCCTACACACGAAGGGCAAGCGGGTGGGCATGGGGGCTCGGCCTGGCCGGAAGACTAGGTCTGGGGGTTTGCTTTGTTTGCGGATCTGGGCCAGTGGTCCCTGCTTCACTCTGGGTTTGCGCCATCGATCTAAGGAGCTAGGTTTCCGGAGCATTAGCATCCACGGAACCCGGACTGCCAAGCTCATCTCCTGTCAGCTAGGTAATGGCGTAGGCAGTGCAGATCAGCGTGCAACACTTCGTGAATAATAGGGTCCAATACAGACTTGATTTGGGATGATAGAAGCTTACATATACTCAGCAGATCAGTTATTTTCCTATCTAGATTATTCAAATAATCCCATTTTCTTGCTCTTTTAAGACCCAGTTACAAGCACAAGATGCTTTTTTCCTTAAAATTGGAGTAAGTTAGACTTTGAAGCGTAAACTAGACAAACAATTGTAACAATGACGAAATCGCCGCCTAGACAGAGACCCAGGTGTTGCTTCTTAGTTTGAGAAGAGAGCTGTAGTGTTTTCCCTTTATTAACTTCCTCACTTTATTGAATCTGGGAGCCTGTATAGACACAAAGTGCCCTCTATTTCATATTGGAAATGTCTAGGAATATGTCAAGGGAATAAATTAAAGACCACTTACTACTCATGGTCTCCTTAACATCCCCATCCCCTATTTTAGGCCAGAAATTCTTCCACTGTAAATATATCCTGTGTAGATATATCATAAGAAACGGATAGTCATTTGCCTGGATTCACTGCACTTCAGATTCACTCTCCTATATTCAGATCTAAAAGCAGCCATCAGTCCTTACCCCAGCTCTTCCTTGCCAGAAGCTGACCACCTCCAGGTTCTCCTGCATTCTGGGGGAAATTTTATATGAGCACCTCAGGGATTTGGGGGGGGGGGTCTCCACCTGTATCCAGGCTCTACAAGGGAGTTGGGAATTAGGAGTGAAGGGAGAATGGAATTTGGTTTAAATGTGCTACTCTCTCTGGTTAGGTCATAAGAAAAGAGAAGGAGAGAGATTTCAGGGCTGAAGGCATGGTTGACTCCACTGAAACACCCACTATTCTAGGCCAGGAGTGAGGGAAAGATGGAAGAATTTGGATAAGACCCCCCCCCCCCCAAGAGTGGAGTCGCACAACTGAGAAAGGGTAATTGATGGGCAAGCAAGAGGCAGATTCAAGTGTCCATGCAGAGGGAAGGCATTTCTTAGAGAAAGAAGAGTCCGGTGGAGGTGCTGCTGCTTCAGGGGAACAATGCATACCACCCCAGCTTTGAGTCTGGCTCTGGAGAGGCCCTGAGAGGGTTGCTGGCTTCAAGAATTGAAGACTATTTCACCAGCTCTAGGGGTCTTTTGTTCCCTGACTACTTATTTCACAGTACACAAAATATCTTCTCAGAGTGAAGCTACCAGTTTTGAACCATAGAGTTGCAGCTCTTGGCCCACCAGTCATCAGTGGCCATATCACAGCCCTCCCTCAATAACAGTCCCAAGGACCCCTAGTCCCAGCCCTGATTCTTTCCAGCTATGAAGACCTCTTTTCTGAAGCCAGTTTCTCCTCCTCTAGGCTGTCCACATTATTTTTTTTACAGCCCAGTGACTCTTCAGAGCTCCCTCTCCTTCCCCAGTCTGCCGCCCCCCAATTTTCTCTCTGCCAGTAATTGCTTGGGACTCGATACGGCAGCTCATCAACAGATCTTGGTTGGTCATATATTTTTGTTACCCATGCAACTGCTCTTTCTTTATTATTACACATTTATTATCTTTATCATTCACCTGAGCTGGAGAAAATAAAATAGCTAAGGGCGAGGGCTTCTGTTCTTTCTGGGTAGAGGAGACTGTAGGGGGTGGGGGGGAAACGACCCAGTTTTAGAAATAGTTCTCAAAACATCACATCATCATACATCCATATTTTAATTATTAATATTAACATGATGAAGCAGCTCTGTACAAGGACTATATAAAGGGAAAACGTGCTAAAGACAGATGCTGTAGGGGAGTACACTACACAGATCTGGGAAGGGAGGTAAGGAATACGGACTACCACAGGAACTACAGAGTAGGTACCAGAGACAGACACAATCAACAAGACACATATTGACAAAGAAGCTCACAGAAGTCAAGTTTAAAAGCAAAGGAAAGAGAATATTGCATAACTTTGCCTCCTTCCCTTTGGAGTATTCTAGTCTCTTTTCTACCAGGCTTCAGGAATCAAATCAGAGAGGGTGGAGCTTGAATCTAGAGCCCACCAGTCACTGGAAGAGCTGCACAAGGGGATACAAACAGGGAGAAGGGTAGTACTCCATTCCCATGGCCAGGTCACAGGAGATTGTGTGGACAGCTGGAGTGGAGATGCTTTGTGGGAACTTGAACATAGATGAACATGTGTAGTGGTGGTGAGATGTGTCAGGAGCCCAATGGAGGATCAAGGCATGTGATTGTATTTCCTCTCTATTGAGCCAAATGGAGAGATCAAGAAGCTGCCTGTTTGCAAGTTTAGTAGGGAGAGAGGTTTGGACCCAACAGTTTGCGTGTGTCTCTGCACAATCCTGTAAACAAACTTGAAGCCATGTGCTATTGGGAGAACCCAGTATTCTGTGGCTTGCCCTTGGAGAGTAGGAAGACTCTCTTCACCTCAGTGGGCGGTTTCACACCGCCCAAGCTGCACTTAGCTCTGCCCATTTCCTACTTCTCAACCTTGTGTTTCCACAGAAGTGAGGCAGCAGACGGGAAGCTGGTGGACTCATGTGGAAAGAGTAAAAACAGGGTGCAGGAGGGCTGGTGGGTTGTCTGGACTATTCTTCCCAGAGCCGGCCAGCCTCAGAACGTTGGGTCTGGGGCTGAAGGCTGAAAGGATTTGTGAATAAAAAGCCTTGTCTTTGGCCTCCAACTGAGTCTGGGGATGAGCCCCTCCCTTTTCAGCTCTGGCCTCGTACTCGGTGGCTAGCTGGCCCGGAGGCGGAGGCAGCGGATCCTGAGACAAAGGGCGATGTTGGGGGACGGGTAGGGGATAGAGAGAAAGGAGTTGGGTGGGGGACTGCAGCGCCCCCTCCTTCATTGTCACCAGCCTGGGAAACGGATTGAGCTGGGCCTCTGCTGCCCGTAGCCCCTTTAAGGGTAGATTCTCCTCCCGCCTCGTAAATTACGCCGGTCCAGCCTCCGGCCGGCCGTGACCATGAACGCCAGCGGGAAGAGAGAATCAGCGGGCCCGCTGCTGTAGGTGCCGGAAACTCTCCCTGCCAATCAATACCGCTCTCCGCAATCCCTTCCATCACCTCTTTGGGCTTCCCGGAGGGCCAGGTGGGGGTCTCTTGTGGGGTGGCTAATGAACCTGTGTCTGTGTGAGTTTGGTTCTCAGTTTTCCCCTGTTTACCGCTTCCCGTCTACAGTGGTGTACGTGATGGGAAAAGTAGCTAGCACACCTGTGAGTTGTTTGCCTGGGACAAGCTGGGGACTTAGCAGCGGACTGAAGACCTTGAAACTTTTCTAGATCCGTCCTGGAGAGTATCCAAAGCTGTTTAGTCTATTTTCCTGCAGGGTAGTCTGCCAAATACAGGCAGTTCAGTCCAACCCAGCGCTCAGGCTGGGGGACTCAGATGTAGGTAGGCTCAAGGCCTTACCAATCATTCTCTCAACACTTCCTTCTTGGTCTCTAGCTTCCTCCAAGCCTGCCACAGCTCTCTATCCTAGCCCTTAACTCTGTCCACGGATCCCCTCTGTTGTAGCTCCCACCTCTCAACTCCATCAATTATGTTTGGGCACCTTGGTTCCACTATCATCAACCTTGTCTGCTCCTTTAAGTATTAGAGACTTAAGACCAGAAAGGGAAGTGGTGGACGGGTGCGAATAAGTGTCTGGGCCTCTGCTTTCCCATAACCTCAGCGGGAGGCACAGCAGCTTCATCCTGCCTCAAATAAACCACCCCTGCCCAGTGTACTAGCCTGCCCTTGTCTCTCCTGGGCTTCTGCCTTCTACATTTAGGTTTATTCCCTTTTCTCAGGGACCCGCAGGGCCTGTTGGGGGTGTATGTATGTGGGAGGGAACCACGAACAAAACAGACATGAGACGTCCGGGGAGGGCCTGCCAGAAGGCCTGGCGTTGTAAGCGGGACTTTGTCCCAGGCTGCGCCCCCTCTTGTTCCACCAAGGCAAGCTCAGTCTGGGGCTAGCACGCATGTCCTGCTCCCTAGAAGAAGGAGAGCGCTTGCTCCCTCAGCAGAAGTCTTTTCTTTTTCATTCTCCGGTTCTGGAACCAAATCTTGACCTGCTGATCACTAAGATTCAAGCGGTCCGAGAGTTCCCTCCGACGCTGGCGTGTGATGAACTCGTTGACCAGAAACTCGCCCTCCAGCTCAGCCAGCTGCAACTTCGAATACGGCTTGCGCTTCTTTCGCGAGCGGCTGTGGATCGGGTACCAGGGCGCGCCTGGGTGGAGATGAACCGCAGGGTTGGCTAGAGGATCAGGGGGTGACTAGCTCACTGCCCTGGGCCCTTTTCCAGACCCTTTTACACTAGCCCCACACCCAGACCAGGTTATTCCTTTCCCCTCTCATCCTGAAAGCCTTTACCCAGATCATCCTCACCAAACCATCACTTCATCAACTTCTCCCGCTTTCACTCTATGCCTCAACACTATCTTCCATAATAGTATACACAACTTTTTATATTCCCATCTCCTCAATTCTTCCAAACTATCTTCTCTATTATTATTATTACCACCACCATCATCATCATCATTAAAATGTCCTGGCCCTTACAACTTCTGGGACTATGGATCCCATCAGTTAAAAAAGATGTGGGCGGGCGGTGAAAAGTAAATCATGTTGATTGTGTTTCTTAAAATAAGAACTGTGAGTAATGAAGGCCTATGGCTAAGCAGAAGGAAAGGCACCCTGAAAAATAGGACTGGAATCTCCTTCTACACCTCTTTCCCCTTAGGCTTGGGGAAGTCCCCGTCAGGATCCCCGTTCTCTGGAGCTCCCTGCCCCCTACGGCCACTAGGAGCAAAAAAAAAAAAAAAAAAAAAAAAAAAAAAAAAGGAAATCTCTCCAGGTCTTTTATGGGGATATTTACATGTTTATAGGGTTCCCTTCCCCCCCCCCCCACTTCTTTTTAAAAGAAGCCCTAGCTCACCACACATTCTGTCACCCTAGGCAGTTCCAGCTCAAGCCTCCCCTGCCCAAACTAGCAAGACGTTCTGTCAGAGTAAGCCGCACAAGTGGGCTGGGGTCCTTACCGCTGGCTGAGAGCCCGCCGCCTGGGTTCAGTGGCGATACCAGAGAGCCAGGGTCGCCAGCGCTGGCGCCCTTATTGCCCTCGTTGAGTAGGGACGAACTGGAGTCGGATTCCAGTGACTGGCACGAGGGTGGGTCGTGGGGAGGTCCCGTGCTGCCGTCACCACCGCCGCCGCCCGCTGTATAGTCGTACTTGAAGCCGAGTGCAGGTGGCCCCGACGGCTCCAGCTGCAGTAGCGCTGCCCCGGGTCCTGCTCCGGGTTCGCGCCCGCGCTCCTCCCGCTTTAGGCCCCCGCCGCCGCCCTCAGCGCAGGGCTCTCGGTAGTAACCCTTGCTATCCTCCACGCGAGCCAACTCGCACGTGCGGCCAAAAGGCGGATTGAGAGACACCGGACTGCCGAGATAGGGTTGAGGGTAGCCATTGCACGGCTCGGCCGACGGCCAGGGCAGCGAGCACACGTTGTCGCGGCGTGGGTAGGACAGCGAAGGCAGCCCCGGGAGTTGTGCCCCTGACGCGCGGAAGTTGGGGAAGTAGAAGGTGTCTCCCGTGTGGATATTCACCAGCGGCCCCACAAACCCAGGATTCAGGAGATTATGCTCGCCCATTTCCGCGGGGCCCGACCGGCAGCTTCTACTTTATTGCTATCTGACATTAAACATAGTTAAACCTGCACCAGCCACCCATTGGCCGCCCTACTCACGTGGGTGCTACCGCCAGGGGGAGGGGTGGGGACAACCGAACCCCCCACCCACATTCCCCGCACCAACTCTAACTTCCCCCTTCCCCAATCCTGGGTGGGGATGGGGGAGCAAAAGGCAGGAACAGATTTATTCGTTGGATTCTGGTTTTTTAAAAATCATATAAAATCTTAACGCAGACGGAGATGCGATCGCTCGACGCGGGGCAAAAACCAAAAAAAAAAAAAAAAAAGCGACACCATACACACCTCTGCACCCTGCACCCCTCCCCAGATGTATTATCTTATCACCAACAGCTGGCCGAGTACAGCCCGTCCCTCTTTAATTAGCTCCTTTATTAACTAAAACCGTTGGAATTTACAATATCTCCCCAATAAATTACTATTAGATATTGTGTCATATAAAGTTTACTGGCTGTTTAAGGAGACGGATGAGCCCTTTGGCTCAGGGTTTATTTACAGTAGAGGCGAAGTGGGGGTGAGAGAACAGGTTTCCCTGCAGCTATCTTTCAGCCCTGAAAGCGCTGCTGCGTTGTCTCCATTGCATTTTCTTTTTGGGATATGAAAAGATGCTTGTGGTTCTTTCACTCAAAAAAGGTTTAGGAGGAATTGATAATTCTACCTCTTCTGTACCCCTGACACCTTAGCCTTCACTCGTCGGTAGAGGAAGAACCAACCGAAGGCAGAGAAAAGAGCAAATGAAGGTGCTGAGTTCAGTGTGGACCTATTTGCCTGCTCTTGAAAATCTAGGGGGTGGCTTGAACTACTTTTCGGCTGTGACTTCTAGGTACTAGGAGCTTCTAAGAATCTCCTCGTCTTTATGACAGGAGGCTGTCAGCCCCAGCAGAAACTGGCTGGCCTGAAGATTATTTACTCTACAGCAAAGGAGATTGCCCTACAACCTGCAGGCTGGCGGTGGGGCCATTGTGGAGCAGCACGGAAGCCAGGGGTGAGTTGCCTTCTGAGGTGGGACAAGAGTGAGGGAAGTATCTTGTTAAGGACTCAAATTTTTATTTATGATGTTCCTTCCAGAGAAGGCTGGGAACCTAGCTAGCACTGGCTGTTGACTATAATGAACAACTGCAAGTCAACATTGGGATTTCAACTGGAGCACCGGTGCAGCAGCTCATCAAGAGAAGAACCAGCTCAAATACATTTTATTAAGGTTATAGCAGAGAGACATTCATCCTCTCTGATTATTTTGAGCTTTAGCTGTCCAAGATTGAATAAACAGTTTGACAATGTATACATGTTAAAAAAGATCGTGACTGTTTTTAATCAGAGAATTTCACACACACACACACACACACATAGAGAGAGATAGTGAGAGAGAGAGAGAGAGAGAGAGAGAGAGAGAGAGTGATAGAGAATATATGAACGAAGGTAGGTGATAGTTAAATATCTGGAAAATAGCCGATGCTACAAAAAGCCGACAGAATCGCAGGAGATTCTCATTCCCCTCTTCTCTCTCCCGCCCCTCTCTCCTCTACAGGACTCGGCGGAAAGAAAGCAGATTCTTCGAATTCCACCGCTCCCGGAGCGATTTCATATCCCAAACCATAGCCGCTCATTCCGACAGAAATGTGTCCCCGCGGGCGCCGCCCTGCCCCGCGCAGCTAGCAGCCCGCAGCTTGGCGCCCGCCCCTTGCCCCCGCTTGGCCGGTTTTCCTTCCTCAGCCGGAGCCTTCCTGGCAGTTTGCTTGGCCCCACCCGCCCCCAGGAACCCTCCCAGCGCCTGACCCACTCTGGAACCACGGAGGTCCTGCCCGTGGGATGCCAGCCTCTGCAGTCAACCTTCACTCAGAACCAGAAGACCCGGCCTACAGCCCCCCCCCCCTCCTTTGTGCGTAATTGATTAAGGGGCTGTAAGGCGGCAGAGTATCTCTCAGCTATAGATAGTATGTCATAGCATCTCTGAAATTCATTTATTTCTCCATTTTCAAGACTCACTGATTGCACATGAACATCTAGTTTAAAAAATTATCTGAGGATCATTTTGGTCATAAAGAAAGGACGATGTGATCTCAACATTACAGATTTCAATCAGCACACAACGCTTGGCAGCGAGGTCTACGCCCAAGCTCTCCAGGCCTCGGCGCTCTGCCGCTATTGTTGGTGTGAGGGATGTAAGCTGGCTTTGCCGTCAGCCACTAGCCTTTGTTGAGTGGAGTCTTCTTCTCAATTTAGCCTCTCTTCCGACAATGCTAATATCCATGAAAAGAGACCCCCAAGACGAAGGTCTTAGCTTCTCCCCCATCTTTCCGCAACTCAAGAATCTCAGGCCCTGGGCTTTTCTCCCTGCCCTCCTGGGTCAGACCGCTGAGCAGCGGCCACAGGGCGGCAGATGCAACCCCAGGGTGGGAGGGTGTTGGTTGCGGAGAGAATGAGAATGGCTTGAGAGGGCTTCCTTCTTCGGACGTGGATTTCTCTCAGCCTGATTTGACCCTGACAAAACCATCATCTCTAGGTTTCAGACTTGGCATACAGACCCACGCACAAACCCCTCTTCCTTCTGTGCAACACATTCTAATTTCTGTCAAGGAGAGCCGCCGACCGCCCTTGGTAAAATCCCTGTCCCCAGAGTCCCGCTCTCCAAGAATCAGTGTAAATTTAGGGGTTTTCAGGGCCCCTCTGAGGACCCAGACAACCTAAGCGATCAGTTTCCTCGAGCATAGCGACAGCTCTGTATGCCTCTAGGTAACCCGGCAGCACAAAGCAGCGTAACCGCTGGGTTTCAGGACTGGGCTCAGACAAAAAAAAAAAAAAAAAAAAAAAAAAAAAAAAAAACAAACCTCTACTCCCAACCTGGATGCCCCGGACCGGCGGGAGGCTAGGGTGCGAAGCTTCGACTATAAATCCAGCTCATCAAGAGCTGTTCCCCAAGAGCAGGTTGAGGCTAAGTGAGGGAACCAAGGAGCATTCTAGCAACCCAAAGCTTTGGATAGCTGCATTTAGTTTGGTTCAATCCGCCGGCACACCATCACAAAAATCATTACCGTTGTCCAACAGCGAACAAGTGATGCTTTAGAACTCTCCTGCACATTCATCAAACCATGAGGCTCAAAGGGGGTAGCATGTCTGCTAGGCATCTGGCTTCCACCACAGCTGGGCAGACTCAGCCATGCCACGTTTATTAACTTAGGGGTTAATTAAAGCCGAAGGCAAGAATATAGTCTGAGACTTCCCATGAACACCCAAGAAATACAGCTAGTCTCCTTCAGGATCATGTACCTGCAGGATGTCCCTCTACCTCCCCACACCTTCTCTGTGCCTCCATTCTTCTAGCATCTTCAGCCTCTACAGCGGTAGGACCCTACATAAGTTAGTTATAAAATCTCCACAGGGTCTAGTGGTCCAGGCAAAGTGATCGTGATGCAGCTTTATTTAAACCCTACTGCTAATCCTAAACTGAGAATTATTTGGTTCGATTTTGCCTTCTCTTTGGTAAGCTGAGGCCATGAGAGCCTGTTTTCAGAAAGGGGTTCACTACATATGCAAATGAGGAAGGGCCTGGGCCCCTGTAGGGATGTAAGCATAGCTCTGTTAAAAAGGAAAAATGGTGGCTAAGAAGGGTCTGTCCCCATGCACTGTCTGCACCTCAAGTCTGTTCCCTTTGGGACTGTTCAGGCTTGGGATGGACCTTTTTCACATTCAGACAAGGCTACAGGATGGTGTAGAGGGAGGGTTCTTTCTCCCCTAATTGGACCCTTCTCTAGTTCCTCTAGGGGATGGAGTCCATCTGGCCTCCACCATTCCTGCAAGTGTCCCAAACCAAAGCATCAAATTAGGAGATTGCCTGCTCTGCGATGCTTTCTAGGGGTCAGCAGCTTGGAAGTGGAATCTTGGACTAACCCTAGAAGCTCAAGCAGGCTTTTAGGCTCAGGAACTTCTAGGTCTCCCCTCCAACAAAAGGTCCTTTTCACTCAGAAAGCTGGGAGGTGGTGAGAGCCCCCAGGAAAGAACATTTGGAAGACTCCCCATCATGAGCACCTCTATGAGAGATCTCCCCTTATTTTCTCTGAGGTCTTTCTGTGGTGCTAACAGTTAAATAGACTGCCAACTCTGACATTTTCCCCCTCCACCAGCAGAGGATCTCCTCGCCTAGTGAATTACTGAGTGTCAGGAAAGGTAGGGAATATATATATATATATATATATATATATATATATATATATATGCCACACCCACTGCTACTGTGGGGGGGGCGGATCTCAGGAATGCCCTCATGTACCTCAAAGCTGCTCAAAGCTGGGTTGAGGAGAGGGTAGGAGTACTACTTGGAGTACCCTCTTTCCTTAGGCTGGCCCTTTGTCCATGATAGTGTCCACTGACTAGGCCTAGCCCAGGAGAGGACAGAGACATCTTTATGTTCTGCCAAACGCAGCTGCTCAGCTGTTTCCAAAAATCCAGCGTCCCAGTCCCAGTTGTAAGACTGGGGTGCGTTTCAGGTTGGAGCAGTAAGTCCAGGAGGTTGTTGGGGGGATGAGAAAATGCCTTGTTATACCTCTCCCTCCCCACTCGCTGGGCTGATAGCGCAGGGATCCACTTACCTTTGGAGACTGAAGAGGCTCAGAAGGGCGAGGGGTAGAGGTTATCAGCCTCTAGAAACCTTCTGAATCCCCCACCACCACAAGGCTTCCCAAGGTATCTGAGGGGCGGGGCGCGAGAGGCGGAGGGAGCAAGTCAGCGGCAGGCGAGCAGGAGCTGAGTTACCAGAGCCTCTCTGGAGAGGCCGCCTTTTATGGGCGTTATTAGCGCCCCTGTCTAGACTGGAGACGACACCTCCTCTGTGTGTAAACAGAGGCGGAGAGCTCCGGCGGGAAGAGGGATGGCGTGTCTAGGGGGCAATCGGCCCTCCCTTTTTCTGGCCACCGGAAGATCAAGGCCTTTTCCACCCCTCCCCCCTTTCCCGGTAATCCTGTGATGTCAAGGTCAGAAAGACCTAGTCACGGTCAAGGCTAAAAGAGGAAGAGTCTGGTTGGTTGTGAAAAAGCTCTGGCCCCCTCCTCCTTCTCCTCCCCCTCCCAGAAGCCCTTTAGTCCCTAGGGCCCCTCGACTCTCCACTACCGTTTAATAGATACACATCTGCTCTTGGAGTTTTCTTGAAGGTGGGCTCTGATACCATGCCAGGACTCAGGCGGGTTCTGAGTGGGAGAATTCTCATTTGAACGTGATGGATGCTCAGAGGGGGCTGCTACAAGGATCCCAGCTCCAGTAAAAGGGTCTTTTACAGACATGACACTGCTATGCGTCTACACGGGGTTTTAACCCATCACTTCGTCCCCACTGATGGCTTATGCAAGTGAATCAAACTCAGAAGATGGTCTTCCAAGCAGTTGTGGAAAGATCTGCTGAGAAAGTTGCTGGCCTTGTTCTCTAAGGTGGGTTACTGACTTTGGGACTTTTGCCGGGAAAGGACCATTGTTCTAGCCCTAGATGGGAATAATGAAGGCAGAGAAGGCCTTTCTCTTCTAACATCAAAAGACTCAACCCGAGTGTGCCTGGCACCATGGCAAAATGACCCTCAAAGGAGAATACTATGAAACCTCAGTAGTCCTGGGGCCTTGGGGCTTGGAGAAGCGGAGAGTGCCATGGAATTATAAGAACTGGAACTTCTGTTTCCAAAGAGGAAACCTCTGTGTTCACAGCCCTTTGCTGCCACGCTCTGGTGCCCTTATGTTTGCCTACACCAACTTACTCCAACCAAAATCTTAGGAGACTGTCCTTGAAGAGGAAACTTTGTTTTATTTAATATATCTAAAGACAAAATTACTCTACAGCTTGAGATGAGTGTGCTAACAAAACACACACAAACACACACACACACACACACACACACACAGAACAGAAGGACAGTCTCCACTACTCAAGGGCATCGGGGACATATCCCCAAAGATAGTGTTATTTCTTTAAAGAAGGAAAGAGCCACGGAAAGAATACATTTCCCATTGTTGTTTCCCTAGAACACAAGATCACACACCTTTACACAATATTTATTTACTCTGATTAGAGGCACATCTCCAAAGTTAACCCAGGTGTGATAATCCTCAAAAATCAATCTGATATATTTGGTTGAGTGTTTGAAAATACAAAGAACTCTGGGCACATTGGGGCACACTGGCCACATAGACTCACAGAATGCCTGCAATTCTTGCTAGCCTTCCCAGTGCCCCAGTGTGCCCTCAGGATGCACAAGGATTTTTTTTTTTCTTTTCATCCCTGTCTAGGAGCTTAGGACGGTTTCTTCCTTATAGGAAGACTCTATTTTCCCAAGTAAAAGGGTCATCTGGTTATGTTGCCTAGCTGGACTCTAAACTTGTATCAATCAGGGTTAGGGTTAGGGTAGAGCTGGACTTCAGTTGTACCACCTCACCAGCTAAGACTTGATCCTTTGACTAAGTGTAGGTTCGTGTGCACATGTGGATGGCTCTTTGGGACATAAAATTATCTTTACCCATGAAGTCTTCAGCTTTCATTGTGTCTACCAAGTATTATAGGAGGACCCCCAAAACTGCAATGACTAAGAGATCTGAAGACCTTGCTAGAAAACTCCCAAGTTTCTTCTCTATTTGCTTCCTTTCTCTGTCTTAACAACTCTTTTTGTCTTAGGAGAGATGTAGGGGCTTTTGAAAAGAGATTGGGGTTGTTGGTGGGGAGAGAAAGGGAAATAAAATTTAATAGTGAGCCTTGTTTCTAGAGGATTCACCTATTCTCCTTCAAATTTTCCCTTCCTGGTATGTGGTTCTCTATAGTCAGCCCAGTAGCATAGACTCCATAGAGGTTGAATTCTTCAGGCTCTCTCTCTCTCTCTCTCTCTCTCTCTCTCTCTCTCTCTCTCTCTCTCTCTCTGTGTGTGTGTGTGTGTGTGCGCGCGCGCGCGCGCGCGTGTGTGTCCCAAAATCATTTATTAACATTAAATTTTAAGAGCTTTTAAGAGCTTCAGTCCTATCAGGCAAAAGGAGCCAGAAAGACAAACTCTGATTTCCAACCTGATGCCTCCAGTCTTTCTGTGTCTCGGGAGAGGGGAAAAAATCATATATAAATAAAAATTGCTGCAGTAAAGATTTAATCTGAGATAACATTGTTTTAGGCTATATTGCTTTTTAAAAGTCTCTTAACCTGACAACTTAACGATCTCATTAACTCGACCAGATAGGGAGATAGGCACAGATGCGACAAGAAAAACAAATTAGTGGCACACACACTCCAGACCTCCTGGAAGACAAGGGTTCTTAGGAATTCTAGAGAATGAAAATAGAACTGGCCTGACAAATTGGAGGCTGAAGGGATTCTAGCATTCAGGCCTCTCTGTTTAAGTTAATAGGACAAAGAGATGAGTACATTCTGGAAAAGCTGAGCTCTGAACTGCCTCTGTCGGACAGTGTTAAGACCACCCCAACCCCAACACCAGACTTGAGCTGGCTGTGGACCCCTAGGAAAGTAGTACTACAGGATCCTAAGGTGAGCTACCTACCACCTCTACTGTTGCTATCATTGTTCCAGTCGTCTCTCAGGCAAGATGCTACCCTCCTAACATCCTAGAACAGATCCCCTCTCCCCATTGTTAGAGAGCAAATCCAGGGCCTTGAACACACTAGATGAGAGCTCTGCTACCAACCTACTTACAAATCATTAAGCAGTGAACTTTTCTCATTTACCTACCTTCAGGCTTTTTCAGCAGATCATACCGTTCCCTCTCCCAACATAAATTCATCTAAATTGGGCATTAAGATGGGAAGTTCTCTTATCTAAACAGAATAGACAATACAAATGTCTCCAAACTTTACTAGAAAAAAATAAAAGTTGGGGACCTACTGTTGCAGGTGATGTATTTTCTTCCCTGACCCTGTCTGATTGGATTGGGCCATAGTAGCCTGCCCTGAAGAGCCAGGAATGAAAGACTTCAGAAGGAACCCAAGCAATAAAATCAAGGCCAAAAACAAAAGAATATTTTATTTTAAAAACGAGTTTGTGGGTATTTTTTTCTTCTTTGCATTCAATACATTGTCATTCAGACGTCACAATACTATATACAGATACACAACATTAAAAAAAAAGAGCCTATTTTGGATGGACATTTCAAAAGAACACTGTTTTGTAATGAGCCAGTGGGAAGGGAAGAGGTGAGGGCGCCCCCACAGCACCAAGGTGGCTTTTGAGGAGGGAGAAATTAGGCAGCGTCTACATTTAGCTGGTTTATCCAGGACCAATGATTTCACCCCTCCTTGATCAGCTCCTCAACCTAAGCTTAGGAAATCAGAAAAAAAAAAAAGTGTGTGGTCTCTTCTCTCCACTATCTGCTATTGCTTATGTACAGATATGACTGAAGACCTTCTGAGGGACCCACCATCTATCTCCTTTAAAGAAGTTTATAAAAAGTTCTGATTCTAAGCCTGGCCTAATTCCCAACCTCACCACGAGAGAGAAAGAGACAGAAGCCACACTTAGCACTGTGGCTGGAGTTTTTTTGTCCTCCTTAGATTTTCACAGGACCAAGAGTGCAAAGCAGAGGAGGCAGTGGGGTCAAAGGCACCTCCCGGGAATCATTTCTGGGTTAGGATGTGGCTAGGGGCTGCACTAACTCCAGCTTTTGTTGAGACAGACAGAAAAAAAAGAAAGAAAGAAAAGAGAGAAAAAAGAAAAGAAAATCAAATCTACAAGCTCCAAGAACGGTTCAGTTTGAATTCTATTACGCTGCCAGGCCCTAAGGATTAGCATCAGTATTAACACGACTTTTAAAAGATGCACAGAAAAATCGTAACTGGGAATCGAAACCTTGCCTACGGAGTTCAGGAATGACAGTAAAAAGGGGGACAGGAAAGAAAAAAAGAGCTCCTCAGATCCTGTGCCCATGCACCCCGGAAGGAGGGTCTTCCACAAGCTGAGGCACAGGAAGAAGCAAGAACTGAGTGGAATCCCCCCAGTGCTGCTTTGGTAGGAATGACTGGACTCTCCTGGCCACTCGGCTTTCTAGTGGGACAAGCCACAAAGGCCAGGGGGTTAGAGACAGACAGTCTTCCTCTAGCACCCCATTCGAACCCACCTCTACAGCTGCGGGTGCTGAGTGGGTGCCGTCTGGCGGGGGGGGGGGGCAGTGAGATTAGGGGTAGGATGGGACTAGGGTAAGGCAGAGCTGTTCCTCTTTCTCGGTAAGATTAAATAGTGGTCTGCGCCGGTGCAGCGTCCTTCGAGTGGATTCCGTTATGGTACAAAGCATTGACATAAATAGTCGGGGCGGGAGGGCGGGCGAAGGGGCGGTCAGGTGGAGTGGAGATGAGGCGCTTTAGATTTGCTGACCACCTTCTTCTCTTTCACTCGCCGGTTCTGGAACCAGATGGTGACCTGGCGCTCCGAGAGGTTCGTGGTGGCTGAGATGCGCCGGCGCTTCTCTTTGGTGATGAATTTGCTGGCTGCGTACTCCTTCTCTAACTCCTTCAGCTGCACCTTGGTGTAGGGTACGCGCTTCTTGCGCCCGCGTCGGTAGCTGCTCACTTCGGGTTGTAGAGGAACCACGTCTAGAGGGAGAGAGAAGGCGTGCGGGAGCAAGTGAGGTGGGCAGCTAAGGGCTACAGGGATTCGAGGCCGCCTGCAGTTCCCGCAGGGTCTGCTTGATGAGGCGCCCAAATTCTAAATACCCCGCGCTGTTAGTAAGGCCACAGAGAAGGTGAGGCCACTGGGGTACCAAAGCCTCCTTTTGGGTACAAACTTTAAGGGAAAAAGCTCAAAAAACTCAGTAATCAAGATAATATTTTAAGGCACTTGTTTAAAAAATCAAAACAATGCAAAAATTACATAAATAATAATGATAAAATATCATTTAAAAACTAAATAGAGGATCTGTATTATTGATTTTTTTTCCTTTTGCCTCAATCTCTACTATGGCTCCGTATAACGCCCTTTATTAGAAACCTTGGACCCTTAAATCGCACGCTCCAAGTCCTCCTCCTGCTTGCTGGAGTGCCGGTATTTAGAAAAACTCCTTCATTCTGCAGTTAGCACGACAGGGTCCCTACACCCTATAATCTCTCCTTTGTCAGGGGAAGGACTTACATTGTAAGATTGAGGAGTGCATGGCAATCAGAGTGTCAGCTACAGGGGCACGGACCCTCAAGTGGGTCCTTCGGCTTGAAGGTGCCTAGGCACATGAATAAGTCTAGCCTTGCACTATGGATCTGATTTGCCAACATAGAGAAAAAACTATCAGATGAAGCCAGACTGCTTGGGGGATCCGTCACTTACAAAAAGGGCTCCATCTACCACCACCCAAAGAGGAAGATCCTGGCTCAATGTAAGGAAACAGATCCCCATAAGAGGAGGGTCATACCTAGGTTCTACCAAAAGGAAAAAATTCTGTTCCAACCTTTCTATTTCTGTTCTTCCAAAGCTGAAAGCAATCTTCTACACTGTAGCTACCCTAAGCTCTACACTTGCAATTTCAGCCACCACTTGTTCAGTTTCTTCAGGTTTAGAGCATTTCACAGAAATTCAAAATAGTATGGCATTCTCCATCTGCACTCTTGGCAGTGAAAGGCCATAGTGGCAGGATGAGGGAGATTATGTGAATAGCTCAGCCTTCATTGTTTTCCATGTCATCGCTGGACTTCAGGTAGACTCTAATAAGGACTGAGTGTCTGAGTTCTCTCCTTCATCCTTACATTCCTTTGGAAGTATTAGACACGGCCCCACCATGAAAGCAGAGAATCTGCTGCAGTGTTTCTTTACATCCCATCCCATAAGCATCTTCCCTACACTGCCATTCCTAGTGAGCATGGTGTGCTCTCCTCTCTCTCTCTCTCTCTCTCTCTCTCTCTCTCTCTCTCTCTCTCTCTCTCTCTCTGACCCAAGGCCCACTAAACGGGGGGGGGGATGTGGAAGGGAGATCACAATAGACTGCAGATAGAAATAAAGTAGACAGGAAAGAAAATGGAAAGGCCGGCCTCAGGCTGCCTTCATGGTGACAGTTTCTCAGGAAAATTATCTCTCCAACTTATCAACGTTTCTCTGCAACCCAAGATTTTTTTTTTAATCCAGGGGTTGGGGGGGGCAGCAACTTTAGTTTAGTAGATATCATATGTCAAGTTAAAAAGTTTTAATTCTTTTGCTGTCCAAGACAAAGTTTTAAATAACTCATCTTCAATTTGTCTTACTCTGATAGACGGAACTATATCTAGGAAACGGGTGATTCTGGGGCAAGAATGAAAATGAAGCAAGTAAGTAGTGATATCAGGAGCCTCTCCCTTCCCCAGAACACTTCTTCAGTTGTATTTTGTTAAACGAATTCTACAAGATTAGAAATCAGAGGCTCATGGTAGGGAAGGGACTTAAACAACAGGGCTGGGATCTAGACTCTGACTCTTCACATAGAGTCAGAGTAAGGGTCAAACAGAAATGCACCTCCTTTGTTGAGGGGCAAAGTGAAGATATGGGTGCGTTCCAGCTTTTGAATGAACCAGTTAACAGTTCCTAATTTTTAAAAACTTCATTTTTTTTTTGTAGCCCACTAAACATAAACTCTAATTTCTAATGAAGTTTAACCAACACAACCCTAAACATTCTGGTTAAAAAGTAGCTAAATGCTCTAAACTGGTTATTTTTTCCCCTCCCTCTATTGGAGTCAAGGATTGACTCCACCAAGGTTTTCTTGGGTCAAACTGAACAGTAGGTTGTTGGGGTTTTTTTTTTTTTTGTTTGTTTGTTTTTTTGTTTTTTTTTTTTTTTTTGTGTTGTTTTTATTTGGTTTTTTGTTTTTTTTTTCCTCTTGGAGAAATAGCTCCTGTCTTTCCTTCTCAAAGGAGCACCTTCCATTGTCTGCTGTTTTGGCTAGAAAGAAAGTGGGCTTCACAGATGTGAGAGCAGCTGGTAACTTAGACTTAGAGCAGCATCTTCCCTGTCTAGGGTGTGGACTTAGCTATTAGTATCTCAATGTTCCCTTCCCTAGTGTTCCCCCCCCCCATCACCTACACTAACCGATTTGTACCTGGGAATCTAATCAGTATCTATGAGAAGCAAACAAGGAGGGAAACGATCTCCTGCCAGTCTTTGTTTTGGGGTAGAGGCTTCTGTTCAGGGAGCTCCAAAACCTGCCCACTTCATTAGTAGACTCTGGGATTTAAGGACTATCCTGTTCAGCTAGTAGCTCCTTTCCAATCCAAATTCAAATGGAAATGTCAATGGGCTCCAAAAACCCACTGTTTTTGTTTGTTTTGTCCTATGTCTGTCTGTTTATCTCTCTACCTCGGAACTCTTTTCTTTTTCTTCCTCCTCTAATTCTCTCCTTGGATTTCTGCCCTTCTTGGTGAAAAAGAAAGAAAGATGTCTGTCTATACTCATCACAGTGTGAGTGTGTGTGTGTGTGTCTGTGTGTGTGTGTGTGTGTGTGTGTGTGTGTGTGTGTGTGTGTGAGAGAGAGAGAGAGAGAGAGAGAGAGAGAGAGAGAGAGAGAGAGAGAGAGAGATGAGGAGAGGAGAGGGGCAGGCTGTGAAGCAGGGGTCTGTATAATTAGGAGAAAGAAGCCACAACTCCTCACAGGTCTAATTATCTAGATCTTTCTGAACAATTGACTCCATCTCCCACACCAGCCCAGACTATCATAGGTGAGGTTTCTCAGAGCCAGAGGCAGTGAAGAGAGACAGTGGTGTTTATGGCTAGATGTTGCCGAACAAACCACAATTGCATAGACAGAGTTATCTGAAAAATCTCACTACTTCTAAAAGACCTGTGTGGGTAGAAAGATGGAGGGTGTCTGAAGATAATTTCTTTTTCATCTGCCTCCCTCCTGGACCTCGTCAGGCACTGAGATATTTCTACGTGGGGCACATGAGCTCAGAGCAGTGGAGGCACACTGGGTTTTATATCCATTTCCCTGTTGTAATTTGCAAGTGTATTAAATCTCAATTGGGTTGTATGGTTTTTTTTATTATTATTTCAAAGATATCTTTCTCTAGGAGGCTGTGATATAAAAGTGTTTATTTTTAGCAGAGTGTTTTTCTGTGTTGTTCTCGTTTCTGGGAATCTTTAAGATGTTTATTTGCTCAAAGACAATTCTGAGCTTCCCTCCAACCCACCACACGACCCACATGTCTACACAGGAAAGTCATGGCAGCTCTGTAAGGCACACTCTTCATTCCAAAGACATTGCTTTTTGCTCTAGGCCTAAGTTCTTACCTACAGGGAGCAGGGTGGGCAGCAGATTCCCAGTCCACTGGCCCTCTTTCAGTGATCCATTAATACCACTACCACAAGGAGTCCTGCTGGACCTTCATTCAAGAAGCTTTCTGTTCCATGAGCTAGAGAAACTAAGGGCAGCCTATCTTCTATAAGTGTATTACAGAATGAGCAGCCTATCTTATAGAAATGCATCAGTCTGTGCTTCACATAAATAAATGTGTACTGTATAAAATTTTTTTTTTTATAGTCAGTGCAGAGAAGGTGGTGTATGACACCATTTTTACCACAACCATGTCCTCAGTTCTGGCAGTGAGAAATGGGGTGCCTTATGTGGGTTTAGCTCTGGTACTGACTTGTGTTATATATCAAGTGACCTTGTGCTGTTTATCAGTTTTGTCTTTGTTTTTGCTACATTCTGTAATATGATGCAGTGATTCTTCTCTATCTACCTCTCCACCCAATCCTGGATACATAAGAATTTCAGGCCCACTTTAAAAAGGTCTTTGGGTTGATCCTTTTCAATGAAAAATCCCCAGGCCTGGCATGGGAGGCTAGGGGGCTCCTTCTGGGCATAGTGGGAAGCTATCTTAGGCTTCTCTGGACTCCCAAGGATCTTTGGAGCCATCAGAAGAGAGGACTGTGTTTCACTGAGCTCTGTACAGGGAGAGTAGACCCAAATGCTGACTTTCTTAGAAACTCAAATCTTTACTTCTCAGATCGGAGTGGAACCCAAAGCTTCTGATGCAGTTTTGGGAAATCTAGGCTGGTCTTTCTCCTCTGGGGAGTGAGGGGGTGTATGGAATCCTTTCCTATTCAGAGACAGCCACAGAGGGATAACACAAGACTGTTCTCTTCTTGCATACACAGACAGACAAGAGTGGTCTGGACCCCGGACCACAGCACAGGCCTGCCTCTCCCACCTCTCATTTTAGAACCCACTTTCTCTGTCTGGAAGGCCAGCAACTAACATTCACTTGGAGGACTCGGTAGTGGATTCACAGGATTAAAACTGTGTGCCAGAGCAGCAAAGAAAAATTTGCATCCCAAGAGAGGATTCAAATATTACACATTCTCTCTACAGAGATTTTTTTAGCTCTTCTGCGCTCTTATAAAGCATCCATGGTCAAATTTTAAAAGAAAAGAAAAATATTGTACATCTCTATAGGCTCTGGAGAATTAGATCCCTATTTTAATGCTATAGTATCTGGTGGCTGACAGATCCTGAAAACTCAGGCAAGGTAAAGGTTCTTATCCTTTCCCCAAACTCCAACTATCCACTGGGTTGAGGGTTTTGGACTAAGTTCCAAGGCATCAGAGGCCCAACCCCAACTCATTCCTGACTGGAAGCGGATTTAGGGGCCAGGATCTCTGCGTGAGGCTGGAGCGGGCTGGGGGAGGAGGAGGCGAGCTCCCGACCGGAGCCGAGCCTAGCCGGCGCTCGGGCGCCTCTGATTGCTTCACTCTGGACCCGGCAGCTCCGGGGAACGTGTCGGAGCAGATTTCTTCCCCAGCGCATTCCTCAGCACAGCTCGCCCGGCCGGCTCCATCCACAGCCTAGCCGAGCCGGCGCGCCGGGGCCAGACGGCGGGGGTGGCTGAGGCGCGGAGCCGCGGGGCAGGCAGGGCGGGGAGGGGTCCCTGGCGGCGGCGGAGGAGCCGCCGCTCAAGCCCCTTCCTTACCTGGGAAGGGAGACTTCCAGAGGTGGGCGGACTGCGACTGCTCCTTGGAGCAGTACACCTGACTGTCCCAGCCATTGGAAAGAGCCCAGTGCTGGTAGCCTTCAACAGGGATGAGCGCGTCGTGACGCGGCTCCGGGTGCCCGCTGATCCCGGGCACGACAGACACGTCCAGGTAGCCGGGCATTGCCTGGTAGGAGCTGGCGAAGCTGGGGTAGAAGGCGAACTCCTTAGCCCTGGAGGATAGGTCGTCGCCAGGCAGGGCGCCCGACGGCTCCGGGTACTTGTCTCCCGGATGGTAGGCGCAAGGCTTCTGCTGCAGGTTCACGTTGTGCGACAGGCGGCAGCCGTAGTAGCTGCCCCCAAATGGGTAACCGTAGCCCAGGGTGGCGCTGGACGAGGTGGGGGGCGCCGGCGGTGGGGCGCATTGGCGCGCCGCCTCCGGGGCTGGGATGTCCGTGTAGACGGCGCCCTGAGGGGCACCCAGAGGAGCCGGCGGGCGGGCCAACACGGGGTGCGGGAGCAGGTCGCGGCAGTGGCTGGCCGGGCAGCTGCCGCCCAGCCCGTCCATGCTCGGGGCTTTGCCGGGGCTCGCTCCGCTGCAGCCGCCCCCCGCGCCGCCCGCGCCGCCGCCTCCCCCGCCGCCGCCGCTGCCGCTCTCCGCCGCGCTGTCCTCATAGACGTACATAAGGCTCTCCGGCCAGCGCGGGTGCAGGAGCAGCGAAGTCGTCATGACATGATCTGCTCCAGCTTTTTAAAAACTCCACTTGCCAGAGGCAGCGAGCTAGGGAGACACCTCGCTCCCTTTTTCCCTCCCCCATCCCTCCTCCCTTCTCTCTCCACCCCTCCCCTCCTCCTCCCCTCGGTGCTTCCCCCTCCCTAGCCGCATTTCCACTACGCATGCGGACACACTTCATTAAGAAATCCGGCGGCTCCCGCCCTCCTCTCCACAGCACGCCCCCGATTCCCACGTGACCACAGCCGCTGCACGTGATGCTAGGCCCGGGTCTCCTGGGGTTCCCTCCCCGGGAGATGGGGCGGGGCGGAAAGAAATGAGGACTTTGTTGATTGGCTCTCTGGAAAGGAAAAGGAGGAGAGAGTTGGGAGATTTAAAGGGACGGGGCAACGCCCCCTAGGCAAGCCTTGTTAAGGGGGGGGGCAGCGAGGCTTAATTTGGCCGACGCAAAGGGACCTAGGGAAGAGGATGGCTCCTCCTCCTAGGCTTTGGACTGAGAGACGTGTCTGAGAGGCTCCGGTTCTCAAGCAGATGGCTTTGACTACCGAAATCTCTAAATTGGGGCTTGGGACTAAGAATGGAGGCAAACCTGGAGTTTTAGTAGTAGTAGTAATAGTAACAGTAATAATAATAATAATAATAATAATAATAATAATAATAATAATAATAATAAATCTAGCCAGGAGGCTCCAGCTGTGGCAGGCTGCGCTTCAGCTCACGGTGGGCAAGCGCCTCTCAGTCAACGTTTGATGCAGAAACCAGAATCTCAAACTCCGACCTCAGTGACTTTCCCCAAAGCTCCGGTTTGTCTGGAAAAGGACTCTCTCTCGTATCAGTGTAATTGGGAGATAGGATTTCCCAAATGCAGACTTCATCCCGATGTGGGGAGAGAAATGATGAAATATGCTCAGCGAGAAGCAGAGGATAATGAAGGGGGCGGAAGGACAGATTGCCATTTCAGCATACAAAAGGAATACCGGAGAGTGCCTCCCCCCCCCCCACTACCAAAGAAACAGAAGCAGATTCTAACTGAGCAGAGAGGAAGCTCTTAAAAAGGGATGCTTGCAAGAGTCTCTTTGGGTGCACACAAGGAAATGTAGAAAGCGAAGACGAACCTGCTGCTCTTTAAAGGGACTTCTGACAGGTGCAACTCTTGAGCACCCCAAATGTACAAGTACAAGGCCCCTCCACCCTCAATGGCTTGGGCTCACGGGGTAGTGAGCGCTAAGGAGCCAGGCAGCCCTTAAGTTTAAGCTGCCTATTCTCCTTCCCACAGTTTCCTTTCAGGGTCACTCTTGTTCAGGTAGAGTCCTTAGATCCCAAACTGTCTTCTAAGAACAAATTGGCACCAAGTTACCGGTTTTTATAACACTCACTTTCTTTCTTTCTGCCCCCCCCCCACTGGTTAAGGCCTCAGTAGAGTCACCCCTTTGCAGAGGGGCATCTCCATGGAATTGTGCCAAGCTCCCTTTCACACATACCCCTCCCTGAGGAGAAGAGGTAATAAAAAGCAAGAGAGCAGGAAAAAAAATAATAAAGAGGGAGAGACACAGAGAGAGGCTGCGGTGTCTCCCTCTTTCTTGCCTCTGCCACAAGTTTTAAATGCTGGGTGCTGGGTGCTGATGTTCACACAGGCTGTTAACCGTGAACACCGATCAGGACCAATCCTAGACCCTTTAATTGGAGGCAAATGTTGAAGCCTACTTCAAGAACCCTGAAGGAGGAAGGTAGTCCCTGACGGTTGAGAGCCCCAGGCCTTGGTGAGTCAGGACAAGAAATGGAATTTTTATCAGTGTGTTCTTCATCCAGAAGTGTCTCCTCAGAGTTCTGAAAGCAGGCTGCATACCGGGATGGCAAAGAAGAAAAATACAAAAGAAAGAAGCTTGAAACCCAGGCAGGCCAGCTTATCAATGTTTGGGGAAAATGACGGTTCATCAGGGAGAGTAAGCCTAGGGGACTCTCTGGGTTGGGAGACTGGCTACCCTGCTGCTGGAGTCCAAGGTCAAGGTAAAAAAAACAACCCCCCCCCCAAAAAAAACCCAAGGAGAATAAACAAAGTCTGGCCAAGTCTAGACTGGGTCCTGTGAACTTGGCCCCCTTGCCTAAGGGTGGCTAGGAAGGCCATGGGTTTTCTTAGCAGTGGGTAGTAGAGATTGTTCCTCCTCCTGTGAAGTGCTGTGCCCTTATTGAGAACGGGGGAAGTAGGCCAAGCTGTGGGGCAGCTAGGAGAAACAAAGGGCCTGCAAGAGCCTTTCCCATCCCAGTGGCTCCCTTCCTAGTGAGGCCTAAATACCAGGCGCGGTCTGATACTCAAAGGCACTTCCCCCAGCCCTTGAGAGTAGAGGCCAGAACTGTGAGAAGGATGGAACTAGGTGTAGGGAGGCCGGCCAATAAATAAAATTAATGCTATATTCTTTTCCAGGTTTATATAAGGACATTAACTATTACTATTGCAATGAGATATAGATTTAATTAACCCGGCAACTTTACAATTCCATTTATTAGGGGCAGTATTCTGCCAAAATTTAGCGGGAAGGAGATAGTGGGAAACAAAGTCTCTTTCTTGCAAAGAACCAGCTGAAGATGTAGGGCTCCAAAGCAACGTGGGGGCCCTAGGAGGCCATGAGGGGGAAGTCCGGGTTAAGGACGCTGAGAGCGGGAGATCTTCACACTCCCTTGAGCTTGATTCCCCAAGACCTTTCGTGCTTCCTCTCTTCTGCCCAGAGGGATCACGGAAGGAGGCACGCAAAGAAGAGCCTGTGTGCGGGTCGGATCTTGGAAAGTAAAACCTTGCTGGTTAATTAACTTTAAGCATGGGGTCGCTTTTCCTCGTACCCTGAAAAAAAATGTGCATCTCGCTGAGACACAAGTAAAATCAAATTAAACACTCCAGGAGAATACGCATCACTGGAAACGTAGTAATTACATCTCATTTCGGAGGCGATTTGCGCCCTAGAAGCCCGGCTCTGCAACCTCGGGTTGAAAGGCTCACCCTGTACCATTTTGCCACACCTCGATCTGATCTCCCCACTTCAAGGATGGTGTGGTGGGGGATTGACCCAGGATGAAGTTTAGAGAAAAACAAATAAAACCAAACAACTCAGAAGTGAAGCTGCTGAAGTAGGAGAAAAGATGGAATCATTTACGTGTACTGAAGAAAAATGAGAAAGGGCCCTCTTCCTCACCGAGAAACCCAGCTGATTCCGGGATGCTTTTTCAAAGGGAGAACTGTGTGAACCATTCTGCCCTCATCGTCCTCCAGTGAATCAACTTTTCAGCTAAGTTATCCCAGCTTATAAAGGATATACTTAATGTGCCTTTTCATTTGAAGTGTGTGTGTGTGTGTGTGTGTGTGTGTGTGTGTGTGTGTGTAACACACACAGGCAGCCTATTTGTGGGTTTAGGGATGTGGGCAGATATGTATTGCACTGTTTGCATGCATCTCTGTGGACACAGGCTAAATGTGTTCATGAAGACACAAGCTGTGTAAATTCTCTATCTACAAATAAAGGTCGGAGTTTGTCTGCTTATTTGTTTGTGTACACGCTCAGTTCACATGCTTGTCCCGGTCTACTTACAAAAGCATCACCAAAGAAAATACCAAAGAAGCAGAAGTTCAGGTGGTCTGCACGTTTCTGAGGCTAGGGTGGTATGGGAGTAAAATTTTTGAACCACTGTATCAAAGACAAAGTCAGAGGAGTAACCTCACAGCATTTGTAGCAGGAGGGAGCAAGCATGACCTACAGTGAGTGCTGGATGTGGCTCAGATTCCAGGGTAGGGCCTTGGGTGAGAGAAACAAAGTTGTGTTTTATTCAATGATGAGATTTCTTCCTCTGGAAATTAAGCATAGGATAATTTTCCAATTTGCCTCCCTTTTCTGGTTTCTCCATATTGGTAAGGGGGGTACACTTGAAACTCTAGAGTTTCTCCCACCCCCATCCCTTTTATGGGGAGAGAAAAAAAATCCAGTTTTAAAAAGGAGGGGGGTGGTTGAATCTGTAGGAGAACAAAGAAATTCTCACCACCATGGGATTTGGATTCTGGCCCAGATTTGGGACATTATAAGGTTCATATAGAGTGTTGGAGGTGTTTTTTCTGTCCTAGATTCTGGCTGCAGAACAGAAAAGATTTGTGGAGGATAGAAAACATAGTATCTGAGCTTTTATGGCAAGAAAGTAATGTTTAAGATTAAGGAAGGGGCTGGAGGATCTGAAAAGGGGCATCCTGTGAATGTGTGTTTGAAACAGGAGATCCATACATTGGGAAGAAATGTATCTAGTAGGCTGCAAAGGGCAATACTGTCAGGGAAAGAAAGAAAAGTAGCTAAACTTGGTGCTCTTATGCTATCCCTGTTCCCTCTCTTCCTCCTTCTGCAAGGTTGGGGTAGCTGAAGATTGTAACCTCCCATATGCTATATTCCAGACCCTGCATCCCTCTGGAACCTCCTCTTCTCTTATCTCTCCACACTCAGAGCCTGGCCTCAAAGAAGGGCCAGTGGGTCTTTTCTCCCAGCCTGGGAACTCACCTCCTGGACAGCAGCTGCCTTCCTGGCATTTTCCATTTTATTCTTGTAACCTCTCTTGGCTCCCAGTTTGAGGGGAGATGAGACCAGGGTAGCTGAGGCTTCACTTTGCTCTTTGTTTCAGAATTATACATTCTTCAACTCAAACTTGCCTTCATGTAAAACCTTTTTAAATGGAAAGATCTACTTCTCTCTGTTGCCTAACTAGCACTGGCCCAGGCTTGAGGCCATCCCAAACCTTCTCTGATTCAGTGGAAATCCATGCAGTGGTGCAGGTGTAGGCTACCTCCATTCTTTTTCTGAATTTCCATTCATCCTGTCTTCAGCTGCAGACTTTACCTGTGGAACTAAGCAGGATCAGAGAAAGCCAGGTGACCCCTTCAAAGTGAACTGCTGAGAAGCCGCCTTCAACGCATCTCTCTTGCATCTTTCTTCCTCAATTTGCCAAACTCCTAACTCCAACAAGCTCAGCAGAGAACTTCAAACCACTTCATCTTTTCTTTTCCCACACTTTCCTAATCTTCACCCTGCACACTTCCTTTTCTTTCAGCAGCAGGCAGCATCTCAGTCTGGCACTTGTCCCCAAGCCAGAAAAAAAAAAGTTCAAAGAATTAATGCAGAGTTAAGAAATTAACGAAGAAGTGTCTCCTACTCTACGCCATGCTTCAGGACATGGCCCTCTGTTCCCCTTGCCTCCCTCAACACCTCCCCCTTTTAGGAAGCCCTTCAGAAACAGACAAATAAAATCTCTCCTGGTTTTAGGGCCTGTCTGAGAGGGAAGTCCAAGTTCATTTTCAAGTTAGACAAGAGAACTGAGGGGGTTGGGGACAAGGTGGAGGAGTGTTTGCTGGGGGCTGGATTTAGCTTCCTTGCAGAGATCTAACAAAGGCCCCTTTTGGTCAGAAAGCCAACAAACTGAATGCCTGGAAAAGGTATTTATCACTTTCCTTCATTTCCTCCATCTTTTAAAGTTTAGGTTTGGGGCTCCTAAGAGGGAAACAGACCATCAACTTAAGAAAGAAGAAAGAAAGAAAGAAAGAAAGAAAGAAAGAAAGAAAGAAAGAAAACATTTCCAGTCACTTTAAGAAAGAAATATGAACAATAATATTTTTCTTAGAGCATGGAGGAATTGTAAGTCCCAATGCAACATTCTTCTGGATCAATGCTTACTGTTTAACTGGTTTTGGTTATGTATAAAAGGTATAGCTAATGGAGCAGACATTCTTGCTAACATTAGTAGCATGATGTGGGAACCAGAGTTTGGTGGGGTCCTAAAAGACATGGCACAATGTTGAGAGTATGTATATTTCATTGTGAGGAAGAGAGGGGTTAAAATCAAATGGGCTACAGCCCAGCTTTCTCTCTCTATTAGATACATTCAGCAGCTGTAGCGAAATCACATTCTAATCTGGACATCACCACCGAGCAGAGTGCAAGAAATTAATCTTTAAAAGGTACTTCATCAGAAGAATGGCTCACCCTCCCATATCTAAAAAAGAAGGAAGAAAAAAAATCAAACCAAACAAGCAAGCAAACAAACAAACAAACAAAAACAAGGCTTAGCTGAAGGGCGGGAGGACCCCTTCTAAAATGATCAGTTTTGATTAGGGTCCACGCAGCGAAAAGATAGAAAAGAGATTGTATGTCTTAATATTTGGGTCAGGATTCCTGCTGGGAATGGAAAGATACAATGTGAGATATAATTTGGTGACTTTTAGTGACTGAAGGGTGAGCACCCTGATTTCTGTGGGGGAGGGGTATATTAGACTTAATGCCTTCTTGTCTAGCAAACTCCCTTCTTTAAGGGGAGTTAGCAGACAGATTTTCCCCCCTCTGGCTCCTTCCCTGTACTTGTAACAGAGCTAACAACAGAATCTGAAGACCTAGAAAGGAGAATGGATCTGTCCCGAGAGACTACTGCCACCCACTTTCATAGTCATGAGAAGTGTGCCTCAGAGAGGATATAATCTTTCAAAGCAGAGAAACCACCTCAAGATCCTGGGATTTGGCAGTGTTAAGAATATCTAGGGAGCCTAGCTGTTGAGTTCAGGGTTTTGGATAGTGTTCATTCGGAGGAATGTGGGCTAGAGAAGGTGCATGGAAACATTTGTACATCATCATCACAAACTGTGCAAAATGGAACATGGATAAGATATGGGCTTGGGAAAGACCCTGTTCTCCCCAGAGGCAACAATCTTTTTCTCAGCTGAACCTGAGAAGAGTCTAATTCTTAGACATAGTGAGGAAAGACTTTGTTCAACTCCTCTCCCACTCTAAGAATTCAGAAAGTTCCTCTTACTATAATCTGTGTTGTAAAACACCCATAGCCCTCTTTACAGTGCATGGCTTATTAATGGCTTTTCCATTAAAGAAACAATACAAATTTATTTCTGGTTCATCTACTATAGACCCATCATCTCTAGACAAGTAAGTATTCAATCTAAGCTTTGTTAGGTTTGTTAAAGAGAAAGTCATATAAACATTAACATAAGACATGTGCCCTCAGATACTCATCCATAACATTAGGTGATCTTTTAATTTTTGTTTGAAACACGTTTTCCTTGATTATTACAACATAGTCATGTATAATTTAAAAAATTAAGGTTTTAAAGATCATGGTGCAGAGGCAGATGGTCGGTGGTTCTGTGGATTTAAGATATGTGTTGGCACAGTCGTCTTTGAAAATCCATCTCCTTTTTTCCTAATACAATTAACTATCAAGAGGAAGTAGTATTTGGTCATATCTTAAGTGCAGGGATTTCTTTTAGTTTTTGTTTTGTTGTTGTTTTTTTTTTTTTTTTTTTTTTTTTTTTTTTTTTTTTTTTTTTTTTTTTTTTAAGAGAAAACAAAGAGCATCAGGGTGGAGTGGATTCTGGAGCGATTTCCCAAGTGCACAATCCTCAGTTTGCTTTTCAGAAGTGAGACTTCTGGTCATGAAGACAGAATTCCGAGTCGGCACTGTTCTTTGGGGCAAAGTTTTCACTCGAATATTGGGAAGTTTTGTTCACTTCCATAGCCTGGGAATGAGCCGGCTCCATCAAAGGAGTTGCTGCGGTGGGGGATCCCGCCAAGGAACTTGCTCAAGCATAGATCTGCTTTCCCCCCCTTTGGATCTCTCTCAAGACTCATTTAAGTATGCTATCTGTTTTTAATTTTACACGTGACAATTATTGAGTATTTTGGTTCACCAAGGCTGACCAAGCTTAAGCTTGGAGAGAGTTGCTTTCACACAGGACAATAAATGGCTGACGCACGGGATGAGTGCCCGCAGCTCTTTAACCAAACCTGAGCGAGGCCCGTACAAGTCCCAGCATAATCCTCATTGACTCGCAGAAGTGCGCTCTGGGAACCCATAGTTGGGCACAGGATTGGCATGTTAATTTGTGCGGTAGGGCCGACTCCAGTAGAGTTGGGTTCTGTGGGAGTGTAGGTGGACGCTGGCTGCTTCCCGGACCACAGCGCATCCATAGGGTGCTGTGTGAGCAGAAAGGGAAGTGTTGGGAGCTAGGTCTTCAAATCTCCAGGAGTCCCCGTACTCATCTATATAATGTAACAAAGAATTACATTTTTAGCTAGTCCACAAAATAGTGTTTATCATGGCATTTTCATAGATAATGTGTTTGCTCTTCGTCTTTCTTCCCTCTCCAACTATTACCCCACCACTCCCCAAAATTTCTGTTGGACACATCCATTGCCAAGATCGGGAATCATTTTTGTAGGCTTTCTCCTTGTCTGATGGCTTCCTAAAATACTACCTTGTACTTCCTAAAATAAGTGAAGAAAAAACAAATCATGGCATTTTCTTGTGCTCAGTCATGGAATAGAGAGTGGTTAAATAATAATCACACAACTACAAAGATTTCCGTGCACAGTTGGATATGTTTCAACTATACTTCTAAACTTGTTGCATTGCAGGTCTGCAAATTTTCTATATTAAATCTTATTTCAGAATGTTTTGTGCCTTAATATATAGTATTGGGATTATAAAAGATAGTACCCTTTCTTCTCCCAAAGGTTATCTGTTAGAAAGCCTAGCCTCACTCTTAAATCTGTTTCTCAAATATGATCCATCTTCGGAAGAAGAAAGCCAAACAGACTCTTTCTCTTCCAAAGATGAATGCTTCTTTCACATCCTCTCTGAGTCTAGCCCTCTGAGCTCTATTTATTAAGAAATTGGGCTTTTTACTAGGTCTCTGCAACTCCTCTTCGGTCCTCATGCTGGCTTCACAGGGTTCACTCTTCAATCTCTGAACCATCATAAGATGTCTCAGATATTCTGCTCTGTGTGCCTGGATCAGAATCTGCCCTGAATCTGCCACATCAAGTTTTTACCTGAAGGTTCTGAGGGGTGACATTCAATGTTTACAAGTGTATTCATCTTAAGCGTATGTGGTGACAGTTACTCTATCTAGTTTTCATCATTCTGGCAGAAACAATCAAACAAAAAACAAACCTAGAGTGAAAATGTTATTGCCAGCCAAGAAACATGTTTTTTTTTTATAGGTACAGGGAGAAAACTTATCCATATTTTGTATTCTCTCTTCATGTATACATGTGTGGAGGTATATGTATATATATGTATATGTAAATGTGAAGATTTTTGTAAAAGGTTGATTAAAATCCTTTCTCAAAAGGGACACCTATATGCACACATATATGCACACATATATACAATAATACAGAAAAAGTACAAGTACATCCCCATGCAGTCTTTAAATCATTTCTAGGCTACTCACAGTAAACCTAACTGCATCTAATACAGTATAAATGCTGTGAAAATAGTTGTTACATTGTACAATTTAGCAGTAATAATAAAAATGTCTAAAAATGTTTGGTATAGGTGCAATTTTTAAAATGCATGCCCATGAGCAGTGGTTGGTTAATATACCGATGCAGAGCCTGTGGGTAAGGA
The DNA here is from genome assembly GCF_011762505.2 of Arvicanthis niloticus. Lineage (NCBI taxonomy): Eukaryota > Metazoa > Chordata > Mammalia > Rodentia > Muridae > Arvicanthis > Arvicanthis niloticus. Next base: position 77,139,069 of record NC_047670.1, on the reverse strand, counting down.
CTGGTTGCACAATCTTTTGCAAACATATATACATACACACATACATACATACATACATACATACATACATACATACTATGTATGTATGCCTGTGTGTTGATAATTTGAATTAGTCCTATACTTTTTTAACACAACAAAAGCAATGTATGTCTAGAAATTGATGCCCCAACAAGGCAAACTCTGGGTTTTTGTACTAAAAAAAAAATTGCAGAGGACCAAGTGCACCGTTAGTTAGATACATTCCCTCTCTCTCTCTTTCTCTCTCTCTGTGTGTGTGTGTGTGTGTGTGTGTGCATATGTTCGTGTGTGAATGTGTGTATTCCTCCTCCTATCCAGCAATAACTGTTTTCCAAATATTTACAATTTGTCTTTTATGAATTATTCAAATAATCAAAAGAGTGAAGAAGCTTGCGAATGTTTCTAAAAATACTGGAAAATTGTCCACCCTCACCTCTCACGGAGAGCCTTGAGGCTGTGACTCATCTCTGTAAAGTGAAGACTTAGAACCACACTTTTTGAATGGACAGTACAATGCAATAACTTCAACATCTACCTTGGTTACAAACACTTAGGATGTCCTGGAACTCCCACTGTTTCTTCAGCTCGGTGTCAAAAGCTGCTGGGGAGGGAGAATCCCGACTTCTCAAGGCCAAATAGGTGCCTTTACACGCCTTCCCAGATGTACAGGCAGATTCATTCTGGGATAGTAGTGGGATCACACTCCTGCTCCGCATCTCACTGTAGAAAGTAACCACATTACTTAAGATGCCCACCTCAGGGCTGTTCAGAGTTTAGGAATATTAAATATTGCCTTCTTAACTCCGCAGAGGTTTCCTATTCTTGCTCAAGAGACCCGAGGGCCTTTTCCAGCCGAAAGCAGGCGAAGGGAACATCAGCTCTTCCTCTAGCTGTGTGCATCGGACCAGCTTAAGCCGGATTCTTGGAAAGATACAGCTATGGTGTGTGGGGCTCAGCACAGGAATCTGGCATTCGGTGCCTCTTGGAAAGCTTCCTCAAGCTTTGGGCAGCCTGGAGAGTTTGTCTGTCTCAGAGGGAGCCCCAGACGGTCTGCATAGAACTCAGACAGAGGTCCCCATACTCCCCGCCAAGGACGGGGTGACCCTTAGTTTCTCAATTTGAAGCAAATGAAATCTGCATCAGTCACGAACCTCAACCTCCAGACCGCGTAGCGCCTGCCTGTTCACGTCTTTTTAAGAAAGAAAGAAAGAGAGAGAGAGAGAGAGAGAGAGAGAGAGAGAGAGAGAGAAAGAGAAAGAGAAAGAGAAAGAGAGAAAGAAAGAAAATCAGTGTGTGTGTGGTGTGTGTTAGTGGAATTTAAGTTTGTTGGCGCCATGGGGCTGAGCATCAGCCCAGCACCTTGTCTCACTTCCCGGATACAGGATGCTTCAGCGTCGCTTGAGGCAGCGGCTTTGGAGTCTCCTTCCCATGCGCGACGGGGGGAGGGGGGGACCCAGTGTCTCAAAAGTAGTTTTTCAAAGGGACCGCCCCTCTCCAGGCCTCCTGAAGCCACAGGGCAGGAACTGACAGGAGAGCCCGGCAGCCAAGAGCAGAGTCGCTAGTGTCTGGTCATAGGGACAACGCAGGTCCCTCAGACTTTCATTGCCTTGAGACTCTGCCTTCGTGCTTATTTGGGGGTGCTGGGAGTGTGGGGAAGAACACGGGAGTGAACTGAGGAGTTACTAACTCCTGAAGTCTCTCTAGACTGCACTTTGCAGGGTAGTTACCCGAAAAGTAACTGGCACGAGTAACTGCTCGTGCCAAAGGACTTTCAAGGGATCTGGGGAAGTGTGGACTAACTTCAACTCCCTAAGGTCTACACCGACTCATTATTTCTTACCCAAATCCTTTTCATCCACTTAAGGTTTGACTGCGCTTTCCTTGAAATTTGTCGCCCCCCCCCCCCTTTTTTTGTTTTTTGTTTTTTTTTTCCCAGCACGCGGTCCAGCTGTTCCCTAGAAATGGAGCAGAAGAGGCTGTTTAAAACAAAACTCCAGTGCTACTGAGGGAACAGGAAAAGTTCATTGCACACAGATAACAAGGAAGCAATGAGTTTCGCTGCAGAATGGGACACCCAGGGGCTAGGGTGGGGAGGGGAGTGGAGGTGGCGTTTTATTTTTAATGGAGAGCTGGAGACTGAGAATATAGGTAACAGGGGCCATGAAGTTGCTGAAGCTTTGCCTTACCACAGCAATGACTTGAGAGAGATGTTTTCTCTTTTCTTTTCTGTAAATAATCAATCTCTTCTTGAGATGACCTCATCCCCGCCGGATGTATCTTCTAATCGCAGCAGAATAAGACACTTAAAAAAAAATCAAATGAACTTTTCTAATCAATCTGGTGTGAACTATTTTATTATATTTATGGTTGAGGATTAAGCAATTCTGTTTTCATGGATTTTATTGGCTTCTGGATCCAGTGATAAATTTTACTGGATTTGCTTTCTTTTGTTTGTTTGTTTTTGTTTTTGCAAGAGGATTTTAAGGACTGTTTTCACATCTAAACTCCTTGAGTTTCAGGGACATCTTCATTATACAGAGGTGAGAAATCCCACTGGAGAAAAGTTTGAAGAGACTAATGACAGGAGACATCATCTTGGTAGGAGAGATGACATTGCCTTCCCTTTGCTTCTGGTCTTTCAGAAGTGTTTTTTTTGTTTGTTTTGTTTCGAACTTCCTTGTTCTGTCAGCACAACCCACCCAGAGAAAAGTCCCTTTAGGGTGAAATCATTTGCCTTTCACAAGTATGCTCTGTAAGGAATTCCCCAATGGTATTCCTTGAAGATTTCCCATCCTGGTCTCTATAGCAACTACCCCTCTCAACTCTGATGGCTCTTCTTGCAGACCCATTGCTTGATTACAGTCCCCAGCACTCTCTGCAGTTTGTTGTGGCCACATGACTGAATTATAGTCAAGGGATGTATGTTTGCTGTCCAAAGGTTTAATGTTGTGACACACATCTTCCTCCTATGTCTCCACTGTTCTTCCTCTGCCATGATGCAGATCCAGAGGCCCTAGGGAATAGCACAGACACAAGATGGGGAGAGTCTGGATTCCTGGATCACTTGTAAAGGGGAGTTACTCAGTGACTGGAACCATATATTTATTAGGTCTTTCCCTACGGAGAAGTAACCTTCTACTGTGTTGGGAACAATGAACATTTTGAAGTATATCACATCCCAACCCATCCTTCACTAACATCCTTTTAAAAAATGGAACATAATTGCCTTTATCATTTTATGTAAATGCTAATGACTCTGAAAGTGTGGTAACTCACTATCCCAGTACTTGGGAAACTGAGGCAGGAGGATTGTGGAAGTTCAATGTCAGATTAGGAATCAGAATGAGACCTTGTCTAAAGACCTAAAATAAGTAAGTAATTAAGTCTGTAAATAAATAAATAAATCATTCATACATACATACACATACATACATAAATATATACACAAATACATACATACACATACATAGCTACCCAACACTTCAGAGGCAGAGGCAGGGGACCTTTGAGTTCAAGGCTAGCCTTGTCTACAGAGCAAGTTCCAGACAGCCAGGGCCACACAGAGAAATCCTGCCTTGAAAAAAAAGCAATAAATAAATACTCAATGAATGTTAGACAACCCTTCTTGACCTTTAGATTCAAACTCCAGTCAACATAAGAAGCTGGGGGAATAGATCAATGGTTAAGATGCTCTGTTCTTGCAGAAAACCCAAATTCAATCCTCAGCACCCACACCAGCTGGCTTACAACAGTCTGTAACTCCAGTTCCAGAGAGTTGATGTCTCTAAGTCTCTAAGGGCACATGCATTCACATGCACATACCCCCACACATACACATAAGCATAATTAAAAATAAAATAAATATTTTATTTTTTAAATACAGGATGTCTTGTCCTATAACCCGTGGAAGTGTCTGTCCTGTAACAACATCAGACCACGTATACCATGTCAAGTCTGTAGTTAGAATGTCCTTGAAATACTGAGATTCTGAGTTTGGTTTACAGTGAATTCTTCTCCCTTTCCTAGCTAAGAATTGCTTGAGTTTACATTTCTGCAGAGGAAAGAAGATAGATTCTGGCTTCTCTACATCCATTTGAATGTTGTGTTTCTCTTCTCAAATTTTTGACTAAATCCATGTCAGCTTAAGTGATGAGGAGAGTTTGCAACCAGCCAAGCAATTTTCCATGTTTCATTCTGCCATTTCTCTTACGGAGATCAAAGTAGCCTCCTTACAGACAGCTCCTCTCCAGACCCTCTGCAAATGCTTTTACTCACTGAGGCACTTCTCTAGCCCTTGTATATCTCTTTATAACCAGTGTGACACAGTCCTGCTAGTCTTGGGGTCACCACATGGTGAAAAGGCCTGTCAGTTATAGTGTGTTATGTGCAAAAAAGAACCATTAATAATACATCCCATTTTGCTATGGACACAAGATTTTAAGCCTGTCTATGGATGGTAATAGAAAATATTAGTCCTTCACTGGGCTCGTTCTAGTATTCAGACAAATGGCAGCGGTAAGTGGATATGTTAACCAGAAAACTGTTGTCTTCTGCTTTTGGCTTGCAACCAGTTCATTTACACAGGTTTACAACTAGTTGCATTACACAGGTTTTTTTGTCCTCTTCTCTCCTCTCTTTTCTTTTCTCTTGAGTTCCAATCTCATGTGGCCCAGACCAGCTTTGGACTCACCAAGTGGCCAATATTAAACCGATTTTCCTGTTTCTACTTCTTAAATTTTGGGATTACAGTCATACGTCACCACAGTGGTTTTTTTCTGCTGCTGGTAATTGAATCCATGGCTTCATACATGCTAGGCAAGCCCTCTGCTAGCTAGGCCATATCTTCTTGTAAGTGTGCCACCATAGATATAGTCTATTAAATGGCACCAGAACTCTCTAAGAATTAGCTAGAGGAAGACTTGTTATATATACAAACAGAAGACATTTAACTCCATGGGTAAGATTCATCGAGACTTGGGAATTTGTTCTATGTGAGAGGCCAGGGAGGATTTTCACCCTCACCATTAGCGCCTCAATGCATCTGGAAACTACTTTCGTCTTTGGAGAGATCACATTGTGTGGAAGATTGAATTGTTCCATCATATATGACCACAAGGCATCATTTCTCTGGGTTAATTTCCAATCTTTGAATTCATCTTTCATAAAAGTTTATAGGGGCTAGAGAGATAGTTTAGCATAAAGACTACTTGCTGCTCTTAAAGAGGACCTGAATTTAGTTCCCACACAGTTCAGCACATGCACACACACAATTAACGTAAAATAAAGAATAAGGAAAAAGTATACAGCATGTTAGCTTCACCTAAGTACACTTCTGGAAGCTAAATGAGTGGGAAGGGCTTGCTAGTCAGAGAGGCTTTGGATCCAAGTGGTGATCTATGTAGGCTGCTGGGTAATGGAATGAGGTTGAAGAATGTCACATCTATTCCCCTTTTGTGACACTTTAAATATTATATTTTTTCTAATTTATTCAAGCAGGTATGGATGTGTGTTAGACTAGAAACAGGGGCATGTCTAAGATGACCTCTTGAGGACTCCTTTTTGCCTTTGGCTTCTATAATTCCCTGACAACAGCTTTACCTGTAAAACGTATCAGACCCAGTAGTAGGGTCAGGGGCTCCTGTCATTTGGCAGGCTTCAACAATATGACCCTGGCAAAGACTTCGGAATAAAAACATCAGGAAAATAAACACCCGAAGCTCTATAGCCAGAGAAGTGGCTGGGAGCTGTCAGGTTGAAATACTAGTCCATTTAGGAAGGGAAGGGAAAGGAGCAAGGCCTCCAACTCTCTCCTGCTTCTGAGAAAATACCCCTCTAATAGCAGAGCGGATGCCAAACACATCAAATTAATTAAGAGAAGAGATAGGAGAAACACTAAGGCTGAACAGCTATTCTAGCCAAGATGTCAATTAACCAGTGCCCTGTCAGGAAGAGGGCATTGCAGGGCATGGAGAGGGGAATACCAGGAAGAGGTGAGGCAGGTTCCCAAATGTGGAGAGCTCACTCCATCTGTTCAGGGACCTTAGACGCAGGACCTGTGTTGAAAGGTGTGTGATCGGGTTAAGCCACAGTAGAGGTAAGAGACAGGCACACTGGAAAGGGAAGGTATGGGAACTGGGGCAGGGGCTACATAAGGAGTTCTCATGCACAGCTCCTTTGAGCTGGGGCAAGAGCAAATGGGGTCAGGCTTGTGCCACAGCTTGGTAAAAGGTTCTGCAGCTCAGAGCTCTGGAGAGGTGAGGTGGTGAGAGTCCAAGTGTCTGACCTGTACCAGAGAGCCAGAAGGAAAGGTTGGGAAGCCGAGCAACTGGAGCTCTACCGAAACAATAGGAGCTGCACAGGAATCTCAGACAGGAGATTAGAGGGAGGAGGCACAACTGTTAAAGTATCTACCCTTTAGAAAAGAGGTCAAGTCCAAGCAGATGAGAATGATACAGATGTCTCCGGTCAGCTGTGGTGGAAAAAGAGAGAAAGGAGCCACTTCATTGGCCCTAGCCTGTTTACAATGTATTAGAACCAGCTGTGTCTATGGAAGAGCTAAGGAAGAAGTGTGTGTGTGTGTGTGTGTGTGTGTGTGTGTGTGTGTGTGTGTGTGTGGTGTCCTTGTCTATTGGATAAAGGTTACACACATGTTTTTATGCATTCCAACTTTGTGTGTGTGTGTGTGTGTGTGTGTGTGTGGTGTCCTTGTCTATTGGATAAAGGTTACACACATGTTTTTATGCATTCCAACTGTGCTTCCGCTTGAACATTTTACAGCAGCATACAAAAAGTACACCAACAATAGGTCAGTGTATAATATTGATAGACAGGCCAATGATCGGAAATCATACAATATACACTCAACAGAATATAGCATACTGACCCCCCTACTACATATATGGATACATGAGCATACAGATGCCAAATGGCATTCATGTTGATGCTGGAAATGTATGTATAGAAAGATTTCTTTGTTTCGTTGTTTGATTGTTTATGTGGCATCAGAGACCAGAACCTGAGCCTCAAGTGTATCAGGTAAGTGCTCCACCACCGAGCAACAACCCTGTTTCTCAGTAGGTTTTGCTGTTTTGTTTTATACAAGGTCTCTTGTAGTCCATGTCAGACTTAACCTTCTATATAGCCAAGAATGATTTTGAACTCCTGATCTTTCTGCCTCTATCTCTGAAGCACTAGGACTCCAAACATGCATTACCATACCCAGCTGTTGAAGTTTTAGATAAAGTCTCACTTTGTAGCCCAAGCTGATCTGGAACTGGCAGTCTACTGCCTCAGCTTCTCAAATTCTGAGATTATAGGCATGCACTGTCATGTCAGTCTCCAAGTTTGGTTTTTAAGGATAAACTCCAGGGTAGCCTTGAACTCACAGAGAATACACCTGCATCTGCCTTCTGAGTGCTGAAATTAAAGGCATGTGCTACCATAGCCTGCCCCAAATATATGTCTTTAATATTGTGAAGACTAAGGAATAGCCTGTGAAAAAAGTTCGTATGATTGTTTACTTGGTATTGAATAGTTTAAAAAAAATTATTTCAACATTTTAACTGAGTCCCTCTTGTCAGTGTCTGTATTATGGATGTGTCCAGCCCATCATAAGAGGACCTGAGCCCTCCTCCTCCTCCCCCCTCCTCCCCCTCCTCCCCCTCCTCCCCCTCCTCCCCCTCCTCCCCCTCCTCCCCCTCCTCCCCCTCCTCCCCCTCCTCCCCCTCCTCCCCCTCCTCCTCCTTCTCCTCCTCTTCCTCCTCTTCCTCCTCTTCCTTCTCCTCCTCTTTACTTTCACTCCAAAACCCAGTAAGAGAATTTGTTCAGAGGTCCTGAAGTAGACGCAGTCTGAAAGCTTACAGCTGTATAACAATATTCCTAAATGTTTTATATATGTGCTATATAAAAGAATAGAGAGGCTGTCAAACGATATCACACGCTTGAAAGCTCTAGGTAGAACATTTGCACTCATCACAATATCCTACTAGGGAGGGATGAGAAGTCTGCAGCTGGTAAACTTCATCCTGAATGTCGACAGGAGGCTGATCTCATAATATAGCAGCCTGAGATAACCTGTATCTCGAATCCAAGCTGGCTGTGATTACTTACATAGCACTTTATCTGGCTCCTGTATGTCAGCATCATTAATGGAAGATAACTCACTGAGAGTTACAGCCAAGAAAAAAAATTCATGGCCAAAATCAGAAAGCAGGTGTGTGTGTGTACGGTGGGGGGAATACAGGATCTGGGTAATTCCACAAGGGCTGTGGTTAGTAAAGGGGAGGGCATGTACTATTTAAAGGGACAGAGAAAGCTATTTTGCCTCTCTCCTATGAACAGTGGCTGAAGGCATAAAAGGACTGAGTGGGTTAAGAATTAGGGAAGAAAAACCATGACAGTGAGATTTATTTTTATTTATTTATTTTTATTATTTTATTTTTATTATTTTATTTTATTATTTATTATTTTATTCATTTATATTTCAAATGATATTCCCCCTTCCCAGTTACCCCTCCACAAACCCCCATCTCATCTCTCCCCTTTGCCTCTATGAGGGTGCTTCCCCACTCAATCACCCACTCCCACCTCACTCTAGCATCCCCCTATGCTGGGGTATCAAGCCTCCCTCCCCTCCTATTAATGTCAAATAAGGCCATCCTCTGCTGCATATGTATCTGGAGTTCTAGCTCTCTCCATGTAATGCTCCTTGGTTGGTGGTTTAGTCCCTGGGAGCTCTGGGGAAAACTATGTAACCCTTATGAATCTTTGTTTGTTTCATTTGTCAAATGGAAACTTTGTAGCACATAGGAATGAAATGGACTTTTACATTCAGTACTCTAGCCAAGAACTCATCACTGCTACAGAGCACGTAGACTCATCAGCTAAAATCTAAAGTCTTCCTTTAGATGTGTAGTAGAACCTGCTAGAAAGAAAAAAGCCTCTGAGGAACCAAAACTGAGAAGAGATCTGGCATTCGGATGGTGACTGTGGGAGATCCTGGAGGTTCCCTGGGGTGTACTTGGAGATAACAGCTATCTTAGTAACTAAAAAACCGAGGATCACAGATAAAGCATATTCGTGGGACTTAAAAAAGAGTATCTCACAACAAGAAAGGAGACAGCATTGTAAAAACAGATGAGTTTGGAAAAGAACCTGGTAGAATTTTTTGGTTTTGGTTTTGTTTGTTTATTTGTTTGTTGTTTGTTTGTTTGGTTGGTTTGGTTTTAGAGACAGGGTTTCCTGTATAGCTCTGGCTGTCCTGAAACTCACTTTGTAGAAGAGCTGGCCTCAAGTCAGAGATCCACCTGCCTCTGTCCCCTTGATGCTGGGACTAAAGGTGTGCACCACCAGGCTAAACCTGGTAGAATTTTCAGGTGTGGAAAATACCATGTTTCATTCACTCTGAGAGACATTTTATTCCCATTTTAGCACCTCTGAATCTAGTGTGTTTTTTATAAGCTCATGTGTCCAGGCAGCTCTTTGGATGTAATTGTCATTGTTTGTTCACACTTCAAAAACTCTGAGAGACAAGATGGAGCACTCTTGTCAGGAAGAATTGCAACAGGAACCTTGGCACTACAGGGGACAGGGCAGTCTGGAAGAACATGAGGTTTTAAGGTCATTTGAAAGGAGTTTAACTCTGGATGGGGTAAAAGAAGGACCCAATATATTTCACTTATACTTTTAAAAAACTAATAAGGAGTAATAAGTTATAAAAACCTGTTTATAATCTAAAATAGCCCTTCAAATACACTGAAGAGTCTATGTGTCAGGAAATAAACTTTTTTCTTTCTTTTTGTTTGTTTGTTTGTTTGTTTGTTTGAGTCAGGGTTTCTCTGTGTAACCACTACTGTCCTGGAACTCACTTCGTAGTCCTAGAACTCAGATCTGACTGCTTCTGCCCCACTGCCTGAGTGTTGGGATTAGAGGTCCATGCTACTACCACACAGTTAGGAAATACTTTGGTAGCTTAATTTCGGCAATATACTTCATGGTGTCAGATAAATCTCTGACAACATCTTAGATTATGTGAAGTACAGCAGGTGCTTTATCAGCCAGTTTAGGATTGAAAAGCAATCTTAATGTTTTCAAACAGGTAGAAGCGAGGGAACAAATGCCTACAAATTATTGAGTAGACTGGAGGAGTGAAGCCATAGCCAACAGGTATATTTGCACACCTGTGTTTCACACTAGCAAAGATAGATGAAATCTACCAGAAAGGTGGACTCCACTTATTTCTTTTGTGGGTTTGTTTCTCAGATCTAAAAATGATCAAGACACTCAACAAATCTCATCTAAATGGACTAAAATCACCAGTCAAAAGTTTGAAGCTAGAGCTGAAGAGATAGTGCTATAGCTAAAGTGCTTGCCATGCAAATTTGAGGACCTGAGTTCAATCCCTGAATTCACTTAAAAGAGCCAAGCCTCAGAGTTAGGAGGCAGAGACAGGCAGATCTCTGAGGTTCACTGGACAACCAGCCTACTCTAGTTAGCAAGTACCAAGCCAAGAGAAACCTTGTTTCAAAAAGCCAATCTGGACAACAAGGTGGATGCAGTTGCACACACCTTTAGTCCCAGCATTTGAGAGGATCCTGGTCTATATATTGAGTTCCAGGGCAGATAAGGTTATATAGTAAGACCTTGTCCAAAAACAAATAAACAAACAACAAATACTCCAAATAAATAAAATGACAAAAATTTACAAAAATTCAAGGTGGCTAGCGAGGGAACAAATGCCTACAAATTATTGAGTAGACTGGAGGAGTGAAGCCATAGAAAGAAAGAAAAAAAGTTGAGGTTAACTTTACCCACATATGTGCACTACCATCACTACACAAATACACACAGCTATACATCCACACATGCATGTACACACAAGCTGAAAGTCTCAGACTGGATTGAGATTCTTAGTCAAATACTATTATAAGTCATAATGACATAGAATTGTTAGCAGTGAAATAATGGGAGAAACTAGCAAATAACATTATGTTGCTATAATTATATTAAGTTTACTTTAAGATGTGTAGAATAGGGGTTAGGGTTGAGGCTTGGTGTTTTATACAATGTTGAAGCCCTGGGTTCAATTCCCAGGCCCCTACCTGTCCCATATTAGTAGAATCTGAAATTTGAAGATAATGAGAAGATACTATTTAATGAATGCAAAATGTCAGTTTAGAATGATTTTAAGAAAAATAGAGGCAGAGAGTGATGGCAGTTGACAATGGTGGGGATGTACTTAATACCACTGAATTATGAGCCTAAAATTATTAAAGTGGGAGCATTTTATGTTACTCGCATCTTACCATAATAAAGAATGGAATCTAAGATACCTCAAAATGTAGTCATTCCATTATTATGAAAGGAACAGGCCACTAGGAAGGTAAAGATGCTTTTTACATTTAAGCAACCACTTTAAACATAAAACAAAACTATCAGAAGAAATTGCTAAACTCACCATAATATGTTAGAGGTGTTGAAAGATCTTAACTCTCTAGAAATTGGCAGACAAAAATGTCCAGAGGCTGGAGAGCTGAGCAACACACTTGACAAGGACACTCAGATGAGTGTGCCCAGAATCCTTTATGCAGCAATTAGAGGTTATGCATTTGTTTAAGAGCATAAATGGTGGGTTTTTTTCATGTGTGCAGCAGAATGGTAGACATTCAGACCAGAGTGCCTTGCCAAACCATCAACACACCTTTCCAAAGAAGGGTCTTGCTGGAAGACCCTCTCCAAGAGAAGCTGCCCTGGGATTGTAAGAAAGTCACTTTGGACCTAAAGGACTTTGGAAGGGGCCACTGAGGGCACCACAGTGAGAAGAAATACCCACTCACTGCTAGGTCTATGTCTAAATGTAGATCCTGTCTCGCCAGGATGAAATGGACTTCATCTTCAGAGGCTGTCTCTAGGACATCTGTAAGAACAACCACCCGCAACTCACACAGTGCAAACCTGTGCATCTGCTCCTCACTCCTCACTGTGAACAGCACAGGTCCCTGAGCCAGAGATGCACTTCATCAAGTCTAAGCCCACCAAAGGGACCAAGAAGTTGTAGAACTTCTGAGAATGGGTGCCTGCCCAAGCCCCAATATAAAATAAAGTCGTTGCTTTATTTAAAAAGAGACTATAGTAGAACAATTAAAATACTGACCATGTGTCAAAAAATCTTGGCAAATAAAAATAATTATTGTTATAGGGGCCACATGAGTAATAAAACTCAAATATTAACAGCAGAAAGAAAATTCTCATATTATTGGAAATTCGGAACTAGATTGTAAAGAGCATGACTTAAAAATGCAAAGACAAAAATAAGAAAATATAAAACTAGATAATCAGCACAATGAGAGAACTCTAAGTTACATTAGACCTTGTCTTAAAACAAACATGTCACAGAAACTTCCCATCCCCGGTCACTAAAGCAGATGGGGAAAAAATAAATCCAAGAGTTAAAAATTAGAAAACAACAACAAAAAAAAATACAGTAGGGAAATCAACAAAACAAAATTACAAATTGGTGGCTGGTCACTCACCAAAGGGCACAGACTTATCTGAAAAAGGATAAAATGGCCTGGTTGTGACCCTCTTTACCAAGTTACACAGGTTTCCTGAAGGGCTCACTTGAAGTAGCAGTGATGGAAAGGGGAAGATTTCCATGGGATTCACAAGAATGAGTTCTCTTACCAGGACAGTGATGTTACATCCTCCCACAGGATGATACGCCAGCAACAGAGACCAGCCACAGACCATATGGCACTATAGTCACCCAGACTAGCCATGACAGGTAGAACCTAGAGGACTCCACTACCACTCTTAATAAATCTTATTCACTGTAATAGAGATGTACAAAAGGGCTGTGAGAAGGCTCAGCAGGTAAAACTCTTGCCTTGCTAGCCTGGACATGAGGTCCATCCCAAGAATAAATGGTGGATTAGCCTTTCACCCACATGCACAACGGCACAAATGCATTTTGCTGTGTGTGCACACACTCATGCTAAAGAAAAAGATTAAGCCTGGCATGATGATACACACCTTTAATCCCAGCACTTGGGAGACATCGGCAGGCTGAGTTCGAGGCCAGCCTGGTCTACAGAGTGAATTCCAGGACAGCCAGGGCTACACAGAGAAACCCTGTCTCAGAAAACAAACAAACAAACAAACCAGAGTGAGTTCTAGGATAACCAGAGATATATAGAAAAATCCTGTCTCAAAAAATAAAATTGATAGATAGATAGATAGATAGATAGATAGATAGATAGATAGATAGATTAAAAGCTTAATATTGGGAGAACTTAGTCTCAATATTAGGCACTGGGATGGCCTTTGGGAAAGCCTCAAGAACTGATTAGGCAAGATCACAAACTTTCCTGAAATTGATTTTCTGTTTTACCTATTATTCTGGATAAAGATGAATAGGTGTGTTCACTTAGTGATAATTCATCAAAACTTTATATTCTAATTCATGAGTCTATAAATTGCACATAATCTAATAAAAGCTTTTATAATTGCACATAGTCTAATAAAAGCTGTTGTTAAAAAGAAAGAAAACTGCAGGATAGCTTTTTCTATGTTGAATTTTCAGTTTTCATCAAAAGAAGTAAGGCAGTGGCTCAAAGTCATGGGAATCCATAGACTTCCCATGTGCCCCACTGCCTGTAAACACTTGGTGGTAGAATGGTCTAAGAAGACCCTGCCTGGTACGGAGTCAGCTGGGAAACAGCATCCTGTGAAGTGGTGGAGTTTCTCCTCAGAACATGCATCTAAACCCAACTTGACTCCTGCTCCTCTAGATCTTTTTCTTTTGCTTGAAATACCTATAGTTGTCCCATTCTTGCTCCAAGCCACAAGTCATATCATGACAAAGGCAGAATAGGATTTGTGTAGGAATAGTCACATTGATTGATTTAAAAGACAAATGCAATGCTGGGCAGTGGTTGTGTCCACCTTTAATCCCAGTGCTCAGGAGGCAGAGGAAGGTGGATCTGAGTTCCAGGCCATCCTGGTCTACAGAGTTTCCAGGACAGCCAGGGCTATACTGCTATACTGAGAAACACTGTCTAGAAAAATCCAAGTATAAATAAATAAATAAATAAATAAAGCCTCTGCTTGGAAAGCCCCAAACTAAATTTTCTGTGGATAATTTTGTTTCTTTGTTATGTACAATTCTCTGATGATTTTAATATTAAATTTTAAAAATTTAAGAAGTACATATGATACTGCCTATAGAACATGTTGTGTGTGTAAGTAGTGAAAATTTAATGGTAATAAGACATATTTACATTCAGAATGGAGATTGTCTTTGAGGATAGAGAGACTATAATGTAACCAGAGAAGAGTACTTGGGTTTTTGTTTGGTTGTTGTTGTTGTTTTGAAACAAGGTTTCTCTTTGTAACTCTGACTTTCCTAGAACTCATTCTGTAAACCAAGTAACCTTGAACACCCAAACATTCTACCTGCCTCTGACTAGTAAATGCTGGGATTAAAGCCAAGCAACACCACTTCCAGCTTTGTTTTTACAGCATGCTCATATACACAGTTCCATAGTAACTGAATTATGTATGAATTTTGTTATTATATATACATTATTATGTATTCTAGTATGACTAAATACCAGCTTTAAATGAGATGATGGTGACAGGTACATGCTAGTCCATATTTACAAGAGGCACACTATAATTTGGTGTTGTTCTAAGTGCCCTACGTGTGCCACCTTATTAAAATAGTCTTGGAAACCCTATAGGGAAGTACTATTATCATCCTACCTAGGGCCAAGGGAATGGAGCTAAAGAGAATCAATTAGTTTTCTCAGAACTAGATGGTGATGGTAGACATGGCATGGAAGAAGAAAATCATGTTAAAAGTTACACCAAACTGTCTCAGACATGTTAAGCACGAAGAGGGGTTATTTACTGGTTTGTTTGATTTTGTTTCTGTTTCTTCTTAGTGCTGAGATTGAATCCAGATTTTCAGACAGGCTCAGTAAAAGATCCAGCCCTGAGCCACACTCCCAGCCCAAGTTTTTCACTCGGTAAATCACAAGATTATCATTTTTATAGGATAACGTAGTCAGATATGTCAGCCATTGCATGTGGTTCACACTAAAAAAATTGAAAATAAAAACAAATGCAACCAGAATGATAACATCAAAAGCTCTGATGGCTGCAGCTCCCTTTAAACTTATCAAAGTCTTCTGCATGCTGATCCTGGATGCTGTTATTTCAGACAGACAGAAGAGTAGAGATAAACACTTAAATGCCTTCCCAACATTACACTTATTCACTGAAGAAAGAAAGGCTCCTTGGGAGAGAGTGGTGAGGCTCAGTGTGGACTTCTGTGAGCCAACCCTAGTAGAGAGGGGTGAGTCAGTTGCTCCTTCAGCATCTGGTCTCTGATTCTCTCTCTGTTCCACAGTCTGTCTAAGAGGCAGACTTTAAACCAGCCAAGATGCAGCCATGGTTTGGCTTGTTTGCATTCTGAGCAAACTCCAAAGAAACCCAGACAAAGCAACGTGTTCCTCATTAGAGCACCCAACAGTGTGAGATCAAAGGTTCCTCTCCCCCAGCTCCTGGCTGTACATCAACTCCCAGGAAGCTGGAAGTGGAGAGAAGAGAGGAGACAGATACACGTTCCCTCTGGTTCAGTGTGTCTGGTTTGTGCAAGTACAGTCCTGATGTTTTAGCTGACATTTCTAAGAGTCTTCTTTCCTATCTGTTGAGCAGCCCAATCATCAGATCTCAGACTCTTCTATGCATGTGACAGAGTATCTGACATGAAACACTGATTCCCCAATGTCCTTCCTTAAGAATGACCATGTAGGGGCAAGAGAGGTAGCTTTGTTGTTAAGTGCACTTGCAGCTCTTGCAGAGAACCTGGGTTCGATTCCCAGCACCCACAATGCACCTCAAAAACATTTGTAACAACAGTTCTAGGCATCCAGTGGGTACATACTCAGTGCACATATATGCACGCTTGCAAAGTTTTCATACAAATAAAATAATCTAAAAATTAAAAAAAATGAGCATGTGACATTTAATTTGAAGACTTTATTGGAGACTTCGGCCATTCCTCATCAGTTTTACGGCAGCGAATCACGTGACCCTGAACAAACCACCTGTGGCTGGATCTAGGCAGGAGCCTGTGTGGAAACAGAGGAAACAGGGCTGGTAACAAAACGTACAGTGACATCTTGTAGCAAATTGTGATTTCTGCAGAACTTAGCACGCACACGGGGAACCGAGTATCTGTGCACAAATGTAGTTGGCAAAGGTGTCTGAAGGTGATGGGACTCTCTGCTCCAAGCTCCACTCCATAAATCTCTCTCGCTCATGAAGCAAGGGCTGCGTGATAACTCACGCGGTGCAGTCCTTCCTCTTTTGCTCCCTCAACTGCCCAGAATGAAAAACTAAAGATTGATGGTTATGTCCCTCTGGAGGAGCCCCGAGTGTCATTCACTTCTCTGCCAATATGCTCCTCTTAACTCCGCCTGTGCTCTGCTCTAGAGGGCAGGCTTCAGAGACTTCTTTTCGCCCAAATCTTTGTACATGACTCCTTGAATTTCCTCTCTCTGGGGTTGACGCTGAGCACCTAAGGCAGGCCCAGCTACATAATTCAAGAAATACTCTCAGCACCAGGGAGATGGTGCAGTGGGTAAAGGTGTTTCTCACAGAGTCTAATGACCTGAGTTCAATCCTCAGGAGATACTACATGGTGGAAAGAGAGAAACAGTTCCTGTAAGATAGTCTCTGACCTCCCATGAGTGCCATAGCATACACACACGTGCATGCACACACACACACACACACACACACACATGTGCTTGTGCATATACGCGTGCGCACACGGGTGCACGTGAACACACACACATAAAATAAGAAAAATGCAATATAAAATTTAAAAACAGGAAATACCTTTCACAAAGGGCTAAATAGCAGCTACAGGGGGCTCCTTCCTGTTCTCTACTTACATTCCTACTTCTGCCGGTCCCTGTAGTCTTCTAATCCTCAGAGCTTTTGTCTTTAACCATCTTGAAATCACTTTGCTTCCACTGCGTAGAAAGTTCTAGGTAAGGAACAGGCGTAGAGAGCTGGACACAGCAGTGCACTTTTGTTCTGATTTATGCTGAGCAGCCTGTTGCTCACAAAGAAACGGAAAAACATGGCACCTCCCTTCCAGATGAAATATTATCTGTAACCCATGGAGTCCATCACTCCCATAAGCACCCGAGACTTTGCAAACCTTCATGGGACAGCCTGCCCTTTTCAGGTTAAATCACTGTCCCTGGAGCAACCTTGACCAGAGTGCACATAGGCATACTGCCTTCCACCTGCTTTCTCCATGGAGACAGAACCCTTCTATTTGCTTTTCTTTGATTTATTTGTTTATTTGCTTTTGAGACAGGGGTTCACTAGTCTAGACTAACCTTGAACTGTGTGGCAGAGCATGACCTTGTAATTGAGATCCTCCTGTCTTCACCCCTCAAGTATTATAATGGGATTATAGGCCACATCTAGTTTATGTGGTTCTGGGAATCATTTTCAAGGTCTTGTGTATGCTGTCTTAGTTGGAGTTTCTATTGCTGCAACAAAAACACCATGATCAAAAAGCAAGTTGGGGAGAAAAGGGCTTATTCAACTTACACTTCCAGATCATAGTTCTTCTTTGGAGGAGGTCAGGAAATGAACTCAAGCAGGAACATGGAGACAGGAGCTGATGCAGAGGCCATGAAGGGATGGTGGCTCCACCCATGGGAGGCTGGGCCCTCCCCCATTCACTGATAATTGAGAAAATGCCTTGCAGCTGGATCGCATGAAGGCATTTTCTCAGGTGAGGCTCCTTCCTCGCTGATGACTCTAGCTTGTGTCAAATTGTCACACAACACCAGCCAGCACGTATATTAGGCAAACATCCTGCTAACTGCCACATCGCCAGTCCAAGTAAAGCCTCTGCTCACACCTCTCCCAGCTTCCTATTGCTGTTTTTTATGTCTCTTCAAAAATCTATTCTACAAAGCAAGAGAGATGGCTCGCTGGGTAGAGTGCTTGTGGTACAAGCATGGGGAACTGAGTTTGGATTCAGTGGTGTCAGTGGGTCTCTGGTGGGAGGTAGAGGCATGTGGATTCTGGGAGCTTGCTGACCAGCCAGTCTATCTGAAAGGATAAGCTCTAGGCTCAGTAACAGACCCTGCTTCCAAAAATAAGATAGTGACAGATGATCATGCTTTCACACAAGCATGCAGGTAAGAGTGCACCTGCACACACAAGTAAACATATAAGACAATAAATGCAATTAAAATAATCTATTCCAGAACAACGTTAATGTTTTTTTTAGAAGAAAACCCATCAGGAAAAAAAGGAACAAAACATAATAGAAAAGATAGATAAATTTGGCTATGCCAAAAGCTTGCTTGCTGTTTTTGGAGAGCACAGAGTGCTGGTGGGGTAGAGGGCTCTAGGGATGTGCATGTGGGTGTCTCACACACACCAAGCATATGCTGGCCACTGAGCCTCATCTGCTACCCCAAACTCGTTTTTCTTAAAGGTTTACTTAAAAGTGAGATGACTGATCACCAGGTAGAAGACAGTAACTATTCAACGATTTATAAAAGATTAGTACAGAGAATATGTGAATAATTGTTTCTAAACAGCAGTAAGAAAAAGCAACCCAAACAACCTAAAAATGTGCCCAACCAGAAAGAGATT
The DNA here is from genome assembly GCF_011762505.2 of Arvicanthis niloticus. Lineage (NCBI taxonomy): Eukaryota > Metazoa > Chordata > Mammalia > Rodentia > Muridae > Arvicanthis > Arvicanthis niloticus. Next base: position 77,120,355 of record NC_047670.1, on the reverse strand, counting down.
AGCACTTGAATAGAAACACAGATGGCAAAAAAAAAAAAAAAAAAAAAAAAAATTATAAAAGACACCTGAATTTTCTGCTAAAAAAAAAAAAAAAAGTCAATTGAAACAGCCATCAGACTGGCAAGCTTTTCAAGTGTTGTGAGGGGGCAGAGTGACTGGAATCTTACACACATTGAGAGCACACATTGGTGGTACGGCCACATCGGAATGATTAACTCACTGATTCTAGCAATGTAGAATTGCAATTTAGAATCCTAGCAATTCTAGCATATCCTACTGTTGCACAATTCTATTCTATTTTTATTTATCAACTGCTACATATATAAATTTCACCACCATACCATTAAGTTGTGGTATGCAGCCACGATGACAAAATGTACACGGCTGAGGGACAGATCTCTAGAACTTTAAATTGTGTAAAACTGAGACCCATCTATTTTTTTTTTCTTTTTTTTTTTTTGGTTTTTCGAGACAGGGTTTCTCTGTATAGCCCTGGCTGTCCTGGAACTCACTCTGTAGACCAGGCTGGCCTCGAACTCAGAAATCCACCTGCCTCTGCCTCCCAAGTGCTGGGATTAAAGGCGAGCGCCACCACCACCCGGCCGAGACCCATCTATTTAACAAGATAACTACTAGTCCTCACAGGTCTGGTAACCAGTTTCTTTCTCTAACAGTTTGACTAGTTTAGAGAGTTCACAAGAATCACATACTATTTGTGTGTGACTGGATTGTTTCACTAGGCACAATATCTTCAGGCTTTATTTAGATGACAGGGCTTTTTATGATCAAGTAATATTTCATTATACGTATATGTCATTCTTTATGCATGTATCAATTGGTAGACATTAGGTGCTTCTCCTTTTGCCCACTGTGAATAATGCTGAGGATGCAAATATCTGCTTTTGTCTATTCTTTTGGGTAACCAGAAATGAGATCCCCAGACCACGTGGCAATTCTAGTGAAAACCATTTTGAAATGATTGAAGAGTTAGTGGACCAGGACCCCAGACAGGCCAGGCAAGCACTCTATCATGTGCCATGCCCTCAGCTTTATTTTATTTTTAATTTTTGAGGAACTTAAAAAAATCATAATGTCTGAAACTCTTTATATTCACATTTTTTCAGTGTACGGGGGTAAATTTCTTCATATCCTCACCAACGTGTGTGCATTGGCGAGTATGTATTAGGTGCCTGAAAAGGCAGGAAGAGGGTGCCTTCCTCTTCCTCAACTGCATCCACTTGCTGGCCTTCTCCGGATAAATCTCTACCCCATTTCTCTGCCCACTCTCACCTGAGGTTGTTTGGGTTTGCTGTTGAGTTGTAAGACTTCTCCAGAGATTTTTGGTATTGACCCTTCCAGATACCCTCTAGTTCCGCAGGACACCTGTTTGCTGCATTGCTCATTTCCTGTGCTGCTCAGGTCTCAGTTTTGGTGCACTTCCATTTGTCTCTCAGCTTCTGTGAGCTAAGCTTTAGGTTTCGGATTCAAGAAATAACTCTCCAGTCCAAACTCAGGAAGCTTTCCCCTGTATTCCACTTTGGGAGCAGAAGTGTTTTATTGTTTCTGGTCTTGCATTTGGGTCGTTGATATGTTTTCCACATTTTGATAGTTTTTGTTTCTGATGGTGCTGGCAATTGAACCCAGGCCTTGCCATGCTAGGCAAATGACATTTATACCACTGTATTATCTCTAGCCTAGGCCCTTAATCTTTGTTTTTTTGTTTTTTGTTTTTTTTTTGTTTGTTTGTTTTTGTGCTTTCCCTTCCTACAGCCCTTTCTCCTCCTTCCCTCCTTTCTTTTTAAGACAGTCTTGCCCAGGATGGCCTCCATCTTGTAATCCTCCAGCCTCATCCCTCTAAGTGTAGGACCACAAGGATGTGCCACCACGCCCAGTTCTAGTTAAGATTTGTACACAGGATGTGCTAAGAGACCAGCTTCTTTGTCTGGACTGCAAAGATGTCCAGTTTTCCCAGCACTGATTGCTGAAGAGATGACTCTTTCTCCATTAGGGCATCCTGGTAACTTCCTTGAAGACCCCTTGACCTTTTATTTGTTCTTCTTACTGGATTGTTCTAGCTTAAACTCCCAGAATGGACACCCTTACCTTGTTCCTGAGAAGAGAGAAAGCTGGTGGGGTTTATACTATCTGTGGCTAACTGGGCTATGTCTTGATAGGCACATGGTTAAGTAGATTGACATTTACTCGTTTCTTCATAACACATCAATAATAAAAGAACTGCAGCCTATGAACAGCAAGAAAAATTGCAAAATGTTGAGAGGGAAAAAAGCAACTTATTGGAGAATTCATTCATCATGACTGAGGTCTTAAAAGAGTTCGAATATATTTAGAGCCATATAAGATCTTGGTCAAGGTCTGTGTGTAACAGAGCATCCTAAACTGTTAGTGTTGTTAAATGTAGAAACTCAGTAGAGTAGAAGTTTTCTCCAGAGGGGGAGAAAATAAACACAATTAGAATGGAACACAAAGGAAGCTTTGCCATCTTAACAACAATCTAGTTCTTAAGTGAGGGTATTAGGCACATAGGAATGTTTTACTTATTTAATCTTATATTTCTGTTATGTACACTTCGTCTGTATGAAATATCTGAAGGCAATAGAAAGCATTCACACAGTCAACAGAATTTCTCAAGTATACACAGGTATCAGTCTCTGTGGCAAAGGCCTAAGAGGAATAAGCAAATAATACAATGTGAAAAGAAGAAGCATTTCTCAAGCTAAAGAGTGGAAATAGCAACAAATATTCCAGCCAATGGGATTTCAGTAAACCCACACCAAATCCTATCAGGCATGAGCTAGCTACAGTGACCAGGAGAGCACTCTTAACCTGTGGGCCAAGAATGGCATGGTATTCATAATAAACTTCCTGTTAATGATGTTAGGGGAGAGACAATGATGTGGACAGTCAGAGAGACAGGCTTAAACACCCAACCAGATGGACTCTATGGAGAGGATGCAGACAGAGGCTAGCCAAAAATAGATTATATAATGCATCGATCAATCCAAATAACAGAAGAGTCAATGCCACTGGCATTTGTCTTTGGAGGACCTTAACCTATGAGTATAGTATATTTACCTAAGGTACCTTTATCTTAAAAACTTTAAAAATTGTGTGTGTGTGAGAGAGAGACAGAGACAGAGAGAGAGAGACAGAGAGACAGAGACAGACAGATGCACCAGTATCCATGCTCATGTGCATGTATAATGGCATGTGTGTGGAGGTCAGAGAATCTTGCAAGAACCTGTTTTCTCCTTCTATCATGTGAAGCCTGGGGATGGAACTCAAGTCGTCAGGCTAGGGATAAGATGCCTTTATCCACTGAGCCATCTCACCAGCCTTCTCTTGGGCATTTTTAGAAGCAATTTCACTAAGCTCATACCACCTCCCTGGAACTGGATGGCTTGTTTCCATCACTCACTCAACTTCTGGGTCTCAGTCATTATCTATGCAGGGAGGAACAGTGACAGAAGATATTGATTCCTGTGTTCAAAGGTCGCAGTTTATAGGAGACTGGGAAGGAGAGAGTTAAAAACAAGATTATAATTAGTAAGATCAGGTGTAGACACATGTAGAAAGAAATGCCTGACTCTTTGGAAGGGGATGCTCCTTGGACATCTTAAGAAGTTTCACAGACCAGATAAAAATTTCATAAAAGAAAGAAGCAGCATCCTACTGAAGAACCAATATGTTAAGAAGAACATGTTTCCACAGGGTGTGGGACATCAGGAAGGCTTTCCTGCAGGGATGGTCAAAGATGTAAAGGTGAATGCCCTAAACTTTAGCAAAAATAGATTCCTCCTTTGGGTGTGATTTGGGTGTAGGAAAAGGACTGGTGTAAGGATCAAAGCCACACTTAGAGCCAGGCTCCACCACCCGTATTTTGAGTGTAGCCTTATCTCTCTGAGTATATATATGTATTTATCTACAACATGGAAATAACAAGACCTTTTCTCTGGACAGCTGGGACAATTCAGCTTGTCTGGAAGTTGAAAGCATTTTGTGTTCAAACACTAGCTCCTCTTCTCCTAACTGTGACTTTTGCTTCTTTAAGAACATTGCTCAAGCATTGCCAAGACAGTCATCTGAAAAATTACTTGAGCAAAACTAGGCACTCCTCAGGTATCCAATGCATAATTTATCTGTGTAATATGTCCACATACTTGGAGTGGCCATCTTAATTCTGCCTTTCTCTAACTGATGTGGAAGGGAATTTGGTGTCTACTTTGACTTCTCATTGATTGAGGTAGATGTGGGGCCAGGGAAGAGTTTGGGACTTAACAAAGGAAAAACTATTGTGGATGGTCTCAGATAAAATAGCCAGGGTTGAAATGGGTCACGTGCTTACCCCATACTAGCCCCATGGTAAGGCTTATCTGAATTATTGCATTTAAATATCATAGCAAACCTCTGGGTTAGGAACTGTCAATAAATTATTATTTTACTAATTTATTCTCCAAATGTTGCCCCTCTTCCTGGTCCCCCTCCCAGGGTTCTTCACCCCTTCCTCCTTTCCTTTGCCTCTAAGAGGGTGCTCCCTACTCCCTCATACCCCCACCGCTATCCAACCCCCTCACCCATCCACCCCCACATCACCCCCCCAGCACCTCCCTTCCTTGAGGCATCAAGGAATCCTATGGGATTAGGCATATTCTTTCCCACTGAGGCCAGACAAAGCAGTCCTCTGCTACATATGTGCCAGGGGCCATGGACCAGCCCTTGTATACTCTTTGGTTGGTAGCTTAGTCTCTGGGAGCTCCCAGGGGTTCAGGTTAGTTAATACTGTTGGTCTTCCTATGGGGTTGCCAACACCTTCAGCTACTTCAGTCCTTCCCTTAACTCTTAACTCTTCCATAGGGGTTCCTGACCTCAGTCCAATGGTTAGCTGTAAATATCTGCATCTGTCTCAGTCAGGTGCTGGTAGAGCTTCTCCGAGGACAGCCATTCTAGGCTCCTGTCTGCAAGCACAGCATAGCACCAGTAATAGTGTCAGGGTTTGATGTCCACCCATGGAATGGATCCCAAGTTGGGCCAATCACTGGATGGCCTTTCCTTCAGTCTCTTCTCCATTTTTGTCCCTGAATTCCTTTTAGACAGGAACAACACATTTTATAGCTGAGCAGTCAAGGTCCAGGGAAGTAACTTGACTGCAGTGGAAGTTGACAAGGGCTGTAGCCCTGGTCTCTTAAGTCAGAGCCCAAACTCTTAACTGGTTCTTTCAGAGAAGTTTAGAGTGACTCAGATTCAGTCAGGTCCTTGGACACCTAGACTTGCACAAAAAGAGCACAAAGAGGGAGGCATCTAACTTTTTGGAAAGAAATATATCTCTAATACTGTGTTGATTGTTTTGTTCACTTGACACAAACCTAGCCATACATCTGGGAAGATGAAATCTTTTTAAAAACCTTTATTATTTTGTGTGTATACCTTTTTATCTGCTTGTATATCTGTGTGTCAGCTGTGTACCTTGTGCTTGTAGATGCCAGAAGAAGGTATTGGATTCCATGGAACAGGAGATAGTTGTGAGCTGCTATGGGTGCTGGGTTCTTCTGAAAGAATAGCAAGTGCTATTACCATCTGAGCCATTGCTCTAGTTTTCTGAAACCTTAATTGAGAAAACACCTTGGTAACATTGTCCCTTAGACAAATCTGTGGGGTATTCTCTTGATTGATGATTGGTGTGGGAGGACTCAGCTCACTGTGAGGGTGTCATCTCTGGGCAGGTGGTCCTGGATGGAATAAGAATGCAGGGTGAGCAAGGCATTGGGAGCAAGTCAGTAAGAAGCATTCTTCCTTGGTTTCTGTTCAATTCCTGCTTCTAGGTGCCTGCCTTGAGTTCCTGCCCTGAAAGTTATAAGCTGAAATAAACCTTTTCTTCCCTATGTTGCTTTTGGTTATGGTGTTTATCACAACAGTAACCTAAACTGATACTTTTTGGCAATGCTCAGAGATTTTCTATTCTTGCCAAGGGAGGAAGGGGAAATACCACACAGACTATTTCCTGTATGTTAAGAAAGTAGCCATCCACAGAACATTAGCAGGAGTCAGACATTTTGTAACAATCTTTTCTGGACCACCTGGTCATGTGTCACCGGTTTCAGACTTCCTTTGGTCCTCACTGTTCACCCCTGAGCCTATATCCTTGATTCCCTTGCTGTTGATGAGTCCTTTGGGTTCTGGCCATCATCCATTTCTCCAGGGCTAGTTGTTGAGGAGGGGGTGAGTAGGGACTTAATGACATGCTTTCCTTAACTATCTTCCAAACCTGTCATCTAGGATAGGGTTTATAAGCATTCATCAACAACACCCTAGCAAAGTAGGTTAGTAGGATGAGCCCACTGCCTGTTTGGGAATGGAAGGCTAAAACATTCCTACCAAGACTCAGGACTCAGGACTCAGGAGTTTAACCACACACCCTCTTACACTACACACCCTTCAGAGAATTGCTTAGCTACCTAGCTGTCCTTCTCTGCTCCCCACCCCCATCATCTTTTGGCAAAATGAAGGTTGGGCTTTGCCTCACTTCCCACGGAACTAATTAAAGTCTACAAAGTACTTTGAGAACATTCAGTATGCAGTTGTTGCCAAGACAGAATTACAGGTGGGAATGATGAGGAACAAGAACAGGTTAAAACTAGGATGGCTGAGTGGCTTTAAGGAGGACCCCCTCCGCCTCTTCATCCCACAAACTTATGGTGCACACTGTTCTGACCCACAGTCACCTTATACAAAAGCTGGTTTCTTTTCACAGGTGACATGGACACTAAGTTCATAGTCTCCCCCCCACCCCCAAATCATACACAGGTACTCCAGATAGCACTTGTCTTAAAGGAGGAAGGGACTTGGTTGCCTCTTAGTCTGCAGCAGAGCCATCAATGCAGGATGTTGATTATTGTATTTGCTAGGCTTCCAGCTGTGGTTGGCCAACAGTTACTCTTCGGCTTCCTCTCCAGCATGGCCTTGACACAGTAAGTTCTGGAAAGAGGTTTAAAAGATTCCTCTGAGGAGTCAGGTTCTTCCCTGGAAGAGTTCACCTAGGAAGACAAAAACACAAACAATAAAAGCAACCTATGGACAATTACAGAGCCACATAGCCATATATCCAAATAAAATAGCATTGGAGAGATTACGGTTACACTCCAGAAACTGCCTTTTGCAGTGTGAATTCTCCTTTGATTAGAGACATGAGAATATCCCTGTTTGAAAGGAGGGATCTCTCACTTTCTGTATTCATGGCTCACATTACAAACAGTCCAGTCTTCTGATGTCTCTTAAGTATATTCTGATTTTTGTTTTATTTGTTTTGTTTTTCAAGACAGGTTTCTCTGTGTACCCCTGGCTATCCTGGAACTCACTCTTCCGACTGGGCTGGCCTCAAACTCAAAGATTCACTCCTCTGCTTCTCGAGTGCTGGGATTAAAGGCACGCCACCACCACTGGGCATATATTCTGCTTTTAAGCAGGTGAACTTTCCCTTGAGTCTTGCTAACTTTGATTCTGTCAGTGTCTATAAAACACTTTTTGGGTTTTATCTCTTTCAGCTTCATTCCCTGACAATGGCTTTCTTCATTCCACCGTTCAAATCAACCTTTCTTCTTGTGGAACACGTCATGGGATCATTGAACATATTTTCTAGGTAAAGATAGGCAATTGTTGCATAGTTTTTAGTACATGCTTCAAACATGCAAATGCTAGAACATCATGAACTAAGAAAGATGAGGGCTGAGGGAGACATCCAAGTCTCATAACGGCCCAGGAATTAATTTCTGCATCCTTTAAAGAGAAGACTCTTGTGGCTTGTTACCAAGGTAGGAAGTGCTCTCTGTTGTCTCAACTGTTCACACATCTGGTTGCAAGTTGTCTGTTGGAAACAACAGGGATTTCAGATTTGTCATGAGAAGGCAGTGTCTGATGGGCCTAACCCAGCAAGAAGAATGGATCTTTGGGGAATTTGTTTCATTCTGGATTTATCAAATGATAGCACGAGGACACAGATGGCTGTGTTCAAGGATGTGGGATAATTAAGCATGGTGGACTAAGTTAAAACAGAAGCTGCCAGTAATCCCCCCAGATGGAATACACAAATGTAGCGGCAAAAGCAGGCAGGTATTAGTGGAACCAATTGTCACCTCTTGCCAGGATTACATATTCCTTATAAACAAACAAACAAACAAACAAACAAGGGCAAAGAAACTCATTTGCTAGTGAAGATGATTTTGGCAACAGGCTCAAACTGAAACTGGAGTTCATCTGCCTTCAACCTTGGAGGAGAAGACTCTATGCAGCCCAAGGAACCATCAAGACAAATCTAAGAAATCTGATCTCCTACTACCCTGTTCTACCTGGAAGTCTCTTCTTGAACACTTGTAGTGTGCATGGATGTTGCCAGTTGAATTTCTTCTCCAAACCACATAGAAGAGTTTGTAAACTCAACACTGGAAAGAAATAGGTCATATATCTTGTTTTATTTTGAGACAGGGTCTTACTGGGTAGCTGAAGCTGGCTTCAAACTTGACCTACCCTTGCCTCAGCCTCTTAGGCACTGGGATAATAAGCATGGTATTATCATGCCTGAATTAAACCAAATGGTATAGAGCAAGTTCTCCTGACATGGGAAACTAAATAATATATCTCTTGAACTTGAAATGCAGATGGCCCAATAAGTATTTGATATTGAGCAGGGATCCTGTCCAGGGATGTGTGTGGATATCCACAACAGCAAAGGTTAAAGTCTCAGAAGAGCAGGTCATGATCAGAGGAGCTTATAAGAAAGCAAAACAGAATCACAGAGATAACCGCAAAGCTCACTACATCCAAACAAGTTTATGCAGGACCTATCAGGAAAGATGGGATAAAAACCATAGGTAGTTCTTTTCTTCCTATCATTCTCTAGCACTGAGGGTCAGATCCAGGTCTTTACAAATACAATTGAGCTCTGTCTTCAGCCCAGCTGTCTGTGTGTACACATCTGTGTGCATATGTGTGTATGAGCAAATGCACACATATGCACATGCTTGTGGAGGCCAGGAGACAACTTCAGTTGTCCCTTGTGAGTCATCCATCTTGGGTTTTTTGACACAAAGTCTATCATTTGGTCTACAACTCACCAATTAGGCTAGGCTGGCTTGCTAGCAAGCCTTCGGAATTTGCCTGTTTTTGCCTCCCTTCCCTGGTGTTAGTATTACAGGTATACTCCACCATGTCTCTCTCTCTCTCTTTCTCTCTCTATGTATACACACACACACACACACACACACACAAGTTCTTGGTATCTATCTCAGGTCCTCATGCTTTTGTGGCAAACAAATTTTCAACCTAGCCAACTTCCCAACCCCCAGCTCTGTTCATGTATGTGTACAGTACACACATGCATGTATACACATGTGCATGTTAATGTATGTACGGAGATCAGACATCAAACTAGGTATCGTTCCTCAGGCACCTTCTGTTTTGTTTTGTAAGACTTTGTCTTTCTGAGACCTGGGGCTTAGCTGGCTGGCCACTGAGCTAGGAATCCACCTGTCTCCACTTTCCCAGGAATGTAATTACAAGCACAGGAGACCATGGATAGTGAAGACAAAACTTGGGTCCTTTTGCAGCAAGTATTTTACAGACTAAGCCATCTCACCAGCTCCTAGTTCTGTTCTTTTAAACAATCACTTTGATTGTTCACTATGGGTATATAGATAGTTCTGTGCCTTCTTTTAATCTCTACCAACTTTCATAGTAGATTTTGTTACTATAATTTCAGAGAAGTTACTTAATGCTTTTAGTAACTTGCCAGGACAAGCAAGAGAATGAACTTAAATTCTCCTAGGTTTGAATTCATGTCTGTGTGTTTTAAGTCCCAATTCCTACCCTCATTGCTTCCTTCAAAAGGACTCTGCAAAGAATCTCAAAGATTGAGGGGGAAGGACAAGGAGAGAGGGAGGGAGGAAGGGAGACTTCTCGTCTCTCTCGTTTCTCTTTCTTTTCTGAGGCAGTCATTTTTCCCAGACTGGACTTAAGCTCACTATATAGTCAAGAATAGCTGTTAACTTTTGGTCCTTCTGACTCTATGCCCTGAGAACTGGAATTACAGACCTGTACTGCCATGACAGGCTTATTTGTTGCTGGGTATGGAACCCAGGGCTTCATGTATGCTGGGCAAGCACTGTGAGCTACATCCCCTCCCCGGTCTCAGACTTTCTACAATGACAGCTTCTCTCTATATCCATCCTACACCTGCTGACGTGAGATGAGCTGAGGAACATGCTCCTTGGAATACAGAACTATGGAGAACCTTCCTTTTCTCTAGTGCCAAATAGGTTTGCTCAGATGCAGATAGAAATATGATCTACTTGAAAAAGCCTCGAGTAGGAAAAGCTATTCAGGTTCTATTTTCAACATGTGCGTCCAGCTCATTCTCTTTCAGTAGGGAACGTTTATTTGCTGGGTACTTATGATGCAAAAAGCTCTGGAAACACAGAATGACTGTGATACCTGCAACTTTACAATCCAGGTACCCACAGCAGTTATCAGAATTGGGGAGCCATTTTTCACCCAATATGCCCAACTTCAAGCAGGAGTTGAATTGGAAAGTGAGGGGAATATGGGACTAACACTCACAGTGCTGAATCAACAACTTTTCCGCCTCCACTTCCTCAGAGTGGAGGAACTGAGGAAACCACATGAGTTTCACTAATCCCCCATCAATGGTGCCTGCTGCATGACGGGCCTCATTATTTCTTAATGGGACTCCGTTGATTACAGACTGCTTAATTACAGTGACAGATTCCCTCTTGGTTAGGGGGACCCGAGACAAGAAAATAATGGGGAGAAGTGAGGGGAGGGACTATGACTGCAGGTTACCCCCACCTTCACCCACTTCCCTTCTAGCCAGGACAAGAGCCAGTGTGAGGAAGGAGTCTTTGACCATTGATGTTGGGCCCCTCACCACTGCCCTCCCTCTTGGAACAACAGAAGCCCCAAGGGATAAAGATGAAAATCAACTTTCCCTTGAGCTAACTTCCTAGTGTGGCTTTCTCTATTAGATGTTACTTTGTTGTTGTTGTTGTTATGGTGTTTCTGAGACAAGACTTCTCTGTATAGACCTGGCTGTCCTGGAAGCTGGCCCTGAACTCAGAGATCTGCCTGCCTCTGTATCCCTAAAGGCATGAGCCAACACACCTGGCTATCCATTAGGCTTTAAAATGCTTTATAATGAGAAAGAGATTGCAATATCATGTCTTTATTGAAACATAGTTACAGTGTAATTCTTGGAACCACAAGGAACCTGATAAGTGTTTGTTGAATAAATGAAAGACTGCAGAAAGACAAATAGGGATGAAGGCCTTTGGAGGACAGGATGACTACACTGAACAACTGAACTCAGAGACTCCGGGAAGCACCATCCCAGTCCATAAAAAGCACCAGATGCTGCCTGATTTGACACCCAAAGGCACTTTCAACACTACACACATGCACAGCCTTACACACATGCACAGCATTACACATATGCAAGCCTTACACACATGCACAGCATTATACATATGCACACCACTACACATATGCACAGCCTTCACAGATGCACAGCCATACACATATGCACAGCCATACACATATGCACAACATTACACAGATGCACAGCCATACACATATGCACAGCCATACACATATGCACAACATTACACATATGCACAGCCTTACACATATGCACATCCATACACATATGCACAGCCATACACATATGCACATCCATACACATATGCACAGCCTTACACAGATGCACAGCCATACACATATGCACAGCCATACACATATGCACATCCATACACATATGCACAGCCTTACACATATGCACAGCCATACACATATGCACAGCCTTACACACATGCACAGCCTTACACATATGCACAGCCTTACACATATGCACAGCATTGCACATATGCACAGCCTTACACATATACACAGCCATACACATATGCACAGCCATACACATATACACAGCCATACACCTATGCACAGATTTACACACATGCACAGCCATACACATATGCACAACATTACACAGATGCACAGCCTTACACACATGCATAGCCTTACATGTATGAACAGCCTTACACATATGCACAACCTTACACATATGCACAGAATTACACACATGCACAGCCTTACACATATGCATAGCATTACACATATGCACAGCATTGCACATATGCACAACCTTACACATATGCATAACACTACACATATGCATCAAGTAGAATCAAGTGACCAGGAGCCAGCTGCATGGACAGAAGAGGCATTTCAGGCAGTAAACAGAGAGGTCTCTGGGTGGTCTAGAGAGCCACACTCTCATTTAGAAAATGATCTTGGTTTAGTCAATCTCTGATGAGGTTTAGGCATCTATTGATCAGTTGTGTTAATGACATGAACATGGGCAGTGACAAAATGGAGATGATCAAACTAATGTTTTTGGTGATGCTGGGGTTGAACCTAAGGCCTTGTCCATGCTAAGCATGTGCTCTACCCCTGAGCTCCAGCTCCAGTTTATAGCATACTAATTTTAAAATTTTGGTTTATCCTACGAGTAACCCTTGCAACTATTATTCAAGTATCCATTGGAAAAGTTTTGCAATACAACCTGAGAATGCCAGGCTGGGTGGCCAAGATGCATGTTGACAGTCAGGTAAGATTTTGATTTTCCTAATGAGAACATACATGCCAATATTTTAGAGTCAGTTATTTAATCTACTGTGTAATTCTGAACTATGCAATTTGAGACCAATTTCTCCTTCCCTTTCACTTGTCATATTCATATCCCAGAGTTCTTTCTTCCTCTTTTTACATAAACTGGCTTCTTCCTTATGCTGGGAGAGTATTAAACTGTCTATAAAACTCCCTAAATTAATCACCCAATAGTTTAAACATAATAAACATGTGAACTGTCTCAGTTAATTAGCCCAAGAAATTGTGTTCATCTCCAGAATCACACATTTTCCCCCTTGCATGTTCCCTGTTACCCTGAGCCGTATCAGAAGACACTGATGCCAAATTCATATCTGAAATCACAGCATGCTTTAACAGAAGCTCAGGAAGCAACCCAACAATTGAAAGGCTCAAATAAAGCGTCACTGCTGAGATGGACAAACACTCGTCTGAGGGAAGTAGAGAAAAAGAGAGGAGAGCAGACATAGCCCCTTCTCACTATCTAGTCCCTTGGGGGAAAGGAAACAGCACTCTGGAAGCAAGGATGAGACAAAGAGAGACAAAGATAGAACCAGGAAACACTTTACAGAGTGGCAGAGGTAATTTCTATAAAGAAAGCAAGAAGCAAACTAACTTAGGGAGAAAGAATTAAAATGGAGAATACATCTAAGACACTGTGTGTGTGTGTGTGTGTGTGTGTGTGTGTGTGTGTGTGTGTGTGTGAACACATGTACATGCACACATGCAATCTGTGGAGAGATGTGTAGAAAGGACCCTAAGTCTCAGAATAAGGGCAGGATAGAAAGCCATGCTGTAAAAATGTAGGAAGTTAGGTCCCACTCCTGTCTTCCCTGCTTGTACAAATCCATTCTCACCATTAGTGGGCAGGTCACAAGCTTCTGGCAAGGTTATTTGACCAATGTGAAATATGTCTTTAGGGCTAAGAGAAGAGAAAAGCATCTTCCGTTTATTATGGCTTTGTGCCTCTCCCGAGGAACACTTCACTTCAAGGGCCACTCTGATGAGATGAACTGGGAACAGGAGCTGACTGTCACCATCATCACAGTGAGCTTTGGATCTCTGGAGGGCTGTTACTCAGAGGACAACTGTGCCTCATTCTTCCAGTGGATGTGAAAAGCACAAAGAACAGGACGAAGGTACAGAAGCAGTAGCCGAATTAGACAGAGGTGAAATCTCCCAAAGGAATCCATTTCCTTTCTTGGTAGACTTTGTAGATACAGATAGCTTCAGTGGCACCAGTTAATTGAGCTTGTTAGAAAATAGTGGAGGTAACAGCCATTTAAAAACATCCTCATCTGTAGTAAAATAATGAAATAATGTTTAGCTGAGATGAAAGTAGATGAAAAATGAAAAACCCCATTACTGATCCTTTGTGTGTATGTGTGTGTGTGTTTGTGTATGTGTGTTTGTGTGTCAATGTGTGTATCTGTGTCTATGTGTGTGTTCTTGTCTGTGTGTGTATCTGTGTGTCTGTGTGTCTCTGTGTGTATTATTTCATCAGAAAATACTGATCAGACTCATTTTTCTTGCTTACCCTCAGTTTCTTTAAATACAAATGACATTAAATACAGATGGCATTCTACAGAGGATTTGATATGAAAACCAGAGAGTTTGCACAAAGGAGAAAACACTTAGACTCTACAAACTGAAACACATGTGCACATGCATGCATGTGTGCACACACAACACAGCTAAGTTTTCATTAGCATCTCTGGGAAACCATTTCACCAGCTTCCAAAGTATACATACATGTATGAATGAGTCTTACTACAGACTCCTTTCCTTATGTGCCAGCACATGTAGCTCACAAATATATGTTAGATCCATGACCCTCCCCCAACCCTGATTCACCACAATATTCACGAAGTACTTAGATGGGAGAATGCTACTACTCAAATTTCTTTGATAGTAGGTTATTCCTGGGATGGGAGAAGAAAGACAGTGTTGGAGTCAGGCTTGAGTTCACATCCCAAAATGCCACTATTGCTTAATGCCTTTGAACCATGGTTGCCTCACTCATGAAATGGTGTTAAGTACTATATACTATTCATTCTCATACCCCCATCACATGCTGGGGATTGAATCACTTTAAATGGTTTCTAGCCTCAAATTAGCCTTTGGGGCCGACTTTGTCTCGGGAAATAGGAGAGAGTGCTGGCAATTAAAAGAAGATACTTTCACCTAAGGCTTGCCCAACTTGTTTTGAAAATTGGTTCAATATAAGTACCAGATAGTTTTCAAAGGGCAGTCTGATCCTGTTAAAATGGACCCCATTTCCACATTTTCTAAGGAGGAAAGGAGATGTCATAATCTGTAGATGTGCTCCATAACACACACATTTAAACATGCACCTGAGGGGAACGGAGAGTCAGCATGGCGGGTAACAGCCCATGACGTTCAAATACGAGGTTTTGAGTTCATGTTTCCAGCACCCACATAAAGCCAGATATAGCCATGAGCACATGCAACCCTAACACTGTAGAAACCAGACAGGAGGGTCTCTAAAGTTATCAGCCCAGCCCTAAACTGTTGAGCATCATGTTCAGTGAGAGACCCTGTCTCAAAGGCATAACACACACACACACACACACACACACACACACACACACATCAGTATTTGTTAGTGGATGGGAAGGTAGCACATGTCCCATATAACTGTTGAGTGCATGGATACAGTGTAGGTGTCTACCTACAACATAGCCAAGTATTAGCGACAAGTAAGTGTGTCATGTGTGTTGGTGTTTGCTGCTGGAAAGCCTTAGGAGGTAGTAATGTTGCTGTTTTTCCCAGCCGGAGGCAAGTAAACCCAACTCTCTTCCCCTGAGCCACATCCTCATCTTCCCTTCTGGAAAACATGGTGACAGAGAGTTACATGCTCGTAGGACTCCATCAACAAGTTCAAGTAGGAAAATTGAATTTAATTATTTAGACAATACAGGCAAAAGCTCACTTTCCTTTATTCTCGGTTTGTCTCCCAGGAGAATCATTAAGTGAAACCATTAAAATTCAAACACTTCTTGTCGTTTTATCAAGACAAGGTTTCTCTGCATAACCCTAACTGTCCTGGAACTCACTCTGTAGACCAGGCTAGCTTCGAACTCAGAGATCTGCCTGACTCTGCCTCCCAAAAGCTGGAACTAAAGGTGTGTGCCACCACTGCCCAACAAAATGTAAGTTCTAGAGGACAGAGACCTCAACTGTCTGGCATGCTAGTGCACCTTCAGTGTTGAAAACAAATCATGTGTGTCGCATGGTAGATGTGACATAAATAATAAGCATCAGTAAGATAAATATCAGTATAGGTGCACACCTTTAGTCAGGTGCACACCTTTAGTCCCAGCACTTTGGGAGGCAGAGACAGATGGATTTCTATGAGTTTGAGGCCAACCTGGCTTACAGAGTGAGTTCCAAGACAGGGTTGTATAGAGAGACCCTCTCTTAAAAAGAAAACAAAAAACCAGTCAGGATAAATAAATAAATGGTTTATTTTAACCATCTCTGGGTCCATTCTGGGTCTGTCTGATAAGGGGTAAGGTTAGATCAGGACCAACACACATCCCTAAGACAGAAAAGATATACAAGAAACAAAGTTGAAAAGACTGGTGCAGGCAGGCTCCTGGGAGGGACGGGCATATGGAATATTCCACATGAGAACTTATCCACCGAGTACTTGATCTCCAACATTTTATGGCCATATAATATGTGTCATGAGTGACCATAAAGGTGGACAAGCTGCGACTCTGAGGTATGCATTTTGATGAGATGCACAGTTTATGAAATGGGCACGGCCCTAAGCAAAGGTTTGTGAAGTACATTATGGGAACAGACAAGATAAGTGAATAAGTGCCTGAGAGTGGAGCTCGACCCCTGACAGCTTGAACTAGAATTTGCAACGTGAGTTCTTGCTCATTTGCTAAGTACGGGAGGCGAGGGTGTTTCCTTTCTTTTTTCTATTAATCATTCCATTTGTTTACATCTCAAATGACATCCTACTTTCCCAGTTACCCCCTCCACCAACCCCCCCATCCCACATCTGCTCTCTCTCCCCTCTCCTTTGCCTGTGTGAGGGTGCTCCCCCATCCACCCACCCACCCATCCTCTCCAGCACCACTGCTCCAGCATTCCCCTATACTGAGGCATCAAACCTCTCCAGGACCAAGGGCCTCCCTTCCCACTGCTGTCAGGCAAGGCCATCCTCTGCTACATATGTATCTGGAGCCATGGATCCCTCCAGGTTCACTCCTTGGTTGGTGGTCTAGACTCTGGGAGAACTGGGTGGTCAGGCCAGCCTATGTTGTTCTTCCAATGGGGTTGCAATCCCCCTCCACTTCTCCACTCCTTCCGCCAGCTCCCCCACCAGGTTCTCTGAGCTCAGTCTGATGGTTGGCTCCAAGCATCCGCATCTGCTTTGGTCAGTTGCTAGCTGAACCTCCCAAGGAACTGCCACACTAGGTTCCTGTCAGCAAGCATCTCTTGACCATGGCAACAGTGTTGGGTTTGGTGTCTGCAGACATGATGGATCCCAGGTAATGCAGTTGGGAGGGTGGTTTCTAAGCAGAGCAGGACAAAGCCTGCAGTGCTCTGTGCAAACGAGAAGGGGGCCTGAACACTGTGGCTGCTAGCTGTAACGCCAGTCAAGATATAAAGCAACGGCTCATTGCCACACCTGTCCTGACAACACACACTTCCATACTTTTAGTCAAAAGCAGAAAGGAGATGATATGTGTGTAAAAGCACCAAGAGATCACATGGAGATTTTTATGAGACATTGTGAAATAAACAGAGATGCAGAATGCAAACAAGAGGAGAGGGGAAATGACTTTTGAAGAGACTGAAAAAAAAAAAAACCAGAGAACCACATAAATTGATGCAGTGGAACATGGCGTACTTATGGAAAAGTGACTAAAATCTGTGTACCAATGGCTTGATAGGGAGTATAGACAAATGCAGTCAGAAAAAAATGGGAAGCTGATTCTGGACGAGAGGAACTGAGGCCTGGCATGTCATCCTGGGTAGCAAGCAGGAGGATGGAAATTGGAAGTACTGGGTAGGCAGATATTAACTACAGGTATGTGAGAACAAATGACAGCTAGAATTTGCTTTCTTGACTGGCTCCCAGACTGGGCTGGCTTTTGCCTGCCACCATGAGCAGCATGTTCACGAGCTGCTTCAACCAGTCAGCTTTCCTTCGTACAAGTGTGTTGTCTGCTTGTATGTGTACATATCACATAGATGCCTGGTACCTGTGATGGTCAGAAGAAGGCACTGAATCTTCTGGAGCTGACATTATAAGTGGTCGTGAGATACCTTATGGGTGCTGGGAATTAAACCTGGGTTCTCTGCAAAAGCAGCAAGCACTCTTAGCCACTGATCCACCTCTCCTGTCCAGTCTGCTTTTATTTCTTCCCCAGCAGGTACTTTCTCTGACATTACAGTCTTCCATTTTTCATAGATTATTATGATGCTCAGATTTCCTGTGGCTTCATATGTGTGAGGCCAGGTTACCCTAAGTCAAAAGAAGGCAATTATTCAGATAACTTATGTGTCTGTCCTATTTTATTTGACTAATCAAATGTATCTACCCAGCTTTATGCATCCCAAGACATAAGCAGCTGACTCTCTCAAGACCACCACATGTGGTGGTTTGCATAGGCATGGCTCCCACAGGCTCATATATTTGAATTCTTGGTCATTAGGGAGTGGTTCTACTTGACAAGGATTAGGGTGTGGCCTCATTGGAGTAGGCATGGCCTTGTTGGAGGAAGTGTGTCACTGGGGGTGGGCTTTCAGGTTTCAAATGCTCAAGCCAGGCCCAGTGTCTCTCTCTTCCTGCTGTCTGCCATTCCAGATGTAGAACCCTCGCTTCCTTCTCCAGTACCATGTCTTCCTGCATGCTAACTAGTCTTCCTGCATGCCACCACGCTTCCCAGCATGCAGATAATGGACTAAACCTCTGAAACTGTGAGTAAGCCACAATTAAATGCTTTCCTTGCTGTGGTCATGGTATCTCCTCACAGTAACAGAACATTGACTAAGACACATGTCTTAGTCAATTATTAATGTCTACTAAAACAAGGATGTATTGACATCAGGTAGGAGTCTTAGAGTCTTTTCAGTCACACTTTCTTTGTGCCATTGGTGTGGAGTTCTCAGAAATCTTTAACAATGGTCAATTTCTTGTAAAGAGAAGGTACAGACATTCTTGGCTTTATGTGTTGGATTACGCTATTGTGTTCCATTGACCTAGAAAAGGAACAAAGGTTTGAAGGGTTCCCCCTAATAAAGCTTTAGGCTGGAAAGTGGTTATCTCAGACTATTGTCAGTCAGTACAGGCTTCTAGACAAGGGCTAGAAAAATAGTTAAAACTGAGAGTATTGATTGGGTCATCTGGATTGGTCCCAGTGGAGAGGGATGGAATGAAGAAGTCAAGGAGAGTGGCCAGGTACCTGGATGCCCTCAGGTGAAACGGGGACTACAAAGGAAGAACAGAATTAGGGGAATCAAATAGTTATGGCTTTGGAGCATGTTACATTTGAACTACTTGAGGGTTGTCCTGGGTAGTTTTTATGTCACTTTGTCACAGGTAAAGTCATCTGAAAGGAGGGAGCCTCAACCTCAATTAAGAAAATGCCTCCATAAGATTGGATTGTAGGCAGGCTTGTAAAGCATTTTCTTAATTAGTAATTGACATGGGAGGCCCAGCACATTCTCCCTCTCTCTGTCTCTAGTTTTTTTTTTTTCCTGTTGTTAGACAATATATTAAAATAAAACCTTTAGGGATGGCTTCTATAAGATTGCATTTCATCCTGACTGCGTTCTTTTTCAAAAAATAAACACCTTATGACATACATGATTTAAGAGCTAAACTGGGTCTGTTTCAACGCCATCGCGAGCACACATATAAACAGTGATCAGAGGATGATGACCCAAAAGACCAGAGACCCCTGAACCATTGACTTGAGATATAGACCAGTCCCTTGCACACTTTAATGAGCTCTGGGGTCCTCCCTCCTCTCTTTCTCTCTCTCTATCTTCTCCTTTTGTTCTTTTTGTATGAATGTTGTATGCATTTATGTGTTCATGTGAGTACTCTCCTGTATGCTAGTGTATATGTGCATATGTGGAGGCCAGAGGTCAAGATAAGGGGGGTTCTTCCATTATTGTTCTCCATTAAAAAAAAGTTATTTTGATTTTTTTCGTGTTGCCTATATATTTATATGTACACCTCTTGTGTGCTGTGCCCCCGGAACTAGAGTTACAGATGTTTGTGAGCTGCCATGTGGGTGCTGAGAGCCAGACTGGGTCCTTGAAAGAACAGCAAGTACTCTTAATCCCTGAGCCATGTCTCCATCTTATCTTTTGAGACAGAGTCTCTCGATGAACCTAGAGCTTACTGATTCAGCTAGACCATTTGGCCTGGAAGCCTCCAGATCCTCCTCTCCCCGCCTCTCCAAAACTTGGATTGAAAGCACATGCCACAGAATCTAGCTTTTTATGTGGGTGCTGGGGGTTTGAACTCTGGTCCTCATGCTGGTACAGGTAACTGAGCCATCACTAAAGTCCCTATAAGTGACTCTTAAGTTATTCTTTTCCTCTATGAAAGTATCTTTATCACATCTATACCCCCTAAGATACCCAGGTCTACACACTATCAGTTAATTTGAACCCCCACCCCCAACCTTTGCCAGATATAAACAAGCCTGTACAAAAATTCTCATCCCTTTATATTAAAATCATCTCAGTTCCACTCTCCTATCTTGGCCGACTTTCCCTAAAAGTCAGAGCCTGAAGTGAAAGTTGATGTAGCAATACTTTACTGAGAAGCACAACAAGCCCTGGGGAGCAAGAACAAAGAATAAGGGAGAACACGGATGCCTTACATACCTGGCCACAGATTTGTCAAAAGCTATGTGCTTTGCATGAAAAAAATGTCTTTAAAGGGGCCATGTGAAGCAACAGCATGCCAGAGAGAGAGAGAGAGAGAGAGAGAGAGACAGAGACAGAGACAGAGACAGAGACAGAGACACAGACACAGACACAGACACAGACAGGGAGAGAGACAGAGGAAGAGAGACAGGGAGGGAGAGAGACAGAGACAGAGAGAGATTAACTTCAGCAGAATCACATATGAAGAATATAATGAAATGTGTTCTCCGGTGGTCTATGTTGTGTGCATTGGTAGTTTTTCTTTTATATTGCTGGAAATTAGCTCATTGTATTTACATGATACAATCTGTGTCTCTACTCAGCAACTGATAGATGGTCTCCAGTTTTTGACAATTATAAATTAATTTAACATGAACACACACGAATGATTCTTTCTGGGAACATATGTGCCCATGAGTATCTAGGACTGTAAATGCTGGATTTTATGTAAGCTGTATGTTTAACTCAAACTGTTTTTTCAAAGTGGGTACCCTGTTTTCCATCCCAGCCACAGTGTTTGAATGCTCCAGCTGCCCCATGTCTTCATAAACATGTGCTACTGTCAGTTTTTAAGCCAATCCAGAGGTTCATTGTGTTATTTGTTCATCATCCTTCCTCCCTCCCTCCTTTCCTCCCTCCCTTCTTCCTTTCTTTCCCTTCCCCTCACTCCCTTCCTTCTATCCTTCCTTCCTTCCTTCCTTCCTTCCTTCCTTCCTTCCTTTCTTCTCTCCCTACTTCCCCTTCCCTTTTCCTCCCTTCCCCTCCTTCCCCTCCATCCTTTCCTTTCTCTCACTCCCTCCTTCTCTCCTTCCTTCTCTTTCTTCCTTCATTGCCTTCTCCTCACTCCCCCTCCTTCCTTCCTCCTCCCTCCCTTCCCCCTCCTTCCATCCTTTCTT